>NC_089503.1:22512104-22839604 GCF_036850995.1 Saccopteryx leptura
AGTGTCATTTACTAGGACGTGTCTGTTTTAGGATCCCAGTCAACCTTAGAACATCAGGTTCTCCCTTGTCCATTTCAAACACTGCAGAAATATAAGAAGAAAGAGAATTCAACACTATCAAATCAAATAGCCCCAAATAAATCCCTTTCTTTATATCCCTTCTCATCCTACTGAAAGGGTCCATTCTATATCACCATTTTGGGTTTTATGAGGCTTGCATAAAACAGAGAAACAAACAAACAAAAAAAACAAACAAAACACAGGTGGCAATAGTTTATTGGAAGGCAAAGGTGCAAACCAGGGACCTCTTTAATCTAGTTCATTGTCTCATGGCTGACTATTACCATCCATGCCAATTAGAGCAAGATAAATGTCTTTTCATGTGGTAAGAACTGAGAGATGGGTGCTCATTTATTACAAGTCATTTGTGTCCATAATTTGTCTGAGGTTTTTTTAAGCTATTATTTCACTCAGGGTAAAAACCTTCAACAACAGAAAGAGGTATTCCTGATACTGACACAAATTAACATGTGAAATATGGGTCAGCATGCATCTCCGACTCCTCTTCCATTGCCCATTAGCAAACTGGAGATTGCATTACCCAGCACAGCTCCCTGAAGGTCTAAGAGAAAAACGATGTGGGTGAACCACAGAGAAATATTAGAGAGAGGGCGATGAGAAAGGGAGCTGGAGGGAGGTGCAGAGAGCAGAGTAGCAGGAAGGAGATGTGCATTCGACAGAGAATTATGCTTCAATTTTAATCTTTCCACCTACTCTCCTTATGGTCTCTCCATGTGGCTCATTTTTGCTCTGAGTTTTAAGTTAAGTAACTTAAAATTTTACATTTTGTTTTATGAAGGGACATAAAGTGAGATGCCTGTAGAAGGACTCAGAGGTCAGATTTGGGCTATTGGTCATCACATCCGCTGACAGGCCTTTTGACATATCTATGTTGTCTAGGGTGCTACCCCTGCATCCTGATTCCATTGAAGGTCTTTGCCTGTTTCCAGGCATTGAAATGGCAGTTCAGGACCTAGGTGCTTTAGAATTCCAATGGGTTTGCTCTCTCTTAAAAGAGTTATCATCCTGGAGCAAGTAGCCTGTCTTTTATCAAAAGAGGAGACATTCAAAGCACAGAAAGGTTGAAAGAAACAAGCTCTTAGAATTGCAAACCTTTTTAGTTGGAAAGACATGGCAGCTCTTTTTCTTCCTTTCTTTTCTTTGGTTCTGGGATGTGTACTAGAGCAGTGTTTCCCAACCCCTGGGCCGCGGATCGATACCAGTTCATGGGCCATTTGGTACCAGTCCACAGAGAAAGAATAAATAACTTACATTATTTCTGTTTTATTTATATTTGTCTGAATCATGTTTTCTTTTTTAAAAAATGACCAGATTCCCTCTGTTACATCCGTCTAAGACTCGCTCTTGACGCTTGTCTCGGTCACGTGATACATTTATCCGTCCCACCCTAAAGGCCAGTCTGTGAAAATATTTTCTGACATTAAACTGGTCCGTGGCCCAAAAAAGGTTGGGGACAACTGTACTAGAGAATTTACGTGGATAAATTTTTGTCAGCATATTTTGATTTGAGCCATTCATTTTTTTAACCTAGTGCAGTTGTAAAAGGCCAACAAATTAAACCCATATATTTCTGAAAGTTATATATGTGATTATATTGTGTGTATAATCATATTTGTGAGTCTATACACATATAAAATTGTGAGCATGTGTGAATGTTGAATGCAACTGTGCAAGTATGTGAGAGTGTCTGTGTACATATTCAGGTATATATGAGTGTGTGTGGTACTCGTGTGTGTGTGTGTGTGTGTGTATCTGATCTGATCTGGGGTTATAATACATCCACTTACTGACTGTCTTCTCTCAGCTTGAATGCAAGATGACATAAAGTATTGATAATGCCTTGTAAAATCTACAGTGCTATCCAATTCTATTTTATTATTACAGATAGCTCCTTTATGATAAACAATTTCCAAGCTTTAAGAATGGAACAAAACCGTGAGTCATTCATCATACTTTCTGAACTTGTGTGTGTGTGTGTGTGTGCATATACACACATACACATATATGGTCTGCAAATCCAGTATGGGTGTAGATCAGAACTTTTGCATATTTTGTTTTTTTCTAATTCTTAAGTTTTCTTTCCCAATAATTCTCAAAAGGTGTCTTTAATTCCATTAAAAATAAGCTCCTTGGACTATTTTTTAAATCTTCTTCCTCCCTCTCCCTCAGATCGGTTGGCATCATTAACAGTAGGCATTCTTGGTAAGAAGTCCCCATTATAATTCTGCAGTTTGGGAGCAACATATACCTCCCTGTGCAGAAAACTGAACCAGTGTGGGTTCTGCCTATAAGAAAGTGTTTCAAAGAGGGTGGTTCTCATTTCTCAAAACATAATTAATATAGTCTTCCAGAAAGCACATCATTTCTCAGATGTCCTCTTGAATCCTAAGACAAATTAATTTTTTTTTTCTTTTTCTACAGAGACAGAGAGAGAGTCAGAGAGAGGGATAGACAGGGACAGACAGGAGAGGAGAGAGATGAGAAGCATCAATCATCAGTTTTTCATTGTGGCACTTTAGTTGTTCATTGATTGCTTTCTCATATGTGCCTTGACAGCGGGCCTTCAGCAGACTGAGTAACCCCTTGCTCGAGCCAGCGACCTTGGGTCCAAGCTGGTGAGCTTTGCTCAAACCAGATGAGCCCACGCTTAAGCTGGGGAGCTCGGGGTCTTGAATTTGAGTCCTCCTCGTCCCAGTCCGACGCTCTATCCACTGCGCCACCACCCAGTCAGGCTGAGACAAATTCCTTTTAACAACAATCTTCTTAGTGAGTTAAAACTTTTAGTTTTAATGTATCTTCCTGGAAACACCTGGTGTGATTATATCAGAGAAAGAGCTGTTCTGGGGCATGTGTAGCTCTCTCTAAAAAATTCAAAACAAACAGAAAGAGATTTTAAACAATGGAGAGGCTCCAGCTTCTTATAAGATTTAGTCTTGCTTCAAGGGTCATTAAATGCCAAAGAAAGTTCTTGTATATTTAATCAGATGGAATACTTTGGATTGAGTTGAGTCAATATTAAACCCTTTGATTTTCAAAAATGTCACACTTTGTATAAAGTGGAGGTGTTTAGAAAGAAGGTGGCAAGCTGTTCCCATACTTTCAGTTTCAGGGTGGGAAGTCTTTTATCACAAGCCTGCAGTCTTTCTTTTCACTTGAACTCCTTTTTCTTGGCTAAAGTAGAAGGTCGAGTAGTCTAATCAGCAGAGAGCAGAATCCAAGAGAACTATAACAGTGAAACGTACTCCAGTTGAGACATGATATTGACAGAGAGGCATTCATTTTTATTTTTTTTAAGTGAGAGTATAGGAGATAGAGAGACAGACTTCCGCAAGCACTCCAACTGGGATCTACCCAGCAACCCCATCTGGGAACAATGCTCAAATCCACTGAACTATTTTTAGCGCCTGGGGCTGACACTTGGAACAATCTGAGCTCTCCTCGGCAACCAGGGCTAATGCTCAAACCAGTTGAGCCACTGGCTGCATAAGGGGAAGAGGGAGAGAAGCAGATGGTCACTTCTCTTGTGTGCCCTGACTGGGAATCGAACCCAGGATGTCTATACACCAGGCTGGTGCTCTATCCACTGAGAAAACCAGCCAGGGCCAGCCATTCAGTTTTAAGCATGATGCTGAACTAAGTCTGTATTCCCCTGAACCTTTGATTCCTTCTTTGCTATATGCAAAGTCTTTATTAAAATCAGTGTGAGCATGTGAATACCTACAAACAGGATTTAAGAAATTTCAGATTTGAAGGATCCGATTCAACACTCTACATAGAAAGCTAGCCAGTAGGTACTTGCTTACTGACAGTCTGCCTAATCTCATGGTTTTTATATTTTTGAGATGCAGATGCTTTTGAAAATTTGATGAAACCATTTCTGGAAAAAAAGCCACATATGCACAGTATTTGGTTTTCTATAAAATGCCCAAGGAATTAAGTATCTAATAAAACCTATTGTGACTACACAGATAGAGTGAGCCACCAAGTACACCTCTCCAAACCAATTCAATTCCTTTTTCACACAAACAGAAAGCATGACCAGGAAGTCAAAGGAGTAACAGAGGCCTGGTGTGAAATGACAGGTAGCAGTGAGCCCTGTGGCAAGGAGAAGGCCGCATGACCCCTCCTACAGGAGAGTCAGAGCTCCACTCCAGCAAACTGCTGGCAGGTGGGAGAGCAGGCCCAGAGCCGGCAGAATTCCTGGTACGTCAAGAGAAAGCCAAAAAATACTTGTACAAAGTAAATAGTACAAGGATGAATGCAAGAATATATATTATCCCTGAACTTACCACAGGTGTTTTATCTACAAAAGACAAGAGAGTTCATGCAGATGTTTGTGTTGAAAAACCACTTAGTAATATAGGGAATAAAAAAAAATGTCCTGTGAAGCGTTGCTGAATATCTGTCATGTTAACCAACGTTACATGGCATACACCCAGATGATAGCTCTAGAAATGTACAGTAATTCCTGATTGTCCAGTCCACAGTCTGTGTTAGATTGCTGTTGATTTGGTGGTAGAACTGGAGAGGGACTCATGCACCTGCTGTTCTGTGAAACTTTATGGAGAAACACTTAAGAGTAAAATGGGGATTGTCTTCAACTCCCATTCTTTCCTTTCACTGCTCCATAGTGTGCTGTGTCCCTAGTAGTTGCAAATAGAGAATCTTCTGGCCAGAATCTTCATAATAGTAGTAGTACATACACAGATTATTCTACAAAAAAAGTATTGAAAATATCAATGTATTCATTTTTTGTGTGTGTGTGACAGAGACAGAGAGAGGGACAGATAGGGACAAACAGGAAGGGAGAGGGATGAGAAGCATTAATTCTTCATTGCGGCACCTTAGTTGTTCATTGACTGCTTTCTCATATGTGCCTTGACCTGGGGGCTACTGCAGACCAAGTGACTCCTTGCTCAAGCTAGCAACCTTGGATTCAAGCTTCATTCATATTATAATACTGATAGTGTATGTTTGAATTCAAGACTGCAGTTGAATTTGTCTTATTTCACTTCTGCTCTACACATTAGAACTAAAACAGTATTTGAGAATGGGATTTTTTCATGTACAAGGAATATGTGTGTGTGTGTGTGTCCGTGTGTGTGTGAGTGTGAACGTTCCCTTCATGTTTCCAGTTTATGTGAGTAAATCCATATTATTTCATCTTGTTTTCCAGAACACTTGAAGTATGTAAGGTCGCTAGCGACAACCTTCAAATGTCCATGCGGCCAAAGGTAGATTTCAATCCTTTCATTAGCTTTTCTTTTTGATCCCCTCCCACGGAGCATGCCACCCTCACCTTGTAGAGTGTGGGTTGGTGTCAGGCTGAGCGGTGGGCGGCAGGAAGCTTCTAGCTGAACTTAGAAGGCTGGGGGAAGGCAAATAAAAGAGGAACAAGATGAAGGCAGTACCTCACCCAGGGATTCCAGAACCTGGAGGGAAATTAGCATTGGAGATGTAAGTGAGGTTAGGGAAATTAAAAGGATTAGCTGGCTTACAGGGATTTATATAAAAATAAAGAGAAGATCAGTGAAAACCTTTGGGACCTGCTCCCCCTCAACAGAATTAAAGCTGGTTTTGTCCTAGATGTGTGTGCTTGTGTGTGTGTGTGTGTGTGTGTGTGTGTGTGCACGCGCGCGCGTGCACGCTTGCTTCTCTTTGCTTCTCTTGTCTTTCTGCTACTTCTGCTTTGAAAGCATTGGATCAGTAACTAACTACAAACTGTGCTTGGAGCCTGCATTTGCTCTTTCTTCCTCTGTGAGCCACCTCTGACCAGAGGCTGAAGCCTGAGTAAGCTTCCCTGCCTGATTGCTATGCTGTAATTTGCACTGTTACAATGGCAACTGACTGGAATCCAAGGAGCAGGGGGATTTAAAGCCTATATCAACTTTTTTAGATTTTTTAAAAAAATCAGAATTACAGGTACCATATTAGAAATAATTATATTTATACCCGTGGTGGCCAGATGTAGTTTTCAGAGCTGGCTCTTCTTTAGTCATAAACAAAAGGGTGAAGTTGAGGAATAATTGAGCTCTGATGTATTGTCTATTAAGTGTTAAACCACCAAAATATTAGAAAGAGGAGAGTGAGTGACAACCTGGACAACCTTCAACACTTTTAGTGCTAAACCAAGGAAGTCCCAGGGAAACCAGGGTAATGGCACAGTGGTTGTCGTATCCCAGCTCTGTCCTTTCCCTTACCTGTGACTGTCCCTTACCTGTGACTGTCCCTTATCATCATGACTGTCCATGCTCTGACCCCTTTCCTAATGGACTAGTGTCTTACTTCGCCTATGTTCTCTGTCTGGTCAGTGTTTAATCTTACCAGAGACTCTAGTAATGTAGCTCATTATTTGATATTTAGGTTTGCAAGTTTATTTCCTCCTCTCATGTTCTAATTTTTTCAGACCAATTTCACTGTAATTAGCCTCTGAAATGACCCCGAATTCTTTTTTCTTAATAATCTCCATGAAGGCCTAAGCAAGTGTAACAATCCAGCTAGGCCTTGCTCTCTCATTCATCTACTGGCCCTACGTTGACGGCATAATTATAAGAATTCAGCTTTGATTGAGGACAGAGACCAGCAATTAAATGCATCAAAACTAGATCCTTCTGTTTTAAAAAAGTGTTTTGGTAACATTTCATGGCACCAAGCAAGTGTGTGTGTGTGTGTGTATTTAGTCCAAAGGACAGGAAATGGATTTGCTAAAATGTTAATGTGTATGAAAAATGATGCTTCATCTATATGTTGACTGTGGCGGAATGGTGATAATTTAATGGTTTACTTTATAAATTAACTTAATAATATTTTAATAAATAATTTACATGAATAAAGCAAATTCATTAACCATAACTAATTTATATTATAATCCCGATGTGAAAATTTATCATAATATATTGTAATATTTTTTTAATTATTTTTTTTAGTTAATACATGGTAGGTAACATCTATAATATATATTGAGTGATAAGATTTGGGTTTTCTTCATGGGTTTTTTTCAATTTAATATTTGTACTATAAAGTGGCATTAAACCTGTCAGACCTATTAATAACTATATGTGGGGAAATTATACTGAAGTGTTTCAAGGATTCTAATAATAGCAGTCAATACCACAAATTTGATGACACAATATTTATCATAATGACATCTTAAACAAATAGACTTAAGAGAACCAACTATAGTTGAAGGTTTCAGCCAAACCTTGCTATTTCAAACCCTTGAAACTTTACAAGAAATTTTCAGTTTGGAGCAAAATGTTCAAGTCTGTTCTAGGGATTACACTATAATAAACTAAGTGTTAATTGCATGATAGAGAATGAAAAAAATTTAACAGGATGAGTTGCTCCCCAGAAGTGTGATACATTTCACTTCAACCTGAAGCTCCAGCTCCACAGCGTCTTGACTAAGAATCAAGCCTTACTTACACTGCTCAGGAAAATTAGGGGATATTTTATAGCTTAATATTCATTTTGAAATATCCCATGCTACCCCACCAAAGATTCTGGAATTAATCTGCTGCCGAGGCTTTGGATTTTTGAAACTAGATTGAACTCCCAGACACTTATAGGACCATCAAGCTGTGGCATTCTGCAAAACCCCCATTGTACATCTCAGGTGCGTAGGTTGTGTGTGCATGTGTGTATGTGCGTGTGTGTGCGTGTGTGTGCATGTGTGTGTGCATGTGTGTGCGTGTGTGTGTGCATGTGTGTGTGTGTGTGTGTATGTGTGCGTGTGTTTAGTTCCTTGATCTCCGCTGGAAGAAAATAGAGATTTTCCTTGAACCCATTTTAACTGGGAATCGGACAACCTACCTGATCCTTGAACTATTTTGCCCACAAGGAGATTTCCTGAAATCATGGGTTTTCTCTCTAAGTTGATGTACTTTGCTAACTGAAGTGATGATGGTACAAATTGCCAGCATCACATTTGCTCAGGATGGCTACTGGCATGCTTCCATGACCAGAGCAGTCTCCTTAGAATAGATGGCAACCCAACTTATTCTGCCTTTTGTGGACCATAGCTCCATGGAATACCACGAGTCTTCTAAACTGGGGTGCATCTTTACAGCCAATGGATACCTGAGTCACAATTTTACTTGGTTTGAGTTTTTTCCCCTCTTCCCAGTGGATTTAGTGAGCACCCAGCAAGCCCATTACTGAGCTCATTTAGGTTATAAAGAGAGACCAAGAATGATTTGTTTTGTGGCAAACTGCTGTGACTGGCAGAGGAATATATCCAGAGGGCCCCAGTGATGATGTCAAATCTATACTTTGTTAGCTGTGTAAACTTGACAAGTTGTTTGAACTCTGAGCCACTTTTTTCTCATGTTTGAATAATCAACCCTAGAAAGTTTGTTTTATAAATTAAATGAAGTACCATACACAAGCAGCTCCATGTAATCTCTAAAGCATTCAATACTTCCTTATTTATTTAGCAAAGGCATAGTGGATTCCAACAATAGTGTAGGCATGAAATTCTGCTTGCAGTGCAGAGATGAAGTGACATGTTCACAGCCCAGAGATTTTACATTCCAGAGTAAAACCAGGATGGTGGTAGTGTTGATATCCAGAAGAGTAGCAGGTGGCTTCTGCCATGACTGTGGCCTATTACCGGACCCTTGGCCTCTTCAGCCACGCTGTACAAATTCCTACTAATCAGTTCTAAAAGTGCCAAATTTTGGTAGAGAGGCCTTCAGCACTAAGCAAGTTTGTGAAAAGTAGTAACATGTTTTCTTAAAAACTACTTGGTTTGGACCATCTCTTGGACAAAGTTCAGCATTGGTAATTTATCCCAATGCATGTTACATTTTCTTTAGCAGGACCAATTAAAATGAGATCAGGAAAAAGCAACAGAACAGCATAGGATTTTCAAAGTAGGGAAAGTTTAGGAATGCCAATGTATTTTTATAAATGTGTTTAAACATAATAGCTACTGTCATATGAAATGAGAGTTATATGTATATATGAATTTATATAAAAGTATTTATGAGTTTATATCCCTAGAAATGTTCTTTTTCTCTCTCTTTCTCCCTCTCTCTCTCTCTCTCTCTCTCTCTCCCTCTCTCTCTTTCACACACACACACACACACACACACACACACACTCACTTTGGTCAATCTTATTCCAAGTACTCATATGCAAACAGAATTTAAGCAAGACATTTATTTTGAAATCATGTATAATAATAGAAAATTGGGTTTAATATTTGACTGGTTTCCTAAGGGGTTTAATGGTAATTCTTCAATCTGTATATTCTTGCTGTTGTGGTGATGTTTGATGGTGAGGTAGAGTGAGTGTCACTTTAATGTTTTCTATGACTATTGATTGGGGATTTACACAGCGTTTTTGGTATCGTGAAAAACTTCCTCCTGCAATTCTGTCTAGGCTTTTGATATAGCGTAAGAGGGTCAATCCCTAAGGGTATCATTGAGAGTTAAGATACAGAATTGAACATGATCAAATGCAATATTTCAGAAGCCTTGAGGATTCCTTTTGAAGTTGCTTGCCCTGAATGACTCACCTGTTTTCTCCTGTAGGCTCAATATTTTAACTCATTTTTCTTGAGGAATTGCCAAATGACTAGCACAGCTCAACGTACAAAAATAATAAATTAAAAGTTTTAGTGTATCCTATTGTTTTCTGCACAACTCTGCCTCATTTTCTACTGCTGTGCCTTCCATATTTTAAATTAACAGCATTAATAGATCCTTATTGATAAATTATTTATGTACAATTTTACAATCCTTATGATATATGGAAATTTAAATAGACTTAATGATCATTGAGTTGCATAAAATACATACCGAGTTATATTTTTTGATATTGTTACCTTTATATTTCCCCCCCTTCCAGGTCCCAAGATTTACATATTTTTTATTTTGTATTGTTTTATGAGAGAGAGAGAGAAAGGGAGAGAGATGAGAAGCATCAACTTGTAGTTTCGGCACTTTAGTTTTTCATTGATTACTTCTCATAAGTGCCTTGTCTAAGGGGCTCCAGCGGAGCCAGTGACCCCTTGCACAAGCCAGTTACATTAGGCTTTAAGCCAGAAACCTTTGAGTTCAAGCCAGTGACCATGGGATTATATCAATGATCCCACGCTCAAACCAGCAAGCCTGCACTCAAACCAGAGACCTCAGGATTTTGAACCTGGGACCTCTGTGTCCCAGGTTGACTCTCTATCCAGTGCACCACTACCAGTCAGAACCAAAATTTACTTTTTATCTTGGCAAATTTCTACTTATTCTCAAGAATATTCATCTCCCAGGAGCCTATTTTATCTGCTGCTTTCCACCAAGCTTGGGTTGGAGTCCCTCTGGGTTCCCAGAGCACCCCATCCACAATTACATCATTTATTGTTTTGATTATTCACTCACCTATTTTTTTCACAAACATGTATTAAATCTTTATGATGATCTATAATATTGTGTATTGAAATTGCCTGTTTATAGTGGTCTCTTCAACTGTTTTTATAAGCATCATAACTGCAGAGATCAGGTTTCATTTATCTTCTAATCCCCAGGTACCAAACCAATTCTAGAGACAGTAGATATTTAATAAACATTTGTTGCACTGAGTCACTGACAGGAGCTGTGGGATAGTCTTACCAAAGCTAATCTTATTATGAGGATAAATGAGTCAAGGTACTGTGTGTTACTATTAAATGATTTGATCATTATAATTTGTAAATACAGTTATATTCAAAATTGTCTTGTGTGCTTCCTCTGAATAGGCAGCACACTTACCACAGAAAGCTACAGCTAAAAAACGGTAGCGGCCTGAATGAACACGCTAAAGGCAGTGGCCTCAAGCCTGCGTTTGCTGAGGAGTACACCTGCTCAGAACATATTTTGCCTGAATGTTTGAGGGGCCCACACAGTGTTTTAAAGGACATAAAATAGGCAGGTATTATTACCCCTATATAAGCACACCGGCCATTTACCACCAGCTGCCACTCATACAGACTGCCTGTACTCAGTGAGTACTCCTGCAGGTATTTGAGTTGACACTTCCACTCTGTGGTTCACAAAAGTGCTCCCGCCTGTAGAATCTGCTGCTTTGTCAACGTGGGTATTCAATTGTGATGTAATTTACTGGTTTGCTGGTGTCGTACTACCAAAAATAGGCTTTGTGTCCATTTCACAAATCATTTCTAAGTTAATATTTCTTTAAGATAAAATAAAGAGTTCAATGGTAAAGTACAGTGTGTCCGTAAAGTCATGGTGCACTTTTGACTGGTCACAGGAAAGCAACAAAAGATGATAGAAATGTGAAATCTGCACCAAATTAAAAGAAAACCCTCCCAATTTCTGTAGGATGATGGGGCAGCATGTGCACATACACAGATGATGACGTAACACCGTGTATACAGCGGAGCAGCCCACGGCCATGCCAGTTGAGATGTGGACGGTACAGAGGAAAGTTCAGTGTGTTCTGTGGCTCGCTAAATTTGAATCCATGACCAAAGTGCAACGTGAATATCGGCGCATTTATAATGAAGCGCCACCACATAACATTATTCGGTGGGATAAGCAGTTGAAGGAAACCTGCTGTTTGGTGGAGAAACCCCGTTCTGGTAGGCCATCAGTCAGTGACGAGTCTGTAGAGGCTATACGGGATAGCTACCTAAGGAGCCCTAAAAAATCTGTGCATGAGCCCACATCAAACTGCACTGAATAGGTATGAAACTGGGAGAGTTTTCCTTTTATTTGGTGCAGATTTCACATTTCTGTCGTCTTTTGCTGCTTTCTTGTGACCGGTCAAAAGTGCACCATGACTTTATGGACACACTGTATATCTTAGCAGTATATTTCATATACAAACATGTATACCTAAATATGATACATTATATGTGTGATGCTGACCCTAATAATGTGATACGTTATAAATTCCTTTCATAAGCTTATGTCAATTCCAGGTCTTTTCTATTCCCATCAGCGGAGGATCTTTTTCATCTCATAAAATAAATCAACTGTTGTGAAATGATAACTTATTTCACATCCAAATATTAGCTAATATATAAGTATATCTAGAAAAGGAAAAAAAAAAACATTCCAAGCTGAAAGGACCACATGAACTGAGATTCAGGAAGGAAAAATAATTTAGCCTATTAGCAACTAGGATGTGGAAAAAGATTGGTAGAGTTAAAGGCCTATTAAAAATAAATAAATAAAAAGTTTGAAATAGCCTCTTAAAGAATTTGGACTTGGCCCCATTGCATAGCTATCTCAGAGACTGTTTTAAATAATAGAAATAATTTGTTTTGGAAAGGGAGTTAACATTCTGGAGGAAAAAGTAAGATAGGGTCAGACAAAATTTAAGGAGACAAATGAGAGGAATTGTAATAATATGGGGGTGGGGACTAGATTGGCAGTGTAAGTAGAATGAATTGACTCCAGTTGAGAAACCATTCCTTTGGAGATAAAATGGGGTGGTAAATATAATAATTTTTTTTTCACAAGTCTCTTTTAAAAGAAAATTTCAAAATCTTAGCCCCATCTGTTCACAAATATTTGTAGGTTTCTTTTTTTTCTTCTTCTTTTTTTTTTTTTTTAAGTGAGAGGTGAGGAGGCAGAGACAGACTCCTATATGTGCCCTGACCAGGATCATGCTGGTAAGTCCTCTACTCAGTGATGCTCTGCCCATCTGTGCTGCTCCGTTGCACAGCAACCGAGCTATTTTAGTGCCTGAAGTGAGGTTTTGGAATCATCCTCAGTACCCAGGGCCAACTTGCTCAAACAAAGCTATAGCTGCAGGAGGGGGAAAGGGAGAGAGAAAGAGAGAGAGAGAGAGAGAGAGAGAGAGAGGAGAGAGAGAGAGAGAGAGAGAGAGAGAAGGGGTGGGGGGTGGAAAAGCAGATGGTCGCTTCTCCTATGTGTCCTGACTAGGAATCAAACCCAGGACTTCCATATGCCAGGCTTACACTCTACCGCTGAGTCAACCAGCCATAGCATAGGTTCCTTTAAAAAAAAATTACATTGGTATTTGGTTATCTGAATATGCTCAAGTTAGTTACCAGATTGGTTAGAACAGATTTCAATATTTATATTCTCATTGCAAAGTTTAGTTTATTTAGAAAACAGATGATTTTTTCATTTTAAAGACTGACATTCATAAGAGAGATTACACTTGGTTAAAATTATGTGAATCAGTTTCATACATATAACATGTCCTTTGTGCTAAGCTGGGTTTCAGACCTCTTTAGATGTTAGGCTAACAGCAGAGATTAGGAAAATTTCCTTCCTTCATGCAGCCCATTTTTTTAGATATAGATTTTCTCTATTAACTTCTCATATGCTTTCTTGGTTTTAAATTAATATTTTTTTGGTATTTTTTTTCTGAAGTTGGAAACGGGGAGGCAGTCAGACTCCCGCATGTACCCGACCGGGATCCACCCGGCATACCCACCAAGGGGCGATGCTCTGCCCATCTGGGGTGATGCTCTATTGCAACCAGAGCCATTCTAGCACCTGAGGCAGAGGCCACAGAGCCATCCTCAGTGCCCGGGCCAACTTTACTCAATGGAGCCTTGGCTGCGGGATGGGAAGAGAGAGACAGAAGGGAAGGAGAGGGGGAGGAGTGGAGAAGCAGATGGGCGCTTCTCCTGTGTGCCCTGGCCGGGAATCGAACCCGGAACTCCTGCACGCCAGGCCGATGTTCTACCACTGAGCCAACTGGCCAGGGCTTAAATTAATATTTTAATCTTTATACATTGTAAGTGAAAAATATCACCACAGTGGCACTTGACTGTAAGGGCAGCACCAACCAAACTAAACTAAATAATTCAAACCTGTTTCAATTCAATCTCGAGTGATTGTGAAAGAATAATAAAAAGCCCCAAGTCTAGGTTATTAAAGGAGCAGATGTGAAAACCCCATGGCCCTCAGAATTATGCAAATTAAGTTAACAATATTTTAATTAACCATAATGAGTTTGACTGATTTAAATATTATCCTATCTTTAGAAAAAATTCATAGCATCTTTCTTTGATTGTCTATTTTGATAAAATAGTTGTTTTCTTATAAATAAATAACATAACTGAACTAGTTCATATTAAGTATTTGGAAGATGGTAGGGTCATTGTGAACACATAAAAATACATAAACATTAAAATTATTATGATAATTCAAATCTTCTTTTTAACCAGTCTTTGTTTGGTGGCTTTATTAGTTGTCTATGTGGTAGGACATGTGAGCATATTATTTCATATCCTTCTGAGTGCTAAGTTTTGGATTGTTTTTTAATTATCATTTTAATTGCTCATCAAGGTAATTGAAGGCAGAGTCAGAAAATGGAGCATTTGCTAATCCCTTTGGTACCAGTCAATGATAAATTTTCCCAAGGTCAAGTTGTACTAATGGAAGGTTGCACTATGTTTTGAGCTCACTGACATATGATACAGCGATGCTGGGGTTGGCATCTTTGACAGTAACACATTTTTCTTCCTTCCTAAGTTTTTTGTTTATCAAAAAGAAAAGGGGGAAGAAGTTTATAATTTTATAATGAAGCAATAGGACACATAGAATATCACCTACGAACATGGCTAGGTCAGATTAGACTAACATTTACTTCCTTAATTAAGATGTAGACTTGTTGGATCCATGCTGGACTGTTGGTGAACAAAAAAAGATATTTGATATGATTTATTCTTTTTTTTTTTTTTGAGAAAATACAAACTGAGTGCCTTCTATGTTGCAAACACTAGGCTGGCAATGAGCAAAATAAAGATTCTAATTATCAAAGGAAAATAATAATTATTTTTCTTTTTCTTATTTTGTAGACAAAACAGGGAACTGCTCTCACCCTAACCGATGTGAAGTATAAATAAATGAAAAATGCACCTACCAAATGGAACTGAGGAAGATGGGCAGTGCAGTATAGTGGCCCAGTAGCATCTGCCATGCTGCTGCGGAGGTGCCGGGGTTGCCACCCACTTGCTCTGTGATCTCTTTGTGCCCTGTGTCCACAATGTTCTCATGGGAATCAAAAGATATGTCTCAGACCCTGACCGGTTGGCTCAGCAGTAGAGTATCAACCCAGTGTGTGGAAGTCCTGGGTTTGATTCCCGGTCAGGACACACAACTGAGGCGACCATCTGCTTCTCCACCCCTCCCCCTGCTCTTTCTCTCTCTCTCCCTCTCTCCTCCCACAGCCATGGCTCGATTGGTTCAAGCAGGTTAGCCACAGGTGCTGAGGATGGCTCTGTGGCCTCATCTTAGGTGCTGAAAGAGCTCAATTGCCAAGCAACAGAGCCAATGCCCCAGATGGGCAGAACACCCTCCAGTATGACTAGGTTGGGGCACATGCAAAAGTCTGTCTCTCTGCCTCCTCGCCTGTCACTTAATTAAAAAAAAAAAAGATATGTCTCAGAAGACCATGGTGAGGATTCAGTACATTAATATTTATAACATTTACTGCACCCTTTCAGTTATCTTTTTTACTTTATTAGTTTGATGATGAGCACACGATTAGCCTACTTGACACCATAGTACAAAGACCAGATTTCCTGGCAAAATTTATGTTGCTGTGAAAGAAAGTAAATGTTTCTCTCGGTCCTGAAAATAGGCCTCTGGTCATTCTTGCTGATTTGAGCTGCTTAGCTACTCCTTTACTAAGATGTGAGCATTTTCTTTTTTTTTTTTCTTTTCTTTTCTTTTCTTTTTTTTTTTTTTTTACAATGAAAAAGAGAGTCAGAGAGAGGGATAGGTAAGGACAGACAGACAGGAATGAAGAGAGATGAGAAGCATCAATCATTAGTTTTTCTTTTTCTTTTTTTTTTTTTCCTGAAGTTGGAAATGGAGAGGCAGTCAGACAGACTCCCGCAGGTGCCCGACCAGGATCCACCCAGCATGCGCACTAGGGGTCGATGCTCTGCCCATCTGGGGTGTCGCTCTGTTGTGGCCAGAGCCATTCTAGTACCTGAGGCAGAGGCCATGGAGCCATCCTCAGCACCAGGGCCAACTTTGCTCCAATGGAGCCTCGGCTGAGGGAGGGGAAGAAAAAGACAGAGAGGAAAGAGAGGGGGAGGGGTGGAGAAGCAGATGGGTGCTTCTCCTGAGTGCCCTGGCCGGGAATCGAACCAGGACTCCTGCACGCCAGGCCAGTGCTCTACCACTGAGCCAACCAGCCAGGGTCAATCATTAGTTTTTTGTTGCAACACCTTAGTTGTTCACTAATTGCTTTCTAATATGTGCCTTGACGGGGGGGGGGCATAGCAGACCGAGTGACCCCTTGCTCAAGCCAGCAATCTTGAGTCCAAGCTGGTGAGCTTTGCTCAAACCAGATGAGCCCGTGCTTAAGCTGGTGACTTCGGGGTCTCGAACCTGGGTCCTCCACATCCCAGTCCAATGCTCTATCCACTGTGCCACCGTCTGGTCAGGCCAGATTTGAGCATTTTCTTATCTTGTTCATATACCTGTGCTGGTCTTCTGGAGAAGGTGACAGTATTCCATCATCCAGAGCTTTAAGGGAACCAATAAGCTAGTGTCCAGATTTAGACACTAGTTTGACTTTCCTACAGAGCTCTCTACTTTACCAAAAGTGGGTGATTAGAATGATGGTCACAACAGAAGTGTTGAAGTATTCAAGAATTGATCCAACCCAATTGGAAAGAAATATTAATTTCTCAGCTAATTTTATGTCAATTCAAATTAAGCATTTGACAGAGTAATAGGGGATAACTGACCAATGGACAGTTTGTCCCGAATAGCAGATCTGATTTGGGGGCAACAGAATAAAATATTTATGTATCTTTTTTCTTTTTAAATTTCAATCTCTTCTTTCTGCTGTTCAGGTCAACAATCTCCTCTCCCTTACAATTAGTACATGCAAACCTAACAATTAATACAATATTTTTCAATATGGCTCAATGTGTTATAGTTTCTCATTCTGTGTTAAGTGTGACTTAAGGTATCTTTAGAAAACTTCACTTGTTTTTTTTGTTTGTTTGTTTGTTTTTAGTTCTAACATGCTGTCTGAATTGAGTCTGATTGCTATGCAAACACAGTTTTAAAATGTTCTTCTAGTTCCTTTCTCCAACCTCATCATTGTCATTGTCCCTAAACACCGTAAGTCTAGACATTCAGGGGATGCTTTGCTAAGACTTCTTTTTGGTTGAGTTTATAAAATACCACTAGAACTATTTTTCTAACATATACCATTTCATTGTTATATCTTTACTTTTTTCTAATAATATTGTCCATTATGTTTTTTTTTTTAATTTTATTTAGAAAATTATATTTAATGGGATGACATTGATCAATAAGAGCACATAGGTTTCAGGTAAACATTTCTATAATGTTGGAACTATTGATTGTGTTGTATGCCCATCACCCAAAGTCAAATCATTCTCCACCCTTGTATCATATATTTATTCTTCTTCACTCCCTTCCTTCCTACCATCCTCCCCATAACCCCCTTGCATTCGTAGCACATCACATTGTTATATCTTTATTTAGCTTTTCCACTGTTATAACTTTAAAAGATCACTCTTCAACCCACTTAGGTCTTTTACATTGGATGTGATTTTATCTGATATCACTATACCTTTCTATATTTGTTCCAGTTTTCTTCATATTCTCACTTATCTGTCAATTCTTAACCTTAATATTGGGGTGTCATATAAACTGCATATAGTTAATATTGATTTGACCAATATGATAATCTTTATTTTAGGATAGGAGAGTTTTTCACTATTTATGTTTATTTATAGTTTTAACATATTTATTTTATAACTATCAATTTCTGAATTTCTGTTTACAGAGCCTGTAAAAAAGCAGAACAGAGGCTTGATACTTTGTCTCCTACTCATCCGAATAGTTCTCTCTCTTTTTCTTTCATTCATTTTATCTTTCAGTAAATCAAATGTATTTTAAGTTTTAGTTAGACTGTAGAATAAGGATATAAATTTTGGATTCTTTGATTTCTCCATCCAAATTCTTCCATGCAGAAATGTGAGTTACAGTAATTTCTTGATAGAAAGTACACTGGCACTGACCCCTGGCCCATAGAGAATTTACGGTTACTCATGCCTACATAGGTTGTCATTTTTCTACTCTGGCAAGAGAAAACTGTCCTCATTTTGATGCATTTATAGCTTCTAAAATGCCCTAGGTCATCAAGCTGAGGAAATGAAAAGAGTTATGTTTATGTTTTTAATGTCACAATAAAATATCAGTTGTTTTGTTAAAATAATGTCATCTTCTCTCAACCTTTGAAATATTCATTATTTCAGACCAAAGTTAGTGTGGCCATTGATGGGTTATAGACATACAGAAAACTTTTTTTTATTATACTTTAATAAAGACAGGATGTGTACTATTATATCTTGGGGGGGATTGTGTTTGTTTTTGGTTCTAGCAAATGACTTAATGACCTGATGTAGGTTTAATTCCCATAATGAGATATATATATATTATCCAAGCATCATGGACCACTCTGTAGCCCTTAGAACACTTCATCTAGCTAGCTCAAAGTTCGGGCAAAGGATAGTTTCTTGCTTACCTGTGATCCGGTTGTTTCCAGGGCACTCATAATTTTCCTTATATTAAAGATTGACTTTGCTGTCAGGATGAACTAAAACTCTCAGCACCTAATGTCAGACAATGTTCATCTCAATATTCAGCTTCTATATATCCTACTTAAATATCTATATCAGGGGTCTCAAACTCAACTCAGCATGTGGGCTGCAGAGCAAGATCACAGCCGTTCGGCGGGCCTCACTAGGTCTACAAAAGGCAACTGTTATGCAACACTTTTCTCACTGCAGTTGAAAACAAAAAAAAATCAGTACAACAAGCACAATCGTACATGCAGTTTACTCAGTGTCACAAAACGACCAGAAACTGTAGTTCGCATCACAACTGCTGTTAATTAAGCTAATATCTAGCTAGGATGCTAGAGAAATGAAAAATACTTAATTTTACTTAATTTTATCCAAAATATTTTGAACTTCGTGGATTAGTCTGCGGGCCGCACAAAATTGTTCGGCGGGCCTCATGCAGCCCGCGGGCCGCGAGTTTGAAACCCCTGATCTATATCTTTATCATCTTATATATATATTTTCATAAAAACAAATTGCTTTCAGTTCACTTGTATGTATATGAATAACCTTCTGAGATCATAGAATAAAACATAGCATAACCCTCAGGAAGGCATTCCTGTGGATACCTAAGATAATATTATTGATTCAGTCCACATGGACTGTCTAAGCATATACTGTGTACTCAGCCCTCTACTAGCACTACGGATTTTATTAAAAAAATAAAACAGTTGATTTCCTTCAAATTTTTTTAATAATAATAAAGGCAAGCAAGTTATTACTTTTTTCTATTTTTATTTAGAAATAAAGTTTAATGGAGTGATATTAGTCCATAAGAACACATAGGTCTCAGGTAAACATCTCTGTAGCATTTGAACTGTTGATTGTGCTTTGTGCCCATCACCCCAAGTCAAATCATTATCCATCACCTTATATTTGTCCCTCATTACTCCTCATTCCCCTCCCTCTGGTAACCACTTCACTTTATCTAGGTCCATGAGCCTCCATTTTTTATCCCACTATGTGTGAGAGCATATAGTTCTTAGCTTTTTCAGATTTATTTATCACACTTAGTTTAATATTCTCAAGGTCCTTTATGAGTGTACATATGAAATTTTTATATAAAAGATTATATGTTCATGATGTAGTTATGATTTTGTCATAAAAGTTATTATGTAGAGGTGAGAGAAAAACATCACCACTTTATGTTGAATGGTATGGAGAAGAGACCTATTCTAAAAGAACACTCACTCCTGAATGAATGTATTATAAAAATATACTCACTTATTCACCTAGAGACAAGTTCTGCATCTTAGACAGAAAGCAAGGCCTTTAGGGCACAGATCATGGCATGTACAATGGAGAAATCGTAGTTTGCTTATGTGAACCACAGCGTTACCTTCATTTCCAAAAAGCATACCTGCTGGGTGTCTCTTGAGATAGAGTGAATATCTCTGCAGTGTTGGTTATAGGATACATTTGAGTTATAGGATAGGTAACTTCACATTTTGTGTATCAGTTTTGTGTATCAATCTCTATCAATGAAATATCAAAAAGGATTAAAATCTTCTTGTATTCCATTTGAGTTTGGTAAAATCTTGGAAAAATTTTACTCTGCCTCACCAGTGTTAAGGGAATCTAGGGGAGGGTTATGTTTATTTACCTTTTTGTTTATATGATAACTGCAGAGAAAGATAACATTCTAGAACCAGAATGAAGGTGACAGAGAATACCTCAAGAATAAGGCCTTCCTCAGTTTTTGGACATTTTCTTTCCAGGAGTAAAAGCTGGAGATTATGAATTAAATTTCCCTAATCTGCACACGTGCATGCACACACACACACACACACACACACACACACACACACACACACACAATAGGTAGCAAAACAAAATGGATCTGGACATCAGAATGCATATTCATTGTAAGGAACAAAAGGCAAATAAATAAGTCAGCACATTTTTAATTATGAATTGAAATAAATGCTACAAAGGAAAAGTTCAGAGAGCAATGCAAATCAACCTAATTCATTTTAAGGGATTAAAGAATTATTCTCAGAGAAAATGACATTTCAGCTGAGCCTTGAGAAATGAGTCAGATTATAAGAAGGCAGAGAACAGAGGAAAAAGGATAATAAACTTGTGTGAAGGATGTGAGATGGGAAAAATGCAGTGCCTTTGAATAACAAGAAAGCCCATGCAGTGGAGAAGTCCCCAAGTAAGAGAAATGGGTCATGAGTTGGTGTTGGCAGATGGGCAGGTTTATTTATTCCCTGTGGCTGCCATAATAATTACTACACACTAGGTGGCTTACAACAATAGAAATATATTCTCTTACTTAGGAAGCTAGTACTCTGAAATTAAGGTGTTGGCTGGGCCATGGTTTCTCCTAGCTTTGGATGGTTGTTGGCAATCCTTGACATTCCTTGACTTGAAGCTACAAAACTCTGATCGCTTCTACTCTACTCTCCGTGTATCTTCACATGGTGTTCTCTCTCTCTCTCTCTCTTTTTTTCTGTTAGGTGAGAGGAAGGGAGATAATGAGGCAAACTCCCTCATGTGCTTTGACTGGAATCTACCTGGACCCCCTCCTATCTGAGGCTGATCCTCGAGTACTGAACTATTTTTAGTGCCTGAGGGTAATGTGCTCCAACAGAGCTATCCTCAGCACTCGGGCCATGCTCAAACCAATTGAGCCACTGACTGCAAAAGGGGAAGAGAGAGAAAAAGGGGAGAGGGTAAAAGGAGAAGCCAATGGTCACTTTTCCTATGTGGGAATAGAACCCACGACGTCCATATACCAGGCCCATGCTCTGTCCACTGAGCCACCAGCCAGGGCCACATAATGTTCTCTTTGTGTATCTATTTCTGTGTCTCTTCCCTTCTTATGAAGACACCAGTAACATGGAATTATGGAACCACCCTACTTCAGCGTGACCTCATTTTAATATATGTCTTAATTTCATATACAAAGACCCTGTTTCTAAGTAAGATCACATTCACAGGTAGCAGGAGTCATTCCTCAATATTTTTTGGAAACACAGTACAACCCACAGCAGCAGGGTTGATAAGCTCTGCTAAAGAGTTGTTTTATTCAACAGCAAGTCATTAGAAGGGTTTAAGTTGAGGACTAGCATGATCTGACTTACTTTAGACTGTATAATTCCATTTATATAACATATTTGAAAAAGCAAATCTGTAGGAACAAAATCAGTCCAGTAGTTGCCAAAAAATAAGGATAGGAGTTGGGGATCAACTATAAAGGGGCACTAGAAAATTAGGGGTACAGACAGAAATATTCCATTCTATTTTGTTATGTCTGTCAACGTTTATAGCTGTGTATACCTGAAAAGGTCAGTTTCTACTGTATGTAAATAATATCTCAATATCAGTGAGAATGGACATGCATTGACCCTGCTCTGGTAGACTAGTTGAAACGATGCTATGCTTAGATGAGGTGGTGCATGCTCTTGACATTCCACTACGTGCCATGCAGAGCCTGCCTTAGGAATCAGGTGTTCATTTGAGAGATCCTTTCTCCTGTGATAGCTTGCTGGAAATAGCTTTGTTCACATGGGGAAGTGATGAGAGAGTTACAGGACCTGGGGCACCTGCCAGAGAAGGGTCTATGTGAAGGTCATCAGGCATTGGTGTCACAGAAGAGAACGTAGAAATTGCACAGCCTTCCCAAAGGTTGTTAATATTTAAAATGATTAAAGAGAACGAAAACAAAGATGCCTAAGAAGGAAAGAAGAGTTGAACGAAGCGTCTTGCTGTCCTATGTGAGCTGCAGGTCAACTTACTGGGGGTTGTAGAAGAGAAACAGACCATGTAGAGTAGGAAGGCTCTCTCCTTTTCCCAAAAGAGGTTGCCAAGGAAGAGCTGCAGAAACCTGAGCTCCCACAGCTGTACTTCTGCAATTTGAATTCTCCAAGAAAGACTAATGCTGAGGTAGAAGTGTTTAATTGACAATAAGGAGGAAGCAGTTTGCAGAATCAAGGTGCTCTGGACGAAGCAAATATTATGTCTTTTTAAAAAAACTATTATTATTATAGTAATTTCTGTTATCAGTGTATTTCATTTGGGACAAGAAAACCTTTTCTAACTTCTTTTGTTAAATGGCAAATATTTTCTTTTTTTTCTATTTGCAGTCTTATTAATAAGAAGAATAATCAATTAACACACTTTTAATATATTTTAATATTATTGGTCCATGATATAGACTATTTTAACAGGAGACATTGTTGGACCCATAGATTGAAGTATCATTTTGAAAGTGATTTCTATTAAAAGAAAACATACAAATGAATATGTTTGTAATTTTATGCAAGTGACTAGCCTTCTTAGAGAAGATACCCCTCTATAACTTATTATATGTAGTATATTCACATGTTGCCTACTTAATAAATTTTGATATTGAAAGTATTCTATGTAGAGCACTTTGTAATTTCTGACACTCATATTTCACATCATAAATCCTCACAGCTCTTTTGACTTGTCTTATCTTGTCTCTGTCTCTGTCTCTCCACATAGAATATAAAAGCCAAAAGAAGAATTTAATACTCTGACCTCAGTGCCTAGATCAGGGCCTGGTAGGTGACAATTACTTATTGTTCAGTTAATAAACAAATGAACAAATTGATTATTAGTAGCACTACCCTCTTTTCTTGCTCAGTTATAAGCAGGTTAATAAAGGGTGAAGTTTCTCTGTGGCATGATTTCATAACTGTTCTTTGGAAACAATCAAAGGCCATACCTTGGGTCCAAGTGAAAAGAAAGGCTTTACAACCTTAAATTGAATGAAAGCTCTTGTTCTCACCCAATCAAGTGAAAAAACAGAAATCCAGCTTATCAGTTGTTGGGAAGAGGGAGCAAAGCCTAGGAGAGCATCCTGACCCAAAAGTTTGTTCAGTTATTTTACTTTGGACATTGCCCGAACCTCCAAAATATAGAGGTCTTCATGAATAATGGAATGAAAACATGAGAGAGAGTTGTTTTTATTTTTTGTTTTTACTCTTGTTCACCATAAGAAGCAAGTGTTCTCAGTATAAGAAAGAGTGAAAGGCTCTCTTGATTTTGAATTCTGGCTGAAATATCAAGTGATCTTGTCTTTGAAGCAAAAAATAGACAGCTTTATTCATTCATTCCTCTGACTGGTCTAATCTAAAAAAACTCTCTGAGTTGTGTGCAGTTGTCATTGCTGAAAATCCTTCCTGTTCCTTCAAACATAGCTATGTTTTATTGACATGTTTATTACACGGCATCTAATGATTCTCTTACTGGACAGTTGTAAGGTCAAGGGTGTTTTCTGGAAGATAGTTAATACAGGGGACAACACATGTACTCCTGATAATACACACACGCTTGAAAGAGCTGAGTGAACTTGAAAAGAGAAGCTATGGCTTGAACCCTCTGATTCCCCAGGATGAAAACCTCTCTATGTTCATTCATCATACTTAGTGTGAATAGACAGAGTGTGGTCAACATCCTCAAGGCTGAGCTGAGCTTCCATCCCTTAGGATTCACTGCTAGGGTAATGCTCTAATAATTCCTCCTGAGTGTCATGTTTTTATAAAAAAAGAAAGATGTAAAAGAATGAAGTACCACCTATCTCTAGCAGGATCACAAATGGGAAGGCATCTGTTCACATGAATATTTTTCATCTGTCATTAAGGAATTCAGTCCAGTTCTGCTTCTCAGTTTTTTTTTTCTTTCCTAGTAGTTACCCAGTATCTATAAGATATGATAATTTAGAAATGCATGGTTTTCTCACGTTCACAAGCACTCCTGCTAATGGGCTTTCTTCCCCTAGTAGAACCATTTTCAAGTCATCTGTTTAGTTTTCCAGAAAAACACTATCTTCACTCTTACCTAACATGATTTGAAGTATAGAAATGTGTGTCTGATTTCTCCTTATTCTTTAGGAAAAAACTGTCCTAAGGTGATTGGTGTAAATTAATAGATTTTTTTTTTCTGTAGTAAGACATATGTGTGGCTTTTTAAAAGTTATCTTTTCTTTTTTTACGTAAATGATTTTCCATCCACTGCTTTCCTTTCCTGCCTCTGAAAATGTAGATTGTTTTTGCCTCCACTTACAGATTCTTGAGTTTTTATAAAGAATCTGCCAAGTTGGAACCACTGTAATGGGAAGTTCCAGGGGAAGGAAGAGTGTTCATGGCTTTTTCCTATGATCCTCAGTTCCCTGCCGTGCCCTACTGTAGAAATACAGGCGTGAGTGTTCTGAACACTAAGCATCTCCTTAAGTATTTCCTGACATGTTCATAGTATTTTAGTTTTTTGTTAAAATTATACAGGTTTCGGGTGCATAATTTTACAACACAGAATATGTATACTGCATTGTGTGTTTCACCACCCCAAGTCAAGTCTCCTGCCATCACCATCTATCCCTTATATACCCCTGTCCACCTGCCCCAACCATTCTTCCTCCAGAAAAAATCAGACTGTCAGTTTTCATGAACTTTTCTTTTTTTTTCTTTTTTGCTCAATCCCTCCACTCTTTCCACCCAGCCTCCCAACACCTCCCCCCAACCCCAAAGATATCAGCCAGCTCTCTATCTAATAAGTCTGTCTCTATTTTGCTTGTTAGTTCATTTAATTCTACCTACGAGTGAAATCATATGGTACTTACCTTTCTGACTTATTTATTTCACTTAGCGCAATCATCTCCAGTTACATTCATGCCATAGCAAAAGGTAAGATTTCTTTCTATTTGTATGTCCTAAGTAGTATTTCATATATATATGTACCACAGCATTTTTATTCCATCAGCTTCTGAAGAACACTTGGGCTGCTTTCAAATTTTGGCTATTTTAAATAACTGCACTAAACATAAGGGTGCATATATTTTTTTCAAATTAGTTTTTCAGGTTTCTTTGTATAAATTCCCAGAAGTAGAATTGCTGGATCATAAGACAGTTTCATTTTTATTTTTTTAAGGTAACTCCATACTGCTTTTTATAGTAGCTGTACTAATCTGCATTCCTACCAACAATGTAAAACTGTTCCTTCTCTTGCATACCCTCGCCAAGACTGGTTGTTTGTTGATTTATTGATGAGAACCTTTCTGACAGGAATGAAGTGATAGCTCATTGTGGTTTAATTTGCATTGCTCTGATGATTGGTAACATTTTGTATCTTTTCATATGTCTATTGGCCAACTTTATGTCCTCTTTGGAAAGTGTCTATTCAAGTCCTTTGCCCATTTTTTAATTGGATTGTTTGTTTGATTTGGTGTTGAGTTTTCTAAGTTCTTTATTAACTTTGGATTTTAAGTCCTTATAAGATATATCATTGGAGAAAATATTCTTCCATTCAGTGGGTTGTGTTTCATTTTGTTGAAGGTTTGTTTTGCTGTACAAAAACTTTTTAGTGTGATATAGTAACATTTGTGGTTTTTTTTCTTTTGTTTCCCTTGCCCAAAGAAATATATAAAAAAATATATATTGGTATAAAAAAAGTCCCTGATTTTACTGTTTATGTTTTCTTCTAAGATTTTTAAGGTTTCAAGTCTAACATTTACGTCTTTAATTCATTTTGAGTTTATTCTTATGTATAGCATAAGAAGGTACCTTAGTTTTATTTTTTTACCTGATATATTTATTTTATATTAATCATTGGAAAAATTGAGAAAAATTAAGTTAGAACAGGTATTAACTGTCAAATTTAATATTTTCCCTGACTTAACAAGCTAGATCCCCCTCCACTCTATTGTACCACACAATTGCATTAATTTAGCCACAAGTCATTTAAGATTTCCCCACTTTAGTAGTATAAGTGTTTTGTGGCCTTGTGGAAGATTCTGCGCTAAACTTTGAGTCAAAAAACGTCCATTGACAGTGGTAGAGCATTGGCCTGGTGTGCAGGAGTCCCGGGCTTGGTTCCCGGCCAGGGCACACAGGAAAGGCGCCCATCTGCTTCTCCACCCCTCCCCCTCTCCTTCCTCTCTGTCTCTCTCTTCCCCTCCTGCAGCCAGGGCTCCATTGGAGCAAAAGATGGCCTGGGTGCTGAGGATGGCTCTGTGGCCTCTGCCTCAGGCACTAGAGTGGCTCTGGTCACAACAGAGCAACGCTCCAGAGGGGCAGAGCATCGCCCCCTGGTGGTTGTGCCCGGTGGATCCCGGTCGGGAGCATGCGGGAATCTGTCTGACTGCCTCCCCGTTTCCAGCTTTGGAAAAATGCAAAAAAAAAAAAAAAAGTGTCCATTGAAGCTTTGGCTCTGTCATGTGCTGACTGTGTAGGTCCATCTGGTTTCCTCATCTGTAAGATAGCAATCATCCTCTTTCCAGGGAAACAACCTGTTCCAGTTTCCTCAGGACTATCACTGGTTTTAACCCTGAAAGTCCTACTGAGAGGACTGATTTTTTTCTATTTCAGACAAATCAGATGTTTGTTCATCTTACTTAACTTTTGCCCTTCTTCACAGGCTTGTGGCAGTCTCTACACTTGGAAGCAATTAAAGACATGTTTACAAGAGTAAAATATTTTGATAGAATTTATGAGATTTTAAGTTCATCTTATAACACAAACAGGTGTGTTTTTTACAACAGCATATTACCTAAATAAAAATGCAAAATACCTCTGGGCCCAGACAGAAAGTTACAGAAAGTAAAATATATAGATTTAACTATAGAAAGCAACAAGTGTGAGCTGCCCTATGTTGCCTCTCATTCCCATCTTAGGCTGTTTCTCTCTGCCATAGAGATTGAGAATCCTTTGAGACAGTTAGACCTGGCTTACAATTTCTGTCCACCCACTTTCAACTTGCATAATTTTGAGAATTTTACCTAAAATTTATAAATTGCAGTGTCTTCTTTATAAAATTCAAGGATTTTTAAAGATGATATATATATATCAATGTCTATTAACTGCATAGCACAGTGCTAGTCTCATAGATTTGCTTAATCAAAAAGATATCTTTCTATTATTGTAATTAGTAATTGGGAAAACAGTGTGTCAATAACAAGTCTTCATAGGACTGAAGCAGTGATACTTATAGCCCAATAGGACAAACCAAGGTACAGAAAAGAAAAAAAAAATGCTAGATTTTGAAAATAAGTGTATTTTAAAGCTAAGTTAGGATACAGGTTGAAATCAATAGAGTTAATCCAATGAAAAACTAGATGCTAAAAATGAATCCAGGGATGCAGTTAAGAAATAATGCAGAGGCTCAGTTGCTGGAGGATGAATGGGTTACTTGCTGTCTCACTTGATTCCATTGAGCAGTCCTACATGTTTCTGTTCCCCAGAGGAATTTGGGGACTCTGTAGCTGTAAAACACATTCACCTGCATTGTTTTACTTGATCTCAAAACAAACTTGAGAGTTATGTGTTATTTCCAATTGAACATTTGAGGCGATCAGATATTAATGACCCACTTAGGGAATTTAGCTTGCAAATGTGAAGTCTAGATTGAAACCAAGGCTTTGTGACTGTATAACTAATGCCCACTATGTCACAGGGGGCATTGACTTGATCTGTAGCACATGTCCAGTTTCTGTGACAGGCTAGAAATATACCCAGGCTGTACAATATTTCAATACTAAGTATATTTCTTGTCTTGAAAGACAGATTAACAGCAATTCCTTATTTCTCTTTCTTAAAATAACACATTTTACATTGCTAATAAAATCACAGAAATAAAACATACTATAAAATTAACTTAGCCCTTTCTGGTTGGCTCAGCGGTAGAGTGTCGGTCGGGCATGTGGAAGTCCCAGGTTAGGTTCCCAGTCAGGGCACACAGGAGAAGCCCCCATCTGTTTCTCCACCCTTCCCCCTCTCCTTCCTCTCTGTCTTTCTTTTCCCTCCTGTAGCCAAGGCTTCATTGGAGCAAAGTTGGCCCAGGTGCTGAGGACATCCCTATGGTCTCCACCTCAGTCACTACAATGGCTCCTGCTGCACCAGAGCAATGCCCCAGATGAGCAGAGCATCGCCCCCTGGTGGGCATGCCGCATAGATCCCGGTCAGGCACATGCGGGAGTCTGTCTGCCTCCCCACTTCTAACTTCAAAAAAAAAATTGTTTGCTGAATCAACTAAATATATTATACTACACTAAAGGACTCGACCAACCACAGAATACTAGAACAATAACATTTGTTATTTTGCTGACCATTATTAAAGATGTACTACATATTTTTTTTTCAATTTTTTCAGCTCTGAAGAGAACTTAATCTGGGAATTTCCGATAAACATTTTTTAAAAAATCAATATTCCAGTGAATAAAAGTGTTCTCAACAGGTAAATTTTTATGAAGTATTAGTAATGATAATGATGGTGATGATAGTAACAACATCAATAACAAGTATGTCATATACCATGTTATATAGTTTTCAAATCAATTTCAATAGTGAAATAGAAAAAATGTGTGTTCTATTTAGAGCATAAACCAGCACATTTCCTATGCCCCAGAAAGGTCAAGTCACCTGCTCGAGCCAATGAGCTGACTAAAATTGTGAGCTTTTAACTGTTTATTTCATGTTATTTTCATGATATCATTCCTTCCTTCTGAATCCAATATTTTTGGTCCTCTCATCTGATGAAGCAGGAACATCCGGGACTCATTTGGCAACTTTGTCTTTCATTCCCTAGAGTCAGCATGTTCTTGCAGCACTCTTTGCAGTATGTTCCTTGGCTCTCTAAGAGGTGGTGTGGCCTTCATAGCCAACCACCGTGTGCTGACAGCAATGGGAGGTGAGCTTCCCATTCTTGGTGCAGTAGTAAACTCTTCAGAAAGTGATCACCCTCTGTCTACGTCCTGATCTCTCTCAATAATATGGTTTTATATGTCTTCTTTACTAGCCTAGTCTGTTGTTTTTCAACTGCCAGTCCACGGATTGGTGTGATTCACCAGAAATTGCATGCTGCTCCATGAAAGAGTGAACCACCCTGCTGTTGTTTGAAGATTATAGATAGGATCAGCATGGATCCACAGATCAGCAAAACCACTAGCCTAGTCTTAATAAAAATCAGGCCAACATAATACTTACAAACCGTTATTAAGCCCCTTTGGATGAACTTGTCAGACAAAGTATTGTTCCCTCTGTCTACACCTTTTGTTGCTAAACTGCCTCTACTTTCTCATCCTACTTAAATAAAATTACCGAAGCGTACCTGGGTAAAAGTGTTATAAGTTCAGTACTCGAGTCCCCGATACACTTTCATCACTTCTTTTAAGATGCTGTTTTTCAAAATGATTTTGTATCAGGGTTCAATAAAAAATCAAAACAAATCAGTCTTGCCTGCAGTGGCACAGTGGATAAAACATAGACCTGGAACACTGAGGTCAGAGGTTCGAAACTGTGGGCTTGCCTGGTCAAGGCACATATGGGAGTTGATGCTTCCTACTCCTACTCCTCCTCCCTTCTCTCTCTCTTTCTCTCTCTCTCTCTCTCATCTCTATGAAATGAACAAGTAAAATCTTTTAAAAATTATTTTTAAAAATCAAAAACAAATCAAATCAGTAAGTAAAATTTAAAAATTAGAAATTAAAAATAAAATGATTTCTGTAGAATGCAAATAGGGGAAAACACAGATTGTTTATCTAGTCTAAAAGACAAAACACTCAAAAGATTTGACAGGGCTAGAAAAACAACATAAGTGACTAAGGAAGCATCAGGTGGGTATTGGGATTGTCTTAGATGCCTAAGATTACATACAGTAATAAAGTATAAAATGCTAGATGGCTTTAAATTGCAGAAATGTTTTTATGTCACAGGCCTGGAGGGTACAAGTCTAGATAGAATGAAGGTGTCAGCAGAGCCAGGCTCTGTCTCAGAGCTCTGGGGGCCAATCCTTTGCCTCCTCCCACCACTGGTGCTGGCTGGCACCTTCGGTATTCCTTGGCTTGTAGGTGCACCTCTCTATCACATGGCAGTTTTCTCTCTGTGTGTCTTCACTTCGTCTTCCCTCTTTGCTTGTCTGTTTCTGTTTCAAAAAGTCACCTATTTGCACTGGGTTCAGGCCCACTCAAAAGACACCGTTTTAACTTGATTACCTTTGTTAAAATCTTTTTTTTCCAAATAAGGTCATATTTTGAGGTGGTGGGGATTCAGACATTAATTTATTCTTTATTGGAGGGTCATGATTCAAACTATAACAAAAAGAAACTGAAGAGTTCATACTGTCTCTAAAAGGGTGACAGTCATTCAACACCAGCCAACCGCACTAATTTCAACCTTTCTTATTTTTTAAGAGAATCTGCAAATCTTAATACTTTATGAAAAATATCTGCCCGTTATTCACTTTGTTTTTTGATGACTGAACCAAGCCTATGTTAAGGTTTGTTTGAGTTTTCTGCAAGCCCCTAGCATCTCTGATTGCCCGGCTCTGTCGGTTTATATGTGAGAATGAGGCCCTGATTGCTATATAATTGATCTGTGACCATACACCTGTTAGTGGGAGAGCCAGACTCATAACATTCTGCTTTTAATTTTGTTTATTTAGACAAAACAGCAGTGTATCTAATCAATTCCTACCTTCTTAGTGATCAAACTGTTTTTATTCTGCATTCATTTACATCAAGTCCTATCTATTTAAAGAACTCTTGCTTCAATTTTCCTACTTCCAATAGATAATTATGTATACAGTGAAAAAGGGTCTATTCAAAATAATATTTATTTTTATTATATATAGTTGTTACATGTATAATTTTTTTCAAAGTGCTAATAGCTATTTCGTGTTCCAAATATTTGCCTAAATTAAATAAATAAAAATGCTTCTGGTTTTTATGTTTTGTATTTTTGCATATTATTTTTTTCTCTGCCTTTTTAAATTTAGACTCATGTTTGCATATGAAATTTAAACTGTATTTTCTTTTGAAAATTTCTCCTTTACAAGTATAATTTAATTAAGGAAACCATAAGTATGTGAGGTAAGATAGAAAAGGCTAACAACACCCAGAATATGCTATGCTTACTCGTGAAAAGGATTTGGGACTGATGTGGGGGGGGGGGGCTCTGAAACAGTTTATGACTCTCTCGTAATCCCTCCATTGAAAAAATAATCACATAAAGTTGGGTAAAAAAAAAATCTAGTATTTAATAAGAAAATTTACAGTAGGCTCCAGACCTCAAACACAAGTGGATAAGAACAAACCATTGACAGCTACAAACCCCCTGAGATGTCCTCCTTGCTAAAGGAGGAAGAAGAGGGAGAAACAGCATCTTGGCTGATGGCCCAGGAAATAGGACAACCTCCTGACATCAGCAAAGGGCACTCCCTGGGCCAGTCTGAGAACAGCAGCTGAAGCAGTGAGGGCTATTTGCAGGCTTCCTGTGTGAGTGAGTACAAGGAGCAGGAGGGAGCAGTCTGGGCAGTCAATTCTCAAAAGTGAACTTACCAAAGCAGGCTGTAGCTAGATTCACTCTGTCACCAGCCTGTTGTCTGTCTGCAGTAAGTTTTCTGTCCACTTCAGAGCAGGTCAGAGAGACAGGCAAGGGCTAGAAGTAGAGCTTGCTAGGTCAGTTAAAGAGGATAGCATTCCAAATGTGATAGGAGAACATTAGAGGGTTGTAGGCAAGGAGTAACTTATATACAATAACATCACTCTACCTCCTGTAGACCGTATAGATTGTAGGGAACGTGGAGTGGAAAAGCTGTATGAAGCAAATGGCTGGGGAAGAGGCTAATGGCTTGAAGTGCCATCACTGGAAAGAGGTCAAGGTGGCCTATTCTTAGATGTGTTTTGGTAATTCAAGTGAAAAAAACTTCCAGATTGATTAAAAATGAATTTGGAAAAGGATAAGAGGGAAATTGTCTAAGTAACTAAATGTATAGTGCTGTAATAATTAAAATAAGAAAGCTATGGGAGTAGATTTTAAGAAGGTAAAAAAAATTAAGTGTTCTGGAATTGCCGTGTTTAAGATGAATAAAAATCTAGAGTTCAGGGAAGAGAGCAAGACTGTTTATCTAAATTTCATAGTCATCAACATGAAAGGTGGGAAGAATAAATTGTTCATATGCAAAATGGAGACCTGGTTAAGCAATGTTCTAGTGTATGTTTTTCAAAACATAATCTATTTAATCTATTCCATTAAAATATCTTTATTATACATCATTTACTTAATGACACCATGGATTTCCATTGTATTCTACTGAGGGGAATTTATGTGGCTGCAATGACCATCTTGTTCATATATCTTTGCGTATATGTGTGTGTATTTATCTGTAAGAGAAATTCCTAGAAGTGAGATTGCTGCATTCAAGCATATGTGCATTTAAAATATTGATAGATATTGCCAAGTACTCCCAATGGTAATATATAAGAATGTCTGTTTCTGTTCATTTCCATGCCAGATTTTATAATCTTAGCCAATCTGATAGGTTAAAATAAAATAAGAACTATGTTTTTGTTATTTAATTTTCATTTCACAGAATAATTAGTGATGCTGAATATCTCCCCACATGGTGTTAAGCTGCTTGAATCTTTGTTTTTGTAAATTGAACTGTTTTATATTTTGTCTATTTTTCTTTTGAGCTGTTTTTTCCTGAATATATTTTATCCAGTGTACATAGTATAAATATTTTCCAGATTTTTACTTGTCTTTGAACTTTAGCATTTTTTTTGACAGCAAGATTTTTTGGAAGATTTTTTTTTTCAATAGAAGTTTAATACTTAAGTGATCATAGTCATATATTCAGAATGACAGCACTAGAGATAAAGTTATGAAAGTGGTAGGAGTTAATACATTACCATTGTAATTCTGCTGCAGACTTGCTGGGCACCATGAGGACAATCATTTAACTTTGTGCCTTAGTTTCATTCTTATAAAGTGGATATCCCAATTTCTGCCTTAACTCAAGAATTTCCTTAGGATGAAATCTATTAATAAACATAATCACTCTCTTTGGGGTTTTAATACTATCAGAATAGGAACTTATACTTGCAAGATAGATTCAATAACATATTGAATACACAACTAAAAATGTCTTGTGTATTGTGAATATACTAAGAATATCAAAGTGCCATGTAATCTTTAAATTTCTTCTTTTCCTTAGTCCTTTTCCTTTTATCTTCCTTCTTTCCTTCCTTCTTTTTGTCATCTTTTTTTCATTTCTCCTTATTTTTTTTTCTATATTTCTGAAGTGAGCAGCAGGGAGGAAAAGAAAAAGACTGCCACATGTGCCCGACCAGGATCCATCTGGCAAGCCCGCCAGGGGGCGATGCTCTGCCCATCTGGGCTGTTGCTCTGTTGTAACCAGAGCCATTCTAGAGCCTGAGGTAGAGGCCATGGAGTCATCCTTAGCACCCGGGCCAACTTTGCTCCAATGGAGCCTTGGCTGCAGGAGGGGAAGAAATAGAGAGAAAGGAGAGGGGGAGGGGTGGAAAAGCAGATGGGTACTTCCCCTGTGTGCCCTGACTGGGAATCGAACAGGAACATCCACATGCCAGTTCGACACTGTATCACTGTGCCAATGTTGAGGACCTCTCCTTTTTTTTAAGTATGTGACAATATTCTTGGTTGCATTATTCAGGGGAAAACTACAGCACACTCCAATATGGATAAATCTAATAAAGTTGTAAAGGGAAAAAAATACTAGTGATCATTGAAGATCTGTCCTTTCTATTTTTTCTTATAACATCTGCTTGATAGTTAAACATGCTGATGAATTGGGCTCGTTATCAGCGGAGTCACCCACACAAACGAATAGAAGAGGATGTGTTCCTAACTCCCTGTGAAGTGGTCAAACAATGTGATGGAAAGAACACAGACCTGACAGCAGGTCTGAGAGTCAGCTCAGATACTCGTACTAACTGGGTTTACAGTAGTGAGTGATGACTATACTATCTTAGAAAAGTTACAGCATTTACTTGTTTTAAAACTTAATCAGAATGATGTGGCTATTTCAATGCGCAACACAATAAATTTAAAATTAGGATTGTGAATGGCAGAATCAGTCATAGCCTTTTCCTCCATGAAAATGAAATAAAGGCAACAACACCAAGTTTTGCTGAAGCCTCAAATGCATCTTTGTGAAACACGTTTTGAAGACCCTTAATCTAAATTATCTTTTCTTAATTTCTACTAAAATATTAAATTTGGTGACTTGTTGCTAGAAATAGGTGTTATGAAAAATGACGGAGGAGGGAAGGAAAGAAGGAAGGAAGGAAGGAAGGAAGGAAGGAAGGAAGGAAGGAAGGAAGGAAGGAAGGAAGGAAGGAAGGAAGGAAGGAAGGAAGGAGAGAGGGAAGGAGGAAGAGAGGGAGGGACCAAGAAAAAAATAAAGGCTGGAGAAAATGGAGAGAAAACATAATTTTCACAACTCAGTTCCCACTCTAAGGAGACAAGAAAATACAGTATTATCAGAAATGTTTACTCTCTTACCTCATACCAGATAATGTATTTATATGATGCTCATGGTAAAAAATTAAATCTAAATATCACATCAAGGGGAGAAAAGTGTCAGCTAGATTCCTAGCACTCATTTTGAAGAATTACTTGTTATTTCTCTTTACAACCCTAAATTCTGTAGAAAAAAAGCTTGACCAAAAAAAAAGGGGGGAGTAATAACTGAGGTCTTAGCATTTTCCCTACATTTTCTATTCATCTTTTAGCATCTGTAATTGTTAGAACTGCATGGTTACCACAGTGTGGTAGTATGTAACTCCAGGGACTCAATTTATACATCTGATTATCTTCTTAAAGTTGTGAAGTAAAACACTAGGTATTTACACTGAACAGTAAGATTTTGCATTTGTTCATTCACTTATTATTTTCTCACAATATGTCAACTACTATGTTATGTAGTCCATGGTGATATGAAAATTAGGAAAGCATGGTTCTTTCTCTAAATGAATGTACTGTCAGAGACAGGGAAATATATAATTTTTCACATTTGAGGTGATCAATCTAATATCTAATATGTTGGCTGTTGGTGGTTTTAACTATGTTTTTGCTATTTCAAGAATTGACATTAATAGGAGTCTTAAGCCTTTCACATATTTCTCTGGCATGTGGCCAGAAGGTAAAAGGAGCATTTGGCTGATAACACTCAGATACATTCTACTAAAGAACAAAATATAGTCTTGTAACAGAAAAAATCCTGGAAAGACAAAAGCAGGCACAGCATAATGAGAACTATTAGCAGATACAAGTGCCATTAAACTTGGTATTAGTGCCATTTTTAGCTATAGATTTGAAATCCCTGAGGCTAAGTGTGAGGACCCAGAAGGAACATTTATGTGAAGAGTCCCTGCCCTATCCATTTCTTTAGCCAGTCTAATGTGTCCACTTCCACAGACCTATTTACTATAGAGGTGAACAATAGATACTTCATGGCTCTTTATAACTATCATCTCTCCTAGGCAATTTCCTGTGTGCAAAGCAATTGTCTATTTCATCTTATCTTTGTCCTTGACTTCATTTCCTGCCTGTAAGTATGTTATTGTCTATTATGAAATGTGTCCTCTTGAATTGTCACTCTTCCAAGGACTTGGCTCAGATCCATCCTATTTGATCCTTCCACTTACAAACCTCACAGATAACATACCCTGACATAAGGTATGCCCTCAGAACCGGGCAGGCCCATTTAGTCTTCAACAAAATAAAGTATATTTGGTTGGCAAGAGCACCACAAATTGTGCACAACTAGGAGTAATACTTTAAACTCTTTATGAAGGCATACCTGATGACCTCATGGTGTTTTTTTTCTTTTCTTGAAACTATTTACAGATCTGAAAATGTGTAAATGGTTTTCTTTGGGTTTTGTGTTTGTTTTTATGTGTTTAGTGAAGCATATCAGAAGAATTGGATAAAGAAATAAATCTTGCCATTTTGTCTTGTGAATCCCTTGGCTCTGTTGGTTGACATAATCTCAAATGGATGTCAAATAACCTTCTTGTAGCCTCTGTTACATATTCCCCAAGGTATCTGTGAATGTAGCAATTCCAAATAAGTTAAAGTCAAACTTTAAGATTTTAGATGTCCTTTACTTTGATATCTTTATATTAACATTATTTCCTCTGCAATTAGCTGATGATTTGCAATCTAGTCATCTTTATCTATATGCCTATTCTGATTTTCTGGGGTATTTAACCAAGAACTTTTCTTATTTTACACATAGACTTGGTTTTATTTTTGCTTTTATTAATTGAATAGTGATTGTCGCCTTTGGAAATGTCATTTTAAAATTATTAGAATATTAAGAAAATACTTTAAGAAACTACAACCTGTCTTTTAACTGGTGTAATGGTCCTTGTATTTAGCAGGTAACACTTATCATGTTAAAAATTAGAGAACTCCATTGATAAAAGATCATCTTTTGCATATGATTTTCTTTTATATTTGTCACTTTCTATTTTATTATTATAAAAGTAATATATGTCAATATAATAAAATTTTTTTTTCGGAAAAGGATATACATGAATCACTCTTAACTCTAAAACCTTAATGTTACATCTCAAATTAACATTTTAAAGTATCTGTTCAAATTTGTTTTCCTATGAATATTTTAAAATTTATAACCATAAAGGGAAAATTCTTTTCTCTTGCCTTTTTTCCCCATTTAATAGATATTCTGAGCATTTTCCCTTAGTATTATATAGTCATCGTAAACATTGAATTTTGAGTTTTTACACCTCTTTTATGGTCATAAGGTTTACTTCAAACATAAGTCACTGTGGCTTCTTATCCATACATTGAAATATTATCACATGCTATTATTCAAAACTACTAAACTAAATTGTTTAGCACAAATGGAATAAAATACCATAGCTTACAATCTGACCTTAATATGGTGATTGTATCTCTTTCTCTCTACCTACCATGTAATAAAAACCTCTTTTTTTCTTTTTTGTAAGTGGATAGGGTGTTTCTCAACCTTTAAATACTGTAAGTATAAGGTTGACAACAGAGACAGAAACACAAGTCTGTGAGTTGTGATGCTGTCTGATGACTGCCCAGACTTAGAGCTCGGTGTTTGGAGCCTGGCTTCCCTTGAGGTTTGTTCCAATTTTACTAGAAGCTGCTCAGTTAAGGCTTAATAAAGACAGGCAGATCCAGTGGTAAGACGAATGACCAGCAATTCAAGAGCAGCACTGGTAGACACCTTGTTTTAGAATAAAGAACCACCAGCAAGGTACACCCAACCGAATCAGTCACATCAATATGTGGACTTATGGGAAAATGATATGCATTTTCCTCCTTACCCTGAAGACTCTGTTTATTCAAAGTTCTGCTCCTTAAATTGAGATTGTTTCCTAGATAACAACTGCTAATTTATTTTTTTGTAATGTTTAACTTCAGTGTATACAGATGAAAGTCATGTGCACATAACAAAGTATTGTTCAACAACAAACCACATATACGAAGATGGTCCTATAAGATTTTAAGGAGACTAAAAATTTCCTATTGCCTAGCAATGTCATCGCCATCCTAACAGTTGTAGCACAATGCATTAGTCGCCTGTTTATGGCCATGCTGGTGTGAACTAACCTACTTAGCAGCCCGTCATAGAAGTGGAGCAATACAATTATGTACGGCACAGAATACTTGACAATAATCATAAATGACTATGTTACTGGGTGATGAATTGAATATACTATACTTTTCATCATCATTTTATAGTGTACTCTTTCTACTTATAAGAAAAGTTTGCTATAAAACAGTGCCCTGTATTATACCCACAGCAGTCTCATACCTCTCATGTTTGCTGCATCTCTTGATTGCATTATTTTCTCTTGAGCTTGAGTTAATCTTGTGTTGTTTCATATAGTAGCATGCTCTACAGCCTTGTAGCCTGGGAGCAATAGGCAACACCATAAAACGTAGGAGTGTAGTAGAGTAGACCATCTAGGTGTGTGGAAATGCTCTTTACGATGATCACACAATGACAGAACCACCTAAAAAGGCATTACCCAGAACATATCCCCGTTGTTAAGAACAGTATGACTGTAGTTAAAATAAAAAATAGGATTAGTCTTTACTCTTATTCAAAGAATATGAAAAACTACCATGTGATTGTGGAAAACAAAACTAAAAAGAATAGGGAAGATTGCCTGACTCCCATGTTAAATGTAAACATGTTAAATGGAAGACATTATTTTATCTAAGTATCACAAAGATCTAGTCTTCTTAGAAATACTGGACCTTCAGAAAAATGCTATATACCATCAGAAGAGAGCTGGTGTATTGACTAGCAGGAAGGTATGTGAAGCTGAGAAAGGTCAGAGTATCATTCAAATACAGCATTGCCTAATATGTGTTTGAGGCAAAAGTAGCCAAGCTGACCTGTGCTAAGTCATCTCTTCAGTAATCAAGGTCTTTTCCAGAAGTTTAATTCCATTAATTAGTATACTGGGTCAAGTAAGGGTTGCATTAAAATTCAGAAAGTATTTGCATTGTGGGTGCATTTTTTAATTATGTAAAGTCCTCTTACCTTGTCAGACAATACATTAGACCTGATTTAAAGCAGGCTAGGAAGGGGATGCCATGTCAGGAGACCTTCAAATGTGAAAGGCTCGTGAGAGTCTGAAACTCTATTATGTTTCTTTGTGAACCACTTATCACCAACACACTTATTTCCATGTTTTAACAAGTTGTCCAAGTAAAGTATAGAAGGAAAATAAGATAATGCATAAAAGGATTTGATTAGAAACTAAATTGACATATGGCAATGAATTTTCTTCCTGCTCTGTGTTAAGAAATGAGCCACGTGACAGGATTCACTTCAGTGAGAAGCCAGTATTAGACAGTAGAAAATTCTATGTTCTGAGGGCCAACAGCTTGAATTTCTGGCTCAAAAATTTACTACCTGTTTGACCTTGGTCAGAGCCTCTGAATGTCAATTTTATTAATTACAATTATATTTTATTAAATCAAAAAATATTTATTGGGTGCCTCTTTAGTACCAGGCATTATTCCAACTACTGTAAATTCAGCAGTAAAAGATCTCTGCCTCCCCCACAGATTTTTATCATCTAACACTTTTAAGATTATTAAGCTATTAAGTGACAGCATGCATTTAAATCTCTCAGCATAGAGCTTGGTGCAGAGCAAGTACTCAATAAATGTTCACTTTTTTCCTATTTATCCAATATTCTGCTTTGTGAAAATTCACGAATAAGAACATTAAGCCAAACTAGTGGGACTTTGGCACAGGTTGACTTAATGTTTCTCTGCCAAATGTAGACTTACTAAGCAACAGACAAGATTAGTCCTTTGTTTCAGCGCTAACAGTCTCTAGCCATTGATCACAAACTCTGACATGGCCACGCCGAGAGCGGAATGAATGGATTCAGATGCAGTGCAAGGAAACAGACTGCGATGGTGGAGGTTACGCCACCAGCAGGAATCATTTCAAGTCTACAAGAACTTTCAGCCAATTGTTCCTGTGTTAGCAAATAGATCCACTATTGCCATATCTCCTAATTTTGCAAGGGAAGTAGAAAATCCAGTTTATTAGGTAAAATTTCCAGATTGTGTAGTATAGGTGATTAATTAATACACATAAACACACATGCACACGTGTGCACACGCACACACACACACATACACACACACACACGGAGGAGTATAGCCATTCTCTACACACCTAGTATAGTGATGGGTCATGTGCTCATAACCTCTGCTCTAATTGGTGCTTTGCTCATATATTTACCTGCAGAATTGATAAGAATTTAACTCAGATTATATCATACCATCGCCCTTCCTCTAAGACCTTCAGAATTTCCTCATTTTTTCCTTTAGATTTTGTCCAAACCTAGTATACATCACAGTCACATCCAGAATGTCTTAAAAATATACATTTCTAGAATTGACCCCCCCACCTACTAATTAGAATCTCTAGACATGCAGCAAAAGAATTTGTTCTTTTCCAATACTTTCCCAGATGAGGCTGCTGACAAGCCAGGCATGAGGACTATGGATGTACAGAATAAGCATGATTCTTTTAGCACACAAAGTCCTTCAGAAACTCATCTTTCTTATTTCATTGCTTAATACTCTGTCACCTTCACTCTCCAGCCATGAAGGTGTCATCACTTTCATGCTTGATGCTTTGCCTGTAGAGCCTACATTATTACCCTTGTCCTTTCTCTCACAGAAAGCCTTTATTTATATTTCAGGCACCATTTCCAATATTACATTTTCCAATGACTTCTGTGTTCTGCCAAGAAAGCTAGGGTGTTCATTCTTTTGCATGTTCAAAACATGTTGGATTTACATGAATTAGTGATTCATTCTTTCCTTTTGGGGGGGTGAGAGAGAGAGAGAGAGAGAGAGAGAGAGAGAGAGAGAGGGATAGACAGACAGAAAGGGAGAGAGATGAAAAGTATCAATTCTTCATTGCAACACTCTAGTTGTTTATTGATTGATTTCTCATATGTGTCTTGACCAAGGGGCTCCAACAAAGCCAGTGACCCCTTGCTCAAGCCAGCAATCTTGGGCTCAAGCCAGTGACCTTGGGCTTCAAGCAAGTGACCTTTGGCTCAAGCCAATGACCAGGGAGTCATTGAGCCTAAGCCCAATCCGGCCACCTCAGGGTTTCAAACCTGGGTCCTCTACATCCCAGGCCGACACTCTATCCAGTGCACCACTGCCAGGTCAGGCTGAATTAATTCTTCTTGTCATGATGCATTTTCATTGTTTCCACATGTGGCTTCTCACTATGCATCATCTTTTAAAGAGAGTTGAAAGTTTTATTTATTTATTTTATTTATTTATTTATTTTTATTTATTTATTCATTTTTTTAGAGAGGAGAGGGAGAGACAGAGAGAGAGAGAGAGAGAGCAGAGACAGAGAGAGAGAAGGGGGGAGGCACTGGAAGCATCAACTCCCATATATGCCTTGACCAGGCAAGCCCAGGGTTTCAAACCAGCGACCTCAGCATTCCCAGGTCGATGCTTTATCCACTGCGCCACCACAGGTCAGGCTATGCATCATCTTATTCGGCCTGAGCTGCTATAGCAAATACCATAGACTGAGGGCTTAACAAAGATACATTTCTCACAGGTATGAAGCCTGGAGGGTCCAGGATCAAGGGTGCCAACAGATTCAGTGTCTGTTGAAGCCTGGCTTCCTGGTTTGCAGATGGCTTCTTGACACTGTGTCCTCATATGTTTTCTATATGTCCCCTTTCATAGGACACTAATTCCATCCATTAGGGCTCCATCCTCATGACCTAATTTTCTTCCCATAAGCCTCATCGCTAAATGCCATCACTTTTTAAAATCAGAGCTTCAACATATGAATGGGGGCACAAGTACTGATTGTTCAGTACACTCATTGCTTGGCAGGTTTCTAGTAAGTGTTGATGAAAAAAAATGAAAATGTTAATCTGAATATAGAGTTGCAAGCATAATACATTTTGCATGTTCTTCACTAAGTTCTCATTTCATCTACCTGTAGGAGGTTGTTACATTAAGGAATAAAAAGAGTGATTCAGAACTAATCCATCAGATACTTAATTTGCAGAGCTTACATTTTAAAATTTTTGATTTTGCACATTAATATTTAAACTAAGACAAAAGCAAAGAGTTCATTTCACAAATCATTTTTTTTAAAATTCTGTCATTCCTTTAGAAAGACATGACTTTGGAAATGCTGCAAATTACAAAGTGCCCATGGTAATACTATAATTTTTTTAGATGTTGATCTCTTTGTGTAAGCTCTGCTCCCGGTTGACGGGCACCCTGCTTGGGAGCTGGAAATCTCTATGGAAGCGAGGGCTAGACACTGTGGCAGGGAACTGCAGAAATCCTGTTCATCAAGACTGATTGCAGGAGACATTAACCGTCTCAGACAGCTTTACTGATGTGTCATCAGGCCTCTAAGAGGAGGCACAACAGCGGGTGACAAGGACATGTTCTGTGTGTCCATCGATCTACAGTCTCCCATGGAAAACTCCACATATGTCTGAATGTCTTGAGTAGTTTTATTGATGCAGCATCTGCCAGCTGAGTGGGGAATTGGAACCACCACATTTATCCTTCATGTCGCATCTGCCTTGTCACTGAAGAATTTAATGTATACATAGAGGATGCAGGAAAGGAGAGATATTGAATATCTCACCAAATCATTCTAGGTGGGTGGCTGGGGAAAATGACACAATGCCAGATAGTCAAAGAAGTATAAAATTTTCCCCAAGTATATTGTGTGTGGCTGCTATTAGGAAGTTTCTGCAGTCCTGTGTTACTGAAAGCTTCAGTCACAGTAAGTGAGGACTCTTGACCTGGAGAACAGGTCAGTGGAGCAAAACTGTCATCTAGGAAGATGATACAGAAAGGTGATAAAAGTAGAATACATATCTAATTTGTGAGTGGGGGTATTCATAGGGCAGATTGAATGAGGGCATGTTAGTAGAATATCAAGTCATAGGCTTAAAAAGGACGTTAAAAGGTCATGCACTCCATTTTCCTGTCTACAAGCTGGAAAAAAATACAACCCTTATATTGTATAGAGAAAAAAGAAAACTAAACAATAAAAACAAATAATAAAAAAAATTTTACAGACCTATACAATAGTCAGTTTGGGATATTAATTTTGATTTTAAAATATGTATATTTATAGGATGTGGATGGTTGGTTCAATGATAGAACTCTGGCCCAGTGTGTGGATGATTCAATTTCCAGTCAGAGCACATAGGAGAAGCAACCATCTTCCCCACCCCACCCACTCCTCCTTCTCTCTCTCTTCTTCTCCCACAGCTATGGCTCAATTGGTTTGAGTACATTGGCCCTAGGCACTGATGATGGCTCCATGGAGATTCCACCTCAGGTGCTAACAACAGCATGGCTCCAGATAGGCAGAGCATCAGCCCCAGATGAGAATGGCCAGGGGGATCTCAGTAGGCATTCATGTGGGAGTCTGTCTATCTCTGTCTCCCCTCATATCACATGGAAAGAAGGGAATATATATATATATATATATATATATATATATATATTTGTGTTTATTATTTATTTTTGTCATTAAATATTATGATTAGTGTCATAAAAAACAGTATATTTTAAGGCCTTTATTTCCTGAATTTAGTGTGTGATTCCTTTTCTGCAGTGTACTTTTTTTTTTTTTTTTTGTATTTTTCTGAAGCTAGAAACAGGGAGAGACAGTCAGACAGACTCCCGCATGCGCCCAACCGGGATCCACCCGGCACGCCCACTAGGGGGCGACGCTCTGCCCACCAGGGGGCGATGCTCTGCCCCTCCGGGGCGTCGCTCTGTTGCGACCAGAGCCACTCTAGTGCCTGGGGCAGAGGCAAAGGAGCCATCCCCAGCGCCCGGGCCATCTTTGCTCCAATGGAGCCTAGGCTGCGGGAGGGGAAGAGAGAGACAGAGAGGAAGGAGAGGGGGAGGGGTGCAGAAGCAGATGGGCACTTCTCCTGTGTGCCCTGGCCAGGAATCGAACCCGGGACTTCTGCATGCCAGGCCGACGCTATACCACTGAGCCAACCGGCCAGGGCTCTGCAGTGTATTTTATCATTAATTTGTCAGTTATTTGAGCCAACATGTTATATGCCCAAGTATGATGCTAAGAATAATGTTCTAGAATCTTTTGAATATTTTATAGCACTTTACATCCGCACATCATTCTTTGCTTTTTCTTAGGAGTTTTACTTCCTATAGCTTACAGGGGGAAAAAACAAACAAACGTCATCTTTGGTCTTTTATCCATCTCTAGATATAAGGCACACTGTGTTCTTTCCTTCATGACTACGTTTTCTGCAATGATTATACACATCCCCATCCCTCCTTAATCTACCACTATCTGGTTTCTGTCCCCACTGCTCTTCTGAAGCAGCTCTGACAAAAATTGCTTAGGGACTCCGAGGAGCTGTTGAGTCCTTATGTAATCTCACCCCTTTGCAGCCCGTGACATCCTTGACTACCCTAGGCCTTAGGAAACCTTCGATTCCTTTGACTTCTGAAGCACCTCTCTCATTCTTCTACTTCCACACTCCTTACTGCGTCTTGTAGTTACCTTACTCTTCACTTGCATCACAGGTGATGGCGATCCCCGCAGCTTCATTTTTATCCTTGCTTCTTATCTCTCTCTCTCTCTCTCTCTCTTTTTTCTCTCCCTACAGTATATACTCTTCCAGTTCTTCTGCTTTCCTTAATATTCTAATTCACAAATCTATCTCTGATACAGATGTCTTTGCAGAGCTTAGGCTTTGCACCAACTGTGTATTGCATAATTTCACTTGTACATGTTTCAAGCTTCTGCAGCTGAGAGGGTCTGATCCTGAATATCTCATCCTCCTCCTGGCCAACCCCTTTTCCTGTTTCCTTTCCATCTATTGAATGGCACCCCCAGTCATATTCTGTTTGTCAGATTTCATTATTCCCTCTCCTTCACAAACCTCATCACATTCCTATTGATTTTACCTCTTTGATGGGCATTCACAATTGAGACGTATCAGTGACTATTTCTGAAGCGCTGACAGGTTTTTCTTTTTCTTTTTTTTTCTCACTATGTTTTTTAAAAGGCCCTGAGAAATCTGCAGGTAGCTAGACACATAAGGAACTGTTAGACTAGTACCATGCCTGGTACAAGGGCAAAGAAGATTAGGGTCCATTGTCAGCAAATGTGTAGAGTAGGTGATAACTCTTACTCAGCCTCATAACCTATCCTTCCTCTTTCTTTTCCTCGGATGCTTCTGAAGCCAATAGGCAATAAGAAAAAAAAATGGTTTTTTGTTTGTTTGTTTTTAAGATTTTACTTATTGATTTTAGAGAGAGGAGAAAAGAAGGAAAAGGGGAGAGGAGCAGAAGGCACCAACTCGTAGTAGTTGCTTCTTGTATGTGCCTTGACCGGGCAAGCCCAGGGTTTAGAACCGATGATGTTTGATCTACTGCACCAACACAGGTCTGGCAAGAAAACAAATGTTGTTGGTCACCCATAAATACAAATTTTCCCGTCACCCACAAATATCTTATTGTGTTCTAACAACCACCGTCATTGTCTGCATTTTCAAAGAATGTTTCAACAAAGAAAATTATTTCTACCATGGGAAAGTTTCCTCAAACTTCCTCAGCTCCTGTTATAAAGGTAGCTAACATTGACATGGAGTTGGCTTTGCGTGGATTCATACAGTGCAGGAGCTATAGCATGCTATGCAGGTCATAGTGAGAGAAAAAAGTGGCCACTGCAAGATGAATTTGGAGACATAGGTTGGGCCAGGATGATGGAAAGGCCTGAGGAACAAGCAATGGCTTGGCATTTGTGCCAAATGCAATGAGATGCTTTCTAAGCTTTTTAAATCTGGGCCGGGATAGAATTCTATCAGTTGTGTGAATTATGTTTTTATATAAGCAAAATAAGACAAATACACAAAATCAAGAATCAACATATGACAATGTATAAAAATAGGTAGTAAGAAACATGAAAAATTAGGAAATATGTGTATTTTGAAGTTAGCATAACCATGTCCTTTGGTGTAATGGATGTGATTAGAAAAGATCAAAGATGTATCCGTAGGTCCTTTCCTTCAGAAAACAGCTGTATAACTAGTAAGATTCTGAAATCAGAAAGAGTAGAGAAATGGAATCTGAAGTAGTATCAAAAGTTCTGATTTGTCTGTGTTCATAAGGTGGAGATACCTTTTAGATGGCTATGTAAAGTAAGCAGTTTACATATGGGCCCAAAGTTGTATTAGCAGTTCCATTTCATATGACAGGTAACCTAGCCTGTGTAGCCACTTTTATATAAATAGGAAACATGTTCCCTCTGGGCTTCCGTAGCTCCTCAGATACAGAGACCAAAATTCTAACCTTGACAAGACAGTATAGACATATTCTGGAGCTTTCCTTCTGGGCACAAATTGCACTGTTGCATCTGACGGCCCTGATTCCTAGTCTACCTGCTTGTACAGTTTTGGCAATCAATTAAGAGAAAAGAAAATAATCAGTTCTCGAGGGTAAGCTGTAAGTTGTATTTCTAGGTTTCTGAGAAATGTTAGAATGGCATCAAGAAAGGTTCCCAGATCACTGATATGTTCTGTGCCAGTCCTTTGTGAACTTCACCACTGGTCATTTGTGGTGGATGTCTTGGCAAAGGACATATATCCTGGCTCAGACAGGTTTCCACTTTTATTGATTATGTTAAGGAAATTGGCGTATAGGGAAAGAGGGAGGACAAAATGCTTAACAGTTAAAAAAAAGTCACAGCCCTGGCCGGTTGCCTCAGTAGTAGATGTCAGCTCGGTGTGTAGTACTGAGTTCAATTCCCGGCCAGAGCACACAGGAGAAGCGCCCATCTGCTTCTTCATCCTTCCCCCTCTCTTTCTTTCTATCTCTCTCTTCCCCTCCCACAGCCAAGGCTCCATTGGAGCGAAGTTGGCCCTGGCACTAAGGATGGCTCCATGGCTTCAGCCTGAATTGCTAGAATGTCTCCTGTTGCAACAGAGCAATGCCACAGATGGGCAGAGCATTGCCCCTTAGTGGGCATGCGGGGTGGATCCTGGTCGGGTGCATGAGGGAGTTTGTTTCTCTGCCTCCCAGCTTCTCACTTCAGAAAAATACAAAAAAAAAAAAGTTAAAAGTCACTGGGGAAGAATGGATGGTGCAGTTGTATAATAGAAGTGTAATAGAGAGATTAGAGTTAAAGAGAGTTCAAAAGAGAAATGGTGAAATTTCAAGTTGGAATAATGGATTTAATATTTTGTCCTCTAAAGATTACTTTGTAATTATTTGGTGGAAAATTTAGTTGTTCTGAAATGTAATTATTGCTTCCTAAGGGATGAGGATTTGGAGAGCTGCAGATGGAGGGAAAAAGATCACCTCAATCTGGAGGAAACACTGGCAGACGAGGAAATTAGGTAACAGGCATTGCCAGAGTTTGCAACTCTGGGTAGGAGCAATGCCCAAGTTAAACTGTGGACCTCCAAGCCAGACATTCTGAAAGGTTCTCCCTCATCCCATGTTAATTGAAAATTAACATATTTCTAGCAGAGGGAAGCCCCACTTTTTCAACACCTCCCATTGCTACAGTGCAGCCAATGTTTATTCTTCTGGGGAGAGTGTTGCCAGCTACCAGGAGAGTGTCTGGGTGGCCAGGTGGCCAGCAATGTCTCATTGCACCTCCATGGTAGTTAATAAAAGGAGAGAGTGCTTTCTTTCAGTAATGTTCTATGCCGCATTCATGAACTTTATGGAAGAAGACCCTTAACTGGACATCAGTGAGCTTTCCTAATTCTGAAATGCAGTAATCAGAACAAAGCATGTGGGTGGGAAATCAATAGTTTTCCAGGAAAATTGAGTAACACTCCACTAGACATTGAACTTTTAAAAAACAATTACTTTCCAATGGATCAGAGGGAAAGGGAGCCAAAACAATAGTTATATGCTCCATCCAGATCCTGTTATTTGCAGCAGGGGACACTAATAGCTTCTATAAAGTGCTGAAGGCCAGTGTTTTCTGCTATTGGGACCACTCTGAGCTTTATATTCCAGCTTGTACACAGACTTCCTGCCCTATCATCCTCAAATGGTTGTTCATCTGATGGTTTTACATTGTCTCACGGCTGTACTCTAGGTGTCTAGTGTCAGATTCTTGACTTGGGATTCACAGTTAAATGAACCAAAATATAGAGTCATTACTTTCTGCCTTTTCATCTCCAGTGACTTGTGTAACACTGTGTTATTCTGTTTGATATTTGCAATAGAAATATTAGATGTCAACAAGGAAGAAAAGATATGAATAAAGTTGTGAAGATCTCTGAAGGGGAAAGATACTTTCAAACCTGAAAAATTTGTACTCTGGCTCCCTTTGTCAAAAAGGGAGGAATCCGAAGCAATCCACAGAGAGTCTAGTAAGTTCTAGTTCTTCAGCCTTTCTATTGAGAAGGGTTGGCTATTTCTTAAATTTATTTTCTGTCATAAGCAGATAACTTTAATGGATGCTTTAAAAATTTCAAACAGACCATAACTCATCTAGAAGTTTTATTAATCACCAGATTATTATGGATAAATTATATGTAAAAAAAAATGTAAGGGTCAAATGTAAGAACTGGTAGGGACATTCAATTTCATCTAATTGAAGTTTTATATTTGGTAATTCATCAAACTTAAAACCAGAAAAAATATTACATATACATGCTCAAATTTTTTGAGATCAAGGAAGTCAGAGCAGGTGGTACTTATTACAAAGCCAATATTTTCTCCAACAGTCCAAATAAAGTTGGCCCTACAGTATAAATGCAGCACATACATTCAGATATGCAAACTATAACTTGGATTTAGAAATACTTAGTCAACTAAGATTATACTATTTTTGTTTTTCATAGTAAATATTTTTTGACAGAGACAGAGAGAGTCAGAGAGAGGGACAGGTAGGGATAGACAGACAAGAAGGGAGAGAGATGAGAAGCATCAATCTTCATTGCAGCTCCTTAGTGCATAGTATATCTTAAAATTAATATTGTAAGTCTTATGGCTTTTAAGGTCCATCTTTGTTATTATTTAACAATTAAATGTAATGAGGTAACCACTGGTCCACAGGAACACATAGTGTTCAGGTAGACATCTTCATAGTATGTGTACCATTCAGGGGCTTGCATGCCCATCACCCATTGTTAAAACACTTTTTGTCACTGTATATTTTCCCTCTTTACACCTCAACCTCTAACACCTCTCCCTCAGGTAACCACTGGACATTTTTCTATGTCCATGAGTTTTAATTTTTATTTTCCACCTGTGTGTGAAATCATATAGTCCTTAGCTTTTTCTGATTTACTTATTTCGCTTAGGATAATAATCTCAAGGTCCACCCATGTTGTCACAAATGACAGTATTTCATCATTTCTTATGGCTGAATAGTAAAGAAGAGGAACTAGCTTTCCTTTGTGTGATTTCAGATCATGGAACCAGGAACCATGATATAATTTGATTGCTTTTAAAATACTGTATAATGGTAATTCACAAGAGATAGTGAATTATCTGTCACCAGAAGTGTGCAGTTAAAGAAATAAAAAGCTTCATGTAACAGAGGTTGGAATAATCTAATGCAATTGTTCTCAGAATAAGTGCTGTCAAGACCCCTTAAAATTCTATAAGATTACTGAGGACCCAAAGAAAGCTTTTGCTTATATGCATTATATCAATAAAATAAAACTTAGAAAGTTTAAAATGATTAACTTTAAAATAAAAATAGTAAACTTATTATACATTAACATAAATAACATTTTATGAAAATATTTATTTTTCATTAAAATTTAGTGAGAGGAATGGCAGTATTTTGTGTTTTTTTCTGTTTTAATAGAAGGGGTTAGATTCTCATACCTGCTTCTCCTTCAGACCGTTGAGATATGTGGTTTTATTTGAGGTATTGAAAAAAAATAAACCCTTTACAAAAATATGTAGTATGAAAGGGGTTGATGGTGATAGTAGTGATGGTATTTTAATTATCTTTTCAAATGATTATGAATATGTAAACAATTAGTAAGTAGAAGTTCCTTAAAGGCTGACTGTAGTGTAGAATTTGAAACCATCCCAACTGAGTGTTTATCTGTTACCTTACAAGGCATTTATCTAGCTTGAACTTTGGTCATTACCCATGCATGATTTTGTAACTTCATGAATTAGTCATTTGAAAAATACAGGTTTACTGAGTTCTACAGACCTTCTAACTATTGACAGATTTTACTATGTAATATTAAAAACATTTTTAATATAATCTATCTAATCAGAAAATCCTTTAAATATTGGGAAGCTGTCAAGCTCAGCAATGAACATAGTCTTTGAAAATTCTGATATTTGCCTAAAAAATAACAAGTTATTTGCCTAAAAAACTTGTTATGGCTCACAAATACTGTCAGTTTTTTATTTTATTTTTTGTTTGTTTGTTTGAAGTGGCAGGCTCACTTGGTTGATGTTGGAGAAAATGCCTGCCAAGTAGTCAAGTATGAAAAGCTGTAGTTTGTCAGTTTGTCAAAATATACTTTTGGCCATACAGAATCCTGAGATATCTAAGGAACCCCCAGTCTCCCACAAATCATGTTTGAGAACCACCGATCTAGTGATTGATGGCACGGAGCTGGGATTAGATTACAGGGGCTCCTTGGGATATGTATGACACAGTTTCATTCCTACCACAGGGATCTAACCCGAATGTTGGTGTAAGTCGAAGCACACACTAGCCTAAGTCACTTAGCTGTCCCAGTACATTTGTAAAATCAGAATCTAGAACATAAAAACACAAACCGCCCGCGTCACTCTGTATTCTTCCACCGTGTGCAACCAAACTAGTTCACCCACATAGTCCGTCAGTACGCCATTGTCGGCGTAAGCCAAACATTCACATCTTGATTTCTTAAAGTTTTTATGGGAGTGAACGTCGCACACTCAAAACGTCATATGTCGAGACTGTTGTAACTCGAGGACCCCCTATACTTTGTTTTGAATTGTAGATCCACTGCCTGGAAGTTGTGTGATCTTGGGCAACACACACATATCTGAGCCTGGTTCCTCATCTATGGGACAATTATAATAACTATCACATAAAGTAGTTGTTAACAGTAAAGGAGAAAATGTTATAACCCAAAAGTGCATCACTTGACGATGCTTGATATATTTGACATATGTCACTGCTCTGGTGATAATGACCTAGTTGTTGCATTATGAAAGAGAGTTAGGTTGTGTGGTTTTGACCAGTTAGAATACAAAATAAGCCTGACCTGTGGTGGCGCAGTGGATAAAGCGTCAACCTGGAAATGCTGAGGTTGCCGGTTCGAAACCCTGGGCTTGCCTGGTCAAGGCACATATGGGAGTTGATGCTTCCTGCTTCTCCCCCCTACTCTCTCCTCTCTCTCTCTCTCTCTTTCTCTCTCCCTCTCTCTCTCCTTTCTAAAAAGTGAATAAAAAAAAAAGAATACAAAATAAATTATTTCTAACATATTTAGTGCTGGGGTTCTATGATTATCTTTGAATTTTAAAAACTATCACCACCATCATCACAAAACTTAAGATGTAACTGATACTTTGGGGAGAAGGAAAAAAGTAAATCTGTCCCACCTATAAAGAAAGTCAACTCAAATTACACATCAATTTTAAAAAAATGTATCAATATGATATGTAAGAACAACTGCAACCCTACCCCTTCTAACCTGGATGCTGTGTAGAAATCCCTACTGTGTCAAAGTCTCATGCTATACTTTCATGGTGTTTCTAACTTTGTGCAGTGTGGCACCGAGGTTAGTGAGGGCTGTCAACCCTGAGTGTCTGGGTTTGAATTCAACTTAGCCACATAATAGCAGTATGGCTCTGGGCATTGCACTTGTCTACTCTGAACCTCAGTTTCCTCACCTGAAAGAGGAGGAAAACATTGGCACCTACTTCGTGGAGCATATGCAAAGATTCACATTTACAAAGTGCCTAGAACAGTGCCTGGTACAAAATAGGTATTGAAAAAAGTTCACAATTTTCTTTGTCCAATCTTAAACATCCTAATGGATAATGCATATATTTTATTGTTATTTTTTAAAATATATTCTAGGCTTGGGATTTTAAAGATAAATAAACTCATTATATATCCTTTGAGATTATTAAAGTCAAAATGTAAAAGTGGTTTTAGATGAATGGACAGTGTAGATTGGACAAATATCAGACAGATATGGAAGAGAAAATTTAAATATTTTGCAATAAGCCCTAAGTACTGATAATAAATAAATAAATAAATAAATAAATAAATAAATAAAATGGACCTGAATCCTCAGCCTCAGCAGTCATTAATCCTTCATCTGCTTGACCATAGGGGATTTAACCCAGTAGAATGACCACAGCATTTTCTCTGGGCTCACTCTAGCTATCTTCATTCATATCAGATAATTTATTTCTGAAAGAATAATATGCATGCTTTCTCTGGCTGCTGATTGGTTTGTTTTGTCCTCTCTCACTACTAGTAAGGGAATCATTTTCCGAGGAAAATGAAGATGTTCAGGGAATTGAGCACAGGGATTCTATTCCTAGATTTTTATGAAATTAAACAGTCAGAATAACTTAAAAAAGCAGCCTATATTATCTCCAAACACAGAGTATACCCACCCCCATACAACTAACTTTTTTTTGTTTTTTGTTTTTTGTTTTTTGTTTCAAGAGTTACAACTTTTATTGTAGGAATGAAATTTGCCTATCTATATAACTCACATTTATTCTCATACAGTTTTACCAGGACCTATGTCTACTACATATAATGAAGTTAATCAATTACTCATTAGATCAATAAAAATAGCTACTAAATTTTATACAAAGACTCATACAAATAAAAAAGATTTTATATAAAAATTTAAAATAACCTGGCAAGAAGCTTAGAATATTGTTAGAAACTGTCCTCAGTATAGTATTATAAATACTCCTTTATTACCAGAAAGAATGAATCCTAGAGGACAACACAGTAATAACCTGTAACAAATAAATATTACTCATATTTCTTCTTTTTGAAAAAACTATCTTATGTATGGTTCTATTAATATTTAATCTTCCTTTCTTTTATTATAATTTTATTTTTTTAATGGGGCGACATCAATAAATCAGGATACATATATTCAAAGATCAACAAGTCCAGGTTATCTTGTCTTTCAATTATGTTGCATACCCATCACCCAAAGTGAGATTGCCCTCTGTCACCTTCTATCTAGTTTTCTTTGTGCCCCTCCCCCTCCCCCTTTCCCTCTCCCTTTCCCCCCTCCCCCCGTAACCACCACACTCTTATCAATGTCTCTTAGTTTCACTTTTATGTCCCACCTACCTATGGAATAATGCAGTTCCTGTTTTTTTCTGATTTACTTATTTCACTTCGTATAATGTTATCAAGATCCCACCATTTTGCTGTAAATGATCCAATGTCATCATTTCTTATGGCTGAGTAGTATTCCATAGTGTATATGTGCCACATCTTCTTTATCCAGTCATCTATTGATGGGCTTTTTGGTTGTTTCCATGTCCTGGCCACTGTGAACAACGCCGCAATGAACATGGGGCTGCATGTGTCTTTACGTATCAATGTTTCTGAGTTTTTGGGGTATATACCCAGTAGAGGGATTGCTGGCCATTTGTACTTCCTCCTGGGAGAAGTGTCTGTTCATGTCCTCTTCCCATTTTTTTATTGGATTGTTTGTTTGTTGTTGAGTTTTATGAGTTCTTTGTATATTTTGGATATTAGGCCCTTATCTGAGCTGTTGTTTGAAAATATCATTTCCCATTTAGTTGGCTTTCTGTTTATTTTGTTATCAGTTTCTCTTGCTGAACAAAAACTTCTTAGTCTGATGTAGTCCCATTCATTAATTTTTGCCTTCACTTCTCTTGCCATTGGAGTCAAATTCATAAAATGCTCTTTAAAACCCAGGTCCATGAGTTTAGTACCGATGTCTTCTATATACTTTATTGTTTCAGGTCTTATGTTTAGATCTTTGATCCACTTTGAGTTAATTTTAGTACAGGGGGACAAACTGTAGTCCAGTTTAATTCTTTTGCATGTGGCTTTCCAGTTTTCCCAGCACCATTTGTTGAAGAGGCTTTCTTTTCTCCATTGTGTGTTGTTGGCCCCTTTATCAAAAATTATTTGACTATATATATGTGGTTTTACTTCTGGACTTTCTATTCTGTTCCATTGGTCTGAGTGTCTTTTTTTCTGCCAATACCATGCTGTTTTGATTGTCGTGGCCCTATAATATAGTTTGAAGTCAGGCATTGTAATGCCCCCAGCTTCATTCTTTTTCTTTAGAATTACTTTGGCTATTCGGGGTTTTTTATAGTTCCATATAAATCTAATGATTTTTTGCTCTATTTCTTTAAAAAATGTCATTGGAATTTTGATGGGAATTGCATTAAATTTGTATATTGCTTTGGGTAATATGGCCATCTTGATTATATTTATTCTTCCTAACCAAGAACAAGGAATATTCTTCCATCTCATTATATCTTTCTCGATTTCTCTTAGCAATGGTTTATAGTTTTCATTATATAAATCCTTTACATTCTTTGTTATGTTTATTCCTAAGTATTTTATTTTTTTGTTGCAATTGTGAAGGGGATTATTATTTTGAGTTTGTTCTCAGTTGTTTCATTGTTGGCATATAGAAAGGCTATTGACTTCTGTATGTTAATTTTGTATCCTGCGATCTTACTGTATTGGCTTAGTGTTTCTAGTAGTCTTTTTGTGGATTCTTTGGGGTTTTCGATGTATAGGATCATATCATCTGCAAAAAGTGATACCTTTACTTCTTCTTTTCCGATATGGATGCCTTTTATTTCTTTGTCTTGTCTGATTGCTCTGGCCAGAACTTCTAGTACCACATTAAATAAGAGTGGAGAGAGTGGACAACCCTGTCTTGTTCCTGATTTAAGGGGGAAAGCCTTCAGTTTTGTGCCATTTAATATGATGTTAGCTGATGGTTTATCATATATGGCCTTTATCATGTTGAGATATTTTCCTTCTCTACCCATTTTGTTGAGAGTCTTAAACATAAAATTGTGTTGTATTTTATCGAAAGCCTTTTCTGCGTCTATTGATAAGATCATGTGGTTTTGTTCTTTGTTTTGTTGATATGGTGTATTACATTAACCGTTTTACGTATGTTGAACCATCCTTGAGATTCTGGGATGAATCCCACTTGATCATGATGTATTATTTTTTTAATATGTTGTTGTATTCGATTTGCTAGTATTTTGTTTAGTATTTTAGCATCTGTATTCATTAGAGATATTGGTCTGTAGTTTTCTTTTTTTGTGCCATCCTTGCCTGGTTTTGGTATGAGGGTTATGTTGGCCTCATAAAATGTATTTGGAAGTATTGCTTCTTCTTCAATTTTTTGGAAGACTTTGAGTAGAATAGGAACCAAGTCTTCTTTGAATGTTTGATAAAATTCTCTGGTATAGCCGTCAGGGCCTGGACTTTTATTTTTGAGGAGGTTTTTAATGGTTTTTTCTATTTCTTCTCTACTAATAGGTCTGTTTAGGCTTTCTGCTTCTTCTTGACTCAGTCTAGGAAGGTTGTATTGTTCTAGGAATTTATCCATTTCTTCTAGGTTGTTGAATTTAGTGGCATAAAGTTTTTCATAGTATTCTACAATAATTCTTTGTATATCTACGGTGTCCGTGGTGATTTCTCCTCTTTCATTTTGGATTTTGTTTATATGAGTTCTTTCTCTTTTTTCCTTGGTAAGTCTTGCCAAGGGTTTGTCAATTTGGTTGATCTTTTCAAAGAACCAGCTCTTTGTTCTATTAATTTTTTCTATAGTTTTACTGTTCTCTATTTCATTTATTTCTGCTCTGATTTTTATTATCTCCTTTCTTCGGCTGGTTTTGGGTTGTCTTTGTTCTTCTTTTTCTAGTTCCTTAAGGTGTGAAGTTAAGTGGTTCACTTGGGCTCTCTCTTGTTTGTTCATATATGCCTGAAGTGATATGAACTTCCCGCTTATCACTGCTTTTGCTTCATCCCATAGATTCTGATATGTCGTATTGTCATTTTCATTAGTCTGTATATATCTTTTGATCTCTGCACTTATTTCTTCTTTGACCCATTCATTTTTTAAAAGTATGTTGTTTAGTTTCCACATTTTTGTGGGATTTTTTTCCTCCTTTTTGCAGTTGAATTCTAGTTTCAAGGATTTATGATCAGAAAATATGCTTGGTACAACTTCGATTTTTCTGAATTTGCTGATGTTGTTTTTGTGGCCCAACATATGGTCAATTCTTGAGAATGATCCATGTACACTGGAGAAAAATGTATACTCAGTCACTTTGGGATGAAATGTCCTGTAGATGTCTATCATATTCAGGTGCTCTAGTGTTTTGTTTAAGGCCACTATATCTTTGTTGATTCTCTGTTTGGATGACTGATCTAGAGCTGTCAGCGGTGTATTGAGGTCTCCAAGTATGATTGTATTTTTGTCAGTTTTTGTTTTAAGGTCAATAAGTAGCTGTCTTATATATTTTGGTGCTCCTTGGTTTGGTGCATATATATTAAGAATTGTTATGTCTTCTTGATTCAGTGTCCCCTTAGCCATTTTGAAATGACCATTTTTGTCTCTGAGTACTTTTGTTGTCTTGTAGTCAGCATTATCAGATATGAGTATTGCTACACCTGCTTTTTTTTGGATGTTATTTGCTTGGAGTATTGTTTTCCAGCCTTTCACTTTGAGTTTGTTTTTATCCTTGTTACTTAGATGAGTTTCCTGTAGGCAGCATACAGTTGGATTTTCTTTTTTTTTTTTTTTTTTTTTAATTTTATTTATTTATTTATTCATTTTAGAAAGGGGAGAGAGAGAGAAGAGAGAGAGAAGGGGGGAGGAGCAGGAAGCATCAACTCCCATATGTGCCTTGACCAGGCAAGCCCAGGGTTTCGAACCGGCGACCTCAGCATTTCCAGGTCGACGCTATATCCACTGCGCCACCACAGGTCAGGCCGGATTTTCTTTTTAATCCATTCTGCTACTCTGTGTCTTTTTATTGGTGAGTTTAATCTGTTTACATTTAGTGTAATTATTGACACTTGTGAGTTCCCTATTGCCATTTTATAGATTGCTTTCTGTTAGTTTTGTGTCTTGTTTGATCCTTCTCTTTTGTTTTTCTATCTTTTGTTTTTATTTGGTTGTATTCCATACATCTTTCCTCTGTTGCTATCTTTTTTTATCTCATGTGCTTCTGTGGTGGTTTTTTCAATGGTGGTTACCTTTAAGTAATGAAAAGGGTTCCTACCCTGTTCATTGTAGCGCACTATTTTGTGAGTACTTTTGCACTCCATCGTCCTTTGCTACTGTTAATGTCCATCCTCTCCCCCCTTTCTTTTTGTTGTTGTCACAGTTTAAATTTGGCTTTATTGTATTCTACTTGGAGCTTTTACTTGTGGCTTTATTTTTTTTTCTTTGTATCTGATTGGAGAACCCCCTTTAGTAATTCCTGGAGTGGGGGTTTTCTGATGATAAATTCCCTCATCTTTTCTGTATCTGTGAATGTTTTTATTTCTCCTTCATATTTGAAGGATAGCTTTGATGGGTATAGTATTCGTGGCTGAAAGTTCCTCTCTTTTAGGACTTTAAATATTGGGGTCCACTCTCTTCTAGCTTGTAGAGTTTCTGCTGAGAAATCTGATGATAATCTAATGGGCCTTCCTTTATATGTTGTACTCTTCTTTTCCCTGGCTGCCTTGAGAATTTTTTCTTTGCCATTGTTTTGTGCCAATTTCATTATGATGTGCCTTGGAGTAGGTTTGTTGGGGTTAAGAAAACTCGGAGTTCTGTTTGCTTCATGAATTTGAGGCTTTAGTTCTTTCCACAGGCTTGGGAAGTTCTCATCTATTATTTGTTTGAGTATGTTCTCCATTCCATTTTCTCTCTCTTCTCCCTCTGATATACCTATTATTCTTATGTTATTCTTTCTGATGGAGTCAGATAATTCTTGTAGGGCTATCTCATTTTTTTTTAATTTTTGAGTCTCTTTCTTCTTCTCTCTGTTGTGCCTCAAGTTGATTGTCTTCTATTTCACTAATCCTCTCTTCTATCTGGTCTGTTGTATTAGCTAAGCTTGTTACCTCATTTTTCAGCTTGTGAATTGAGTTTTTCATCTCTGTTTGATTTGTTTTTATAGTTTCAATTTCCCTGGACATATATTTTTTTGTGTTCATTGAGTTGTTTTCTGATCTCCCTAAATTGCCTTTCTGTGTTTTCTTGTATATCTCGGAGTATTTTTAGGATTTCTATCTTGAATTCTCTGTCATTTAGCTCCAAGGTTTCCAATATATTAAATTTTTTCTCCATAGATTTTTCCTCATCTATCTGTGTTACCTCTCTTTCTTTTGTATCCATGATATTCGATTTTCTCTTCCTTAATGGCATCTGAGGGTGGTTTTGTTGATAGTATTAATGAGATTTAATAAAGAATAAAAAGTTAAAAAAATAAAAAATTGAAAAAAGTTGTTTTTTTAAAATTAATAATAAAATAAAGAAAAATAAAATAAAATAAAAATTAAATAAAGGAAATTATTTCCCCCCTCCTTTTTTCCTCTCCTCTCCTCTCCCCTCTTTCTTGAGAAAATCTTGTGGTGAACTGTGAATTATATTATATTTAATAGAACAAACAATGCCTGTAATGGACGGCCTGAATTGGGGAAAAGTAATAAAGGGGCAAGAAAAAATAATAAAAATAAAAAACAATAAAAAAGGGGGGGTATGGACCCACAAAAAGCAAATAATGAAAAAATTTGAATCAAGAATAAAATGATTTGCATTTAGATGTTGGTTGACTAAGAGTTATGATGAGAGGAATAAGAGGGAAACAGGAAAAAGGTGGGACAAATTAAAAAATTACTATTTTATTTAGTGGAACAAGAGCTTGATAAAATAGAGAGCCAGGGATGGGAGCACTGCTAGTGAGTTAAAAAGGTGAAGTAAAAACCCCCCAAAATGCCACAAACATAAGTTTGAGTCCCAGATAAGATAATTTGTTCGTTATTGAGGTTTGAATGAGAGGAGACATAAAGGAGAAAGGAAGAAACTAATATAGAGGGAGAAAAGAAAGAGAGAGAGAGAGAAAAAAAGAGGGAACCACTAAAAGAAGAAAAAAGAAAAAAGAGGAGAGCGAGAGAGAGAGAGAGAGTTAAGGGTTTTGGAGTGCAACCCTCATAGAGAGAAAGGAAGAGGAAAGAAAAGATAATGGGAGATGTAACACTTATGGGTAGTGTAGTTCAAGGAGAGGAGAGAGTAAGACCGGTAGAGAGTTAAACGACCAAATTGGAGGAGGAAAAAAAATAAAAAAATCAAGGATGAAGATAAGAGAAACAAACAAACAAATATAATAAAATGGGATAGGTTATAAGGTCTGCGGATTATTCTTGATTTTGAGAGGTTATCTTCTTGCTTTTTCTTTTCTCTCCCTCTTCCTGGTCGGTGACTCTGTACTCCAGGTTCTGCCCCTTTGGCATGCTTAGGTAGAGGTTTGCAGTTGATAAGTCTCTATGGCGATGTCATGTATTGTGCTTCAGTCTCGTTAGCAGTCGAGGCTCATTAGCATTTATAGGCTCTGACAGTGAGAGAGACTGTGTTCCTGGAGCCTCTCTCCTAGTCTTTCCTTCCTCAATTAGTAGCCTGATAATCCAGCTATGGGGTTGCTGCTGCCTCTGCCTGGATAGTAAGAGGCTCAAAGAGCTGGCAACTCCCCACTCTATTCCCACTCAGCACAGGGCTCTGGGTAACACTCAGTCAGTCAGAGCCACTAGCATAATCAGGCGGGGCTTCCGCCCACTCAAAGACCTCTGGCTCTGCCACTCTGTCCGGTAACATGGGCGGGAACCCGCTTCCGGGGCACTTGGAGGAAACTCTTGCTCACTATCTGTGCGTGCAGACCAGGATGTCAGGCCGGAAGTCTCGCCCTCTGAGTGAAACCCCCTGCCCGCCCTGAAAAGTTCCAGAGTTGGAATTGGCTCTCGCTCCGTCCCCGTGTGCGGCTTTTTCAAGGTGCTGGGGCGGCCTGAGACTCTGCCCTCGGCCCACACAAAGGCCCCCAACTCTGCCCCTCTGTGGGACAACACAGGCTCCCACTCCCGAGGTGCTGGGAGGAGTCTCCTGCCCACTCTCTGTGCGCGCAGACCAGGATGTCAGACCGGAAGTCTTGCCCTCTGAGTGAAACCCCCGCCCACACTGAAAAGTTCCTGCATTGGAATTAGCTCTCGCTCCCTTCCCGTGCGCGGCTCCCTCAGGGCGCTGGGGCAGCCCAAGATTCTGCTTTTTGGCCCACACAAAGGCCCCTGACTCTGCCCTTCTGTGGGATAACACGGGCAGGCACTGCCGAGGCACTCGGAGGAATCTCTCACTCACTATCTGCACGTGCAGACCAGGATGTCAGACCGAAAGTCTTGCCCTCTGAGTGAAAACCCCGCCCGCACTGAAAAGTTCCAGTGTTGGAATTAGTTCTCGTTCCCTCCCCGTGTGCGGCTCTCTCAGGGCGCTGGGGCGGCCCGGAGGCTTTTGGCCCACACAAAGGCCTCTGACTCTGCCTCTCTGTGGGGTATCACGGGCACACCCTCCCGGGGCTTTGGAAGGAATCTCTCGCCCACTATCTGCGTGCGCCGACCAGGAGATCGGCTAAAATGGCTGTCCCGCTTGTCTTTCTTTGTCTGGGTTTGGCACGAGTGTTAGCTATATTGCCTGGGTTGTCACAGGAACAGTTTTTCCTCGGCTTGGATCTCCGTGCCACAGCCTGGTTCGGCCGTTTGTGCCGCAGCCTGGATCTATTCACCCCCTTTGCCCGCCTTAGTTTCTATATTCTCAGTTTCCAGAGAAAGCCGCCCTGTTTAGGTTAGTGAGGAAGGCGGAGCATTTCTTACTCCCTATTTCCTTCAGGGTTTGGTATATATTTAGCCAATTTTTCACTTGATCATACCTTTGGGTGTATTGTGAAACATCTGGAGGCTCCAAGGATAGGTTTTTCTGTTTCTGGTTGAAGATCTTGTTGAGTTTTGGGGGAGATTTATCGGTATCACTTCCTACCCTGCCATTACTCTGACGTCATCTCCACAACTAACTTTTATAACTCGGAGCCAAAGTACCTGTTTCCTTGTGAAGCTGGGATTATAGGAGTGAGCTAGAAAGACCATAATTGAAAATGACAATAAGAGAATGTCATTTTACTTTGTAGAACTGTAAATGGGAAGACTTTGAGCCATCACAGCTAAGTTAAAAAAATTAAAAAAGACTGCTTTACGCCTGTGACCAGACACTGCAGGAGCCAATATATCCATGGAGCCACTAGCTGGATTCGACCCTGTCCTGCAACTCATCAAAAGCTTTGTGAGTCCATTACATTGCAAAATCTCTTAAGCATTGATCCTCATAGAGGCAGAAAGAGTTCAGCAGCTTTTTTTTTTTTTTTAATCTCACATGGAGTCAGAGGCATTGGCACTTAGCAAATCCTCTTTTAATTTGCTCACTGAGAAAATTCAATTGAGACATCATTAAAAGAAAAGAGACCAGCATGTCACCATTTGTTGAGTCTGTCTTTGAGCTATCACTACATTTCAAGGGATTACGTGATGGGTAGGATCATATTTTTTGCTTCTGAATAAACTGTAAAAGAGCCCACCGTTCTTTTTTATTTTTTTTAAGCCAGAAACCAAGAAAAATTTTATATATATTACCTATTACCCATGTGCACCTGCTGAACCCTTCTCTCAGCTGTAGACAGCCTATTAAGCAATGCTATAGTTCTATGCTCAGAGATGATTCGATTTGGAAACCCCTGGAAGAAATTAAAGTCATGAATGAAGGATACCAGTAGAAAGGTAGATATTTCTGAAAAGTGATTGGAAAACAGATAGAGCAAAAATTATGACAAGCTTTGAAACCAGACAGATGAGAATAAGTCAAAATTCAGACTTTTGTTATTTTATGCAAGTTTTTAATTTCTCAGTTTCTGTTCCCTTACAGGTAAAATTAGAATTTTACTGCTTTGCAGGTGTTTTATAATTAAATATTCTATTTATATCAAGAGTTTGGTAACTTAAAGGTCTTTCCTGAGACTTAGTTTCTCTCTCTTTACATGCTCATGGTCAAGTTCTGTGTACAGTCAGTAGTAGCAGCCATCACAGCCATGCACATGCAGGTTCTCATTGGATTCAGGCAGATGGTAAAGAAACAGTGGAGTCAAAAAATGGTGGGCCATTCCTTTATTCAAGTCTCGCACTGGCTGATGAGAAGCACACAGGGCTCCCAAAGCCACTGACACATTCTTCAGTCCCACAACTACAAGAATCTTCTTTGGTTTCGCCTAGAATCAAAGGCCCCACCAGTCTCAGTGGAGCTCACAAAAGCCCCTCAGTTCTAGTTCCCATCTGCACACCTTCTCTCTCCCTGCCATCATGGCTTATTCCTCAGCACTCTGCACTCTCTCCGTTCTCCCTGCAAAACATGGCTTCTTTCTGCCTCTTCTCCGTCTTCTTCTGCTCTCTTCAAAACTTTCTGGTGTGAAAACCTCTTCTCCAGCAAACATTAGCAAAACAATGGCCCTTCCCAAGCAGGAAGGTAATTCGCAATTTCACAGACCACATATACCTGGTGCTGCCCAGCCCCCAATGCGAACTAATAAGCAAGCAAACATAAAAATCACATTTTACAAACTTATTTGACCAACATTCAGATGCTCTTGTCACCAGGATGCTAGGGTTGGAATCCCACATCTGCCACATCCTAGAAGCTTCACCTGAGAGTGAGTCCTGAGTTTCTTCAAATCTGTTTGCTCAGATGGAGCTTGATATATCCTATGTAAGAGTGTTTTCTGAGGACTAAATATAGAATCATGCATGAAGAGCTTGCAGACTTCCAAGAAAAGAACCAGCATTCCATCGATATACTTCTGTTGTTATTATCTCCTTAAGAAGCCAAAGGCAACCATTGGTCTCACCTTTGCATCATGAGTATTTTTGAAAAATTGACAACTTTCTTGTTTTTGTATTTTTAAAGTTTGTGTTTTTATTCTTGAATTTTTATCCCTTTTATATTTTGTATTTAAGGCTGTTCGAAGGAAATAGTAAATATTGCTCTATAAATTAAATAAATATATAAATATATATTTAGTATATAATTGCAGATAACCCTTCTATCAAGGCTAATAGGAATGATAGTAATTCAACTCTAACCATTATTCTTGTTTTATTGTGATGTGGTAGAAAAAATGGAGATGTAGTTGTTTACATTCATAAATTATCCAATGGGGCCCTGGCTGGTTGGCTCTGTGGCAGAACATCGGCCTGGTGTGCAGGAGTCCCGGATTTGATTCCCGGCCAGGGCACACAGGAGAAGCACCCATCTGCTTCTCCATCCCTCCCCTTCTCCTTCCTCTCTGTCTCTTTCTTCCCCTCCCGCAGCCAAGGCTCCATTGGAGCAAAGTTGGCTCGGGCACTGAGGATGGCTCTGTGGCCTCTGCCTCAGGTGCTAGAATGGCTCTGGTTGCAACAGAGCAATGCCCCAGATGGGCAGAGCATTGCCCCCTGATGGGTGTACTGGGTGGATCCCGGTCGGGTGCATGCGGAGTCTGTCTGACTGCCTCCCCATTTCCAATTTCAGAAAAATACAAAAAAAAAAATTATCCAATGAGATTCCTGCAGTTAGTTTTTCAATCCTGTCTACAGCTCAAATTGTGCTTCTAGGTAATTTGAACTTACTACCTTTTACACTCATGGGTCAGGCATTTCCGTATCAAAATTTTTCCCCTACCCTACCAAGCACAGCTCAGCTCTCTCCTATCACTATGTCCAGAGTACCCTGAACCAAATCTCTTTTGTGCTACACCATCTAGTTTTCTTTTTATTTAGAAAATTTAAAATTTACAGAAAAGTTGCAAGTATATTTTAGAGAACTTCCATAAATCCTTTAACCACATTCACCAGTTCATTTTGCTACATTTGCTTTATAGTTTCTGTTTATAAGTGTATGTTATAGTGTGTATATAATAGCACATGTATTAATAATTATATCAAAAAAAGAATATATTGTATTCACTTGAGAGTAGAGCATACTTATCATGCTTTTTTACCCCTTGACTCATAACTACAAGTTTTCAAGTTCAGGATATTTAATATTAACACAATAATGTTACTTAATATACAATAATATTCTTGTCCAATTGTTCCCAAAATATAATTTATAGTTTATTTTTATAACTTCAATATTGTATACATTTTAGATCCTGAACACAAATTTAATTGAGTTTTCACGTCATTTTTTTCTCTCACTGATTTATAATTGTTTACTTTTGGGTCTTCCCTATTAGACATGCAGGATAATTATATATGTTCTGGTAATTCTTTCATCTGCTAACACGATAAATAGTATATAGAATGCACTTACTATATGTTTATTATGAAGGAATGAATAAATAAATCAGAAAGTTTGAAATAAAAATCTATTTAAACATATTTGACAGACCTTCACCAAAACAACCGCAATAACAACCCAGACCACAAAAATAAACCAACTAAATAATACTACAGACAATCCTTGGGATTCCACAAGGAACCGTGCTTGGGCATTTCTAAAGAATCACAGCTTTTTATTCTTCTATTTCTCGATTAGGTGTGTGTCAGAGGATAGGACTGGGAGTGGAGAACAATAGTACACAGGGTGAATTGAGGAGGCTGGGGCTCATGGACCAGCTAGGTAACCCAGCATGCCACAAGCATAAGGCATAAACATTTTTTAGGGTCTTTAGTGTGGTGTTTGAACATTACAACTGCAACTATTGAATTATAGATGTTACAAATCTGTTTTATTAAGATTAGTAGATGTAGATGGTGCAAAGTATTAGAGAATGTCTCAAAGTTTGTCATTGGAATTATCTGAAAGGACAGCTATGAGCGTCAAGAATGTATCCTATTGTAGCTAGAATTAAGAAAGTAAAAAGAGAGAAAGGAAACATAGAGGAGAAAGAGAGAAGGAGACCAAGATAACAACACAGGTTACATCAGGAAAGGGCAGAAACATAAGCAAGATGGGAGTGTGCATTGAATATGATGAGAAGTCCTCTCAGGTTTCGTAGTAGTGGGGTTTCAAGTCTGGCCTGGGAATAGAGGTTTAAGCTGTCCAGCACTGATCTGATAAGCAACACCAACTTACTGAAGGTTTTAAATGGGTGTCTATTTGATATGAATGGTGCTTTAACTACATAGAGATGGCTCTATCTTCTAGGAAGCATGTAACCCACTCCTATTTTATAAAACATAAGGCACAATAAAAATGCTATTTTGAACCCTTCACATCAAAATTTGGGGCTTATATATTTAATATCAAATTAGTTAAGAAATTTGAGATTTTCTACATCGCAACACTGAATATCTGCCAAATACAGGAAAAGAGAGAGGAAAAAAACAACCTTTGTTACCATAGTTACAATGAAGTGCTTCCCACCTTCCCCATTAACTGAAAAACAAAACAACAAAAACAAAAAAGAAGATAAATTTATCTTCTCATCAGCAATAACTTAGGGGAAGAAAATGCAATAGACTCAGAACGGTGTACCTTTCAATGACTGGGTCATTCTTTCTGTAATGCGCACACAGAGGGGGAAAGTATGTATTTCAAAAGACAATGGTGATGACACTGAATAATATTGATTTTGTGCCAAATAAGCCCATTAGGAAAGAATCATGTGAACTATTAACAAACCACATACACCCCTGGCTTCCCCCCTCCCCCTGACTTGTTTCTCTCTCCTACAAGAGCAGGCACAGCTGGACTTTCATTAATGAGTGTCACCAAGGTCAGATGGATATTTCCAAATTCCAGACCATCAGTTGTCATGGCAATTTCTGTGATTCTTTAGGTCAGACATGGCCTAACTACCACACCAACTTACCTCTTCCTTAGAGTCGGGGAGAAGTAGGTCTCAACCAGCTCTTCCTAAGAGAGTTGATGATTCTGTCTGTAAGCGTATGGGATTTTATTTTAATCCAGTTAATACAGAGATGGCCTTGTCATCCAGTCCTTCTAACTGAAAAGTTATCAAATTGCGCAGCACTGAAATTCAAACAAAAGTCTTCTACATGTAGAGGCAGTGTCTCAGGTAAGTCAGACCCTTACAAGGTAATATTAGCTCAGCATTCTCTTCTGCCATTTGCCCTGCTTTTATTGGTCTGGTCTTATATACGTTGCCCTTGAGCTCAGGAATATTGAAGACTAGCCTATTCAACTGGAATCTTCTTATATATATGTCATATTCCTTCATTTCTTCCTCTCGTACGCATCCATGTCATTTAGTTGAGACTGAACTTTTCACATACCAATAATCTGATTAAATATCTTCTTCTCCATTAGATGGTGAGCCTGTTCTTCTTCATGAGAATGCACTTTTCAATACTGTAGCCCCTAGCTACATGCAACTATTTTCATTAGAATTAATATAAAAAAATTCTTTTTTTTTCAATCACTCTAGCCACATTGCACATGGTCAATAGTCACACACGGCTAGTGGTTACCATATTGGAAGAAAATAATATGAAGCATTTTTTTTTTGTATTTTTATGAAGCTGGAAACGGGAGAGACAGTCAGACAGACTCCCGCATGTGCCCGACCGGGATCCACCCGGCACGTCCACCAGGGGCGACGCTATGCCCATCAGGGGGCGATGCTCTGCCCCTCCGGGACGTCGCTCTGCCGTGACCAGAGCCACTCTAGCACCTGGGGCAGAGGCCAAGAAGCCATCCCCAGCGCCCGGGCCATCTTTGCTCCAATGGAGCCTTGGCTGCGGGAGGGGAAGAGAGAGACAGAGAGGAGGGGGGGGGTGGAGAAGCAAATGGACGCTTCTCCTATGTGCCCTGGCCGGGAATCGAACGCGGGTCCCCCACACACCAGGCCGATGCTCTACCGCTGAGCCAACTGGCCAGGGCGAAGCATTTTTATCATTACAAAAAATATAGTTAGATAATTCTTTTTTCTTAATTTTATTTACTTTAGAGAGGTGGGGGTGGGGGGAGAAGGACAGCCAGAAGAGCAGGAAACATCAACTCCCATATGTGCCTTGACCAGGTAAGCCTAGGGTTTTGAACCAGCGACTTCAGCATTTCAGGTTGACACCTTATCCACTGCGCCACCGCACATCAGGTGTAATTAGATAATTCTTTAGTCGAATATTTCTACTTAAAGGGTAGTTCACAGACCAGCAGCATCAGCTCCTACTAGAAATGCAGTTTTGAACCCACCCCCAAAGCCAAGCTATAATTTACCACTTAACAGGGACATCTGTATGCACACTCAGGTGTAATAAAGCACTGGTCTCGGTATAATCATAGTATATGGCAAATGGTTTTGAATGAATAATAAAAGGAAGGGAATACCCTATTTCTTTTTACATTCAAGGGAAAAAAAACATAAGATCCTTTGAGTATCATGATTCAGTTTTAGATTAGCATCACCAATTTCTACTTAACATCCTTATTTCCCTTCCAATATTGCTGTATTTTTTAGGGAGAATAAATAAAGGATTAGGCTATGTAAAATAATGTGGTTGATATATGACTGAGTGAAGTATTTTCCATTTTCCAGCCACTGTTTCAGGCAACCTTATTCATCAAAATATATATTAGCATGTCTTCATAATCTCTATCTGCCATTTCTTAGCTATTGGTTCTTGGGGTTACAGTCACAGTGATGTTTCTAGGTGCCTCAAGAGAAATGCTGAATGATTTATCCAAAAATACTTGTGAGAAGTTAGTCATGGGGAATTTAAGTTTTATTGAATAGAGAACTGCAGGGTATATCATTTTCTCCCTCTTCTGGGACCTTGAGCAAAAGAAAACAGACATGTCAGGGAAATTTCCCCTTTCTTTGAAAATATTATGGATATTAATCTTTAAAGCTTTGTTGCATAAATACTTTGCTAAGCTGAGAGACCTATCTTGAAGCAAAGATTGTTAGGGGAAAATTCCTGATATTTATCTGTACTGATATTATCACCTCGGCTAATGGAATATTGTAGTCTACAGATTTTTTGAAAAAATCAATTTTTTTTATACTACTTGATCTATCTTCTTTTGCTTGGACAGGTCTATGGTGCTTATCTGTGTTATTAACGGAGTTTCTAGGGGACCGTTCATTTGCTACATCTGAGCAAAGATCTCCAGATGGTGTTTTGAATGTGCGTGTGTATGTGTGAGTCTCTGTGTGTCTCAGTTCTGTACTGCCCAAGAAAAATGTGTGTCTGGGCCCTGGCCGTTTGGCTCAGTGGTAGAGCATCGGCCTGGCATGTGGAAGTCCCAGGTTCGATTCCTGGCCAGGGCACACAGGAGAAGCGCCCATCTGCTTCTCCTCCCCTCCCCCTCTCCTTCCTCTCTGTCTCTCTCTTCCCCTCCTGCAGCCAAGGCTCCATTGGAGCAAAGATGGCCTGGGCGCTGGGGATGGCTCCATGGCCTCTGCCCCAGGCACTAGACTGGCTCTGGTCACAACAGAGCCACGCTCCAGATGGGCAGAGCATCGCCCCCTGGTGGGTATGCCAGGTGAATCCCGGTTGGGCGCATGCGGGAGTCTGTCTGACTGCCTCCCCGTTTCAAGCTTCAGAAAAATACAAAAAAAAAAAAAAAATGTGTGTCTGGACACTGCCCTAGGCCCAGCCTGAGCAGGAGAGTGGAAAGTGATGACGAGGCGATTGTGTCAAGAGGCACAAATAGTAAAGCTCTCCTGCAGGTAGCAGGCATTGATTTAGATGCTCGTCAAGTCCGCGCATTATTAAACTGTGCCTATTAAACGATGGTTTGAGTCTTAGTGTGCTTATTCACTAGCTCTGTGACCTCAGGCATGTTACTTAACCTCTTGGGGCCTCTATTTGCTCAAATGTAAAATGGACCTCATCATAATATTTTCTCGTGGGCATGTATAAGAATTAAATAATTTAATATAAATTATATGTTTAGTTTCTGACTCATATAGTGTTACTCTTTATTACTTGAACCATGTTCCCTCTGAACACAAAGCTCATACACTAGTAAGTTTTGCCAGATTTAGACGTTTTCATGAACACGAAGAGATTCTTGAACTCAGCACCTTTTGAATATATCAAAGAAGCTATAAAGTGGTTCTTCTATAAAGAAGACTATAAACTGCTTGCTATAGTTTCATAGTTAGGGACTTATCATAATCAGTCACTATATATGAATGATTTAGATCTCAGCGTGTTTCATCCTCACTTGGGGAACTGACCATAACCCGTAACTACTGTTGAAAGAAGTTTCAGCTCTTTATCTATCTTGATCCATTTTTTTTGCTTGTCTGTTTGATGTTTACTTGATTTTTGTCCTGAATTCTGAGTTCCTGTTTATACACTTCAGGAAGAGCTGCAAAAGCCGTAGACAGTCCAAGCCAGGGACTCTCAGCTTCTTTTCTGCTCTACAATACCCAGGTAATATCACTGAGTAAAACTGCTCCAACCGGGATTTATTACAGACACCATTATCTTTTAAATCTATTCTTCACGTTGCCTTCTTTCTTCCTGCAACAAATGGAATTATAAATACCCCTTTGATGAGAACACACTCTTCCTGCCCAGAAGAACATTTCTCCTTCACCTTTGGCCACGTCATGACATTTCCTGTGTGGTTCCCTTGTTAAGTGAAGCCTTGTTCGAAGAAACTGGTATTGTTCTCATTTCAGTGATGGGAGGGTTGCAGACTTTCCCAAAAACAACAAAATATATCCAAAAATAAACCAATGGATTATTGTCTACAACTTGAATAAATGGCTTTGGGAGCTGAATTCTTGTCTGTGAAAGCCACAGGACATCTACATTCTTTTATTTCAACCAGATGGGACTTTCCTTTGTGATCAAGATATTCAAATGCCACCTACTCTGGATCTGGAATTTTAAAGAAACTAGTGAGAATAGCAAAAGTTTCCTGTCACTAAGAATTTATATAAAGGCTTTATTGATTTCCTTACATTAGGACGATATCATATTTCTCCAAAGAAAAGTAGATAAATATTTTTAAAAAGACAATAATATTTATAACAAAGAAAGAAAAAAAAACGATAAACCTGTTGTTTTATAGACATGATAGCAGAAATAGATAATTAAAAATAAAATTCTATGTGGATCTAGGCAAGAAACATACTTTTCTGGGTGAACCACATAAAATGGCAAAATTATTTATTTCAAGAAAGAAGTTACCATCTGCTTTTGACTTTACATCATACACTGTTGTGGTTTTTTAGTTGTTTACTGTTAAACTAAAAAGTGGCAAGGTTGGTTTCAGTCTTCCTAAACTTTCATTCACAGTGAAAATACTTGAAATCATACTTCTAAGATACAGAAGGCCATAGAGTGTTCACGGATGTCTTAGATAACACATATTCTACATTGGAAAAGAAACAGAGGCAATGGGAGATACAGGCCAACAGTCTTCAACATAGGCAAACTGTAATTCGAACCAATATCTGGCTTGCCGAATTCTGTATTCTTAATTAAAGAAATTTTAATTTATTTAGTTATCCATGTGTTTTGCCACTCATACATTGGCTACATATATATGTAGTATATCTATCTATCTATACACATATACACACATTTACAAATACATATATATGCATATATATATATATATATACACACACATATATCTATTGAAAGAGAGAGAGAAAGACTGTTAAGGGCAATACATTACAAAACATCAATATTTTTGCTCCTTGAATTCAAGTGAGTGAGGCAGACGTGACCTGCCATTGAGGAATTTGCAGTATTGTAGGAAAAGCTGAATGTAAAGCTGTAGTGATGAGGGAAGTCACTAAGTTCTCAGAAGACACATGGCAAAGGAGATAAACCCAGTCTGATGGCTCAGGAAAAGCATCTCTGAGTAAGTAACTTAGCTGAGAACTAAGAATGAGAGGTAATCAAGTTTTAGGGGTCAGACAGGAGAATGTGCAGATTGTTCCAGGAAAAAGAAATACATTATTAATGAATTAGAGATGTAGTTAAGTAAAGTGAATTCATAGAAGGAAAGGAAGCAGAGAATGGCTGAAATCCAGAGAATGAAAGAAAGGAGGAGTGGGAAATCGGTGATAGCAGTTTTTTAGCTTCAGCACTATTGACATTTTGGGCCAAGTAATCCTTTCTGTGAGAAAGCTGCCCTATGTGTATACAATGTTTAGCAATGTCCCTGGCCTCGGCATACTAGAAACCAGCAGCTTATATCTGACCATTTATCAGAACTGTCTCCAAATATCATCAAAGGCACCCTGAGTTGCAAAATCTACACCCAATTAACAGCCAGAGGATAGGGTCAAAGAAGACACAAAGCCTTCTCCTGTTTAGCCTTGTCATAAATCTTGCTAAGAATGTAAAAATTTATTTTTGGATAAGAGGAAACCATGAAGGGTTTTATGTCATGGAGTGATATAAGATTTGTACTGGAAAAAAAGCGCCCAGATTACAGTGTGAACCTGTGGATTATGGAAAAACAAGAGGTGATTTGGGAGATCAGCGTGAAGATCAATGCAGTAAGACAAGAAAGAAATGATGGTGGCTGGGACTAGAAAGATGGGGAGAGAGAAATGGGAAGAATGGAGGGCTAACTCAGACATAGGAAAGGCTGGGTTTAGGGAGAGATGCAATGTGATCATTGGGATAGGAAAGAGTTAGGTATCCATTCCCATGTTTTTAGGTCAGATGTCAGTGTTTGTCTTTCGTTTCTGCACCTTTCTTCTGCATGGCTTTCACTAGCTTTCTTCTGGGTTAGGTCTTTCCGCAATCCTCCTATCATGCCCTCTATATTCGCCTGGGTTTCTCACTTGAGCAGTTGGCAGAGATATTAGCATTTACTGACATAATTAGCCCTACAATTAAAAAGGTAGATGCTTTTGGCAGGAGAGCAATCACTGAGTTGCATTCGGATTTGGTGAATTGAGAGGGGACTATGAGATAGCTGTATGGAATTACAGAGCAATGATAGGGTATTATCTGGACTGGCAATGTAAGGACAGAAGTATTCCCTCATTGGACCTTAACTAATTGATGGAGAAAGAACTTTTATTATTTAATTAATTAATTATTTATTTTTTTATTTTATTCAGAAAATTAAATTTAATGAGGTGGCATTGATCAATAAGAGTGCATAAGTTTCAGGTAAACATTTCTATAGCATTAAAACTGTTGATTATGTTGTGTACCCATTACTCAAAATCAACTTTGACAGGATCAAATACAATATAGATACTGTGTCCCCATGGAAAATTTCTTACTTTGTAGAAATTACTCACTAGAAAAAAAATGGAGAGAATTATTTTACTGAACACTCTTTATACTTACAGGGAAAACACAAATTCAATAGTAAATATTCGACATCAAAACTACTAAGATGCAGCCCTGGCCGGTTGGCTCAGCGGTAGAGCGTCGGCCTGGCATGCAGGAGTCCTGGGTTCGATTCCCAGCCAGGGCACACAGGAGAAGCGCCCATCTGCTTCTCCACCCTTCCCCCTCTCCTTCCTCTCTGTCTCTCTCTTCCCCTCCCGCAGCCAAGGCTCCATTGGAGCAAAGATGGCCCGGGTACTGAGGACGGCTCTGTGGCCTCTGCCTCAGGTGCTAGAATGGCTCTGGATGCAACAGAGCGACGCCCCAGAGGGGCAGAGCATCACCCCCTGGTGGGCATGCGGGGTGGATCCCAGTCGGGCGCATGCGGGAGTCTGTCTGACTGCCTCCCTGTTTCCAGCTTTGGAAAAATGAAAAAAAACAAACCTACTAGGATGCAAATTTAGACTCGAGTATCAGAATCCATGACATTCTGATTACTGGGTGATCTGGGGTAGTGTTTTCCAGTCTCCAGTCTGTGGACGGGTGGCAGTCCACAGAAGAGTTAACCGCCCTCATATTGTATAAAAATTATAGACTCAATGATCTTAGTCAAATTTGCTAATGCTCAGGGGTGATATCTAACTTCGTGGTTCCTGCAATAATTTATTTTCACAGGTCAGCACATATAAAATTTGCAAACCACTGATCTAGGATACATGTTTATTAGAGATGATTTCTCTAACGGTTATCCAATATATTTTTTTTCTGAAGGCTTTTTTCTCTGCTCTCTATTTTATCATGCCCTTTAATTTAATAATTGGAGAAATAAAACACTATAGTAAGACTCTGCCAACTTACTGAATATTACATTTTATTAGATATTAAACTCCCTATCAATTGGATTCTGAAAAAAAAAACCATATTTGGCATTTTGGCATCCTTAGTTTAGTTGGTGCCTTTCTCCATGTTAGTTGTGGACATCTTATGGTTGGTGTGCCCAACGTGAATGCCTTGCTGACGTGTTCAATCACTGAAATACCCTCAAGCCAGGCTCTTGTTTTTGTGGAGTCATTGATTGCTCATATTCATGGATCCCACTGGTGTCCTATGAGTGATTAAGATGTGAAGTTTATCCAGACAAAATTCCTCCAGTAGTCAAAGTGAAATCAGGAAAGTAGCAGGTATAACAACATGGATAAGTCAAATCAGTTCACCTCCTGGAGCCAAAGAAAACATGTTTCCCCAAACTGCTTTCAGTGCAGAACTGAGGAAATGCCATGTGAGAGGTGATGACATCCACTTTCATTAAACAAATGCATGCAGATGTCACATGATGAAAGGTCCATGAAGAAATATGATCTGAGCTAAGGAACATATCATTGGCTGAATGGCAATGATCCGCATGAGTGAGTAAATGATGACTGTTTTCACTGTTGCCATTCATTCAAGTTCACTGGGAGCTTTACTGTCCCCAGAATATGTTTCCTTTTGAAAACTAAGAGTTTCCCACTTGAGGCCCCTCTACACTTTTTATTAGCAGTAGTAGAAATTGTGTGTGCCAATTACTTTGCTTTAGCTCGGCATGAACCTAAGCTGTTAAAGCATCAGGACATTCTCTGTGCTCCCAGGAAATTTAGAATTCTAGAGACAAGATTATATACAAAGCCTCTGGAATATGTCTGCTTACACTGAAATTCTAATAACTATGTAACTTTTGTAGGTTTTTAGTTTCCTCATCTGTAAAATAGAGACAATGATGCTAATAGTCCTACTCCATTGAATTGTGAGGATGAACTCAGTTGGAATATGTCAAGAATACACGGTTCACAGAAAATGCTATATTGGAGTTTGCTATTGTTGGTGGGTAGCAGAAAAAACTAACACACACAGCTGTAACATAGTACAATGGGTGTGCTCTCATGACACAGAGAGCCAGAGAAGCACTTGAGACCTAGTCTTGGAACTGACAGACTATCACATCTGCTCCATTCTAGAGAACAGAGCAAGTCCTCTGTTCAAGCGTAGTCAGAGTATAGGTAGGTCACTCCCCCACCCACAGGCATAGTAAATGAGTATGGCAAAATTACAGAGGGGTAAGCAGGTTTTTTACTGTTATCTACCCAATGCTTTTATGCAGAACAATAGGAGGTACATTGAGTTTCCCCTCAGAATTATATAAACTGTGTAAATGCTTATCTGTCTGCGGGAAGGTGATGGGTAGAATGGGAAAAATCACATTACTTTCTCTAATGCAGTTGTGACATCATCTATACAGTAGAAATCAAATCTTCTCTCTGCTTTGCTTAATTTTTGCATTTACAATAATCATCGTAGATATTGATGTAGCAACAGCAAATAACCTGACATTGCAACTCTGCACATGTAATGATTGAAGGAATGTTGAATACTCACAGACTCTTCTAAGCTCCAGCACATTCCAATGATGATGTAACTAGATTCTGAGTCATCTTAAATTAAGCACTGACTTCTCCTTCTTGTGTTCACAATAATGGTATGAGACCATGTTGTTTACATAACACTATTGAGAGACACACTGTAAGTGGGTTAATATTTAGCCTCTTCTCTCTGACAGTTTGGATTTAGAGAATTTTGTTCTGCAACGGATAGCAAAATATATATCTATATCTGTATCTATGTCCATATCTATATCTCCATATATATATGTATATGTTATATATTATATGACATATATATAACATGTATATATAAAATAACTTTATATTTATCTATTGGTGAATCTACTCAGAGAAATTATCTGTTAAGAAGGATTAAAATAATTTCTGTAGCCTGGCTGGCATGTCTTCAGTTCTTCAACAAGGACTTGGGTTATTTATTTGTCAAAGACCACATTGAAAAAGCAGCTTTGTTGCCACTATCTGTATATGTATTCTTTGACCTCGGTGAAGGTTTTATACCAGATAATTATTCTGGATACACTAAATCCAAGACCAGGAGTCAGCAAATATTTTCAACAATGGACCATTTTCTTAGTTTTCTCTCGTTCCTATACCTCAGTAAATTAGTTGTTTAAAGCACCATCATTTATTATCGTATAATTCTGGAGGTCAGAAGTGTAAAGTCAGATTTACTGGGCTAAAGTCAGGCTGTTATCAGGCCTGCTTTCCCTCTGAAGGCTCCAGAGGAGAATCTGTTGTCTAGATTTCAGAGGCTTTCTTCATTCCTTGGCTCATAGTCATTTCCTACATCACCGAAGCTAGAAGTGTAGCATCTTCACCACCCCAGCCCCCCAACTCATGCTTTTACCTCTACATATTCTCTCTCTATTGCTGATCCTCTTGCAAGGACCTTTGTTGTCTTTAACATTCTCACATCTACAAAGTCCTTTTTACCATGTAAGGTAACACATAGACAGCTTCTGGGAATTGGGACACAGACATTTCTCCATTAGTTCATTTACCATAAACAAGAAAGTAAATATTTTAAGCTTTGCAGGTCAGTTTCTGTGGCAACAGCTCAACTTGGCTGTAGGCAATATGTAGATAAATAGGCATGGCTGTGTTCCAATAAAACCTTATTTACAAAAACAGGTATCTGTCAGGGTTTGACCCCACGGGCTATAGTTTGACAGCTTCTACCCTAGAGACACAAAATCTGATATGTATGTGCTTAAATATATATTTCTTACAATGTTTTTATAAGAAGATATATAGATGAAAGATAAATGATAGATAAATAGATGATAGATAGATAAATAGATAGATAGACAGATAAAAGGTTTAGAGGAAGTCTTCTTTAAAAAGTTTTGCATTTGATGTTCTAAGAAAACCTCCTACCAAATAGGATTTTTTCTATTCATTCTTTTCAATCTCCTAAATCCTATCTCAATATGAGATAAGCATACAAGCTGAAATTCTACTTCTAGCCAGGGACCCAATATAGATGCATTCATGTAAATGGAACCTTGAGACTCACTAGTGACTTTTTTTTTTACTCTCCATATAATGTAGAGATATTTTGAGAATATTAATGTCTATTGATGTAAGACCGGTTGTGTATTTTTTCAAAAGTAATCAAAGGTTTAGGTAGGAAGAAATTATGAAACTAATATTAACAAGTTGCTTTTCTTTTACCTCCCAAACCATATAACCTAACATTTTGGAACATAGAACATAGACATGTAAGAAATATTTGCAGCTCATCTTGCCTCCTTGTAACACAATTAAGCCTCAATGTTTCAAACAAAGTAGAACAACTCTGTCACCTGGACTAATCATCTTTTGATTCTTGTCATATGAATAGATTCACGATCTGACATTTGCTATTCTAGTCACAATAGCTCTTTTCTCAGCAATTCAATTTTCAGTGTCTCATGAATTTAATACCTCCTCTATTATCAGATTTGTAATAACTTATACAGCTGAACCTTTTCCAAATTTCCTGTTCATCTTAATCTTTCCACCCTTCTATCTATAGAGGATAGCCTTGTAAAAAAGCAAGTATATTCAACATACTTTCATCAGGTCTGCTTTCTAGCACTGTGTGCTAGAGTTTCAGTGTGAATAAGACATAGAATCTCAAATGTGTCAGAGAGATGACAGTTTCAGTTCAATTTAGACTGGTGGTGGTGCAGTAGATGGAGTTGACCTGGGATGCTGAGGTCCCAGGTTTGAAATCCCAAGGTCGCCAGCTTGAGCACAGGGTGACTGGTTTGAGCATAAAATCATCGACATGATCCCGTGGTTGCTGGATTAAACCCAAGGTCACTGGCATGATCAAGGGGTCACTGGCTTGATCAAGGGGTCACTGAATTGGCTAGAGCCCCCCGTCAAGGCACAACTGAGAAACAATCAATGAAGAACTAAAGTGCTACAACTACAATGCTTCCTATCTTTCTACCTCCTCCCCTCTCTTGCAAGCAAACAAACAAAAAGCACCTCTTAAAAAAAACAAAACAGGAAACAATAAGCAAAAAAAAAAAAAAAAAAAAAGTATATCATCTGAGTTCTTGTGGAAACTATCCTAGGGGACAAAGTTATCATTTGCTTTTCCTTGAATCACCTAGTAAATCAGGGCTACATCCTAGAAAGCTTCCCATTTCTTCATCTTTTAAAATATGTGGGTTTTTGCCTTACCGATTTAACTCAGATGGTTAGAGCATCGTCCACATATGCCAAGGTGTGGCTTTGATCTCTGGTCAGGGTACATACAAGAATCAGCCAATGATGAAACTCATAAATAAGTGAAAAAACAAACTGATGTTTCTTTCTCTCCCTTCTTTTCTAAAATCAATAAATAAAATTTAAAAATATATGTGCTTTTTTAAAGTAAATAGTTGAGACACACTCCATCTCTCAGCAATTTGCAGGCAACTAAGATATATACAAATTCTCTGCCTTGGCTAACCAACCTTTTTAGCTTTCTCCTGTGCTAAAAAATGCTCCATTGTGCAGATATTGCAAAGAAAATAATCAAACTTAATTTGCAGGAACAGATAAGGGGGACCAATCATCTAACATATCTTGAGGCCACATTATGTTCTCAACCCATGAAATAATCTCTTGCTGTTTCCACAGAACTATTTCAGAAGAATTATACAGTAATCACAGAAACTTAATTTTATACCTGCCTAATTTATTATCATTTTAGCTGAAGAACACATTTTATATATATATATATATATAATTACAAAATAAAAGCAATAAATATAGAATAAATGAACATTAAATTTAAATTCATAATTCCTCTATTAGAATAAAATTTAAAATCAGCATTGACATTTATCTAATTATTTGTTTTACATTTATTGTGTATCAAAAAGGAAATCTGAATTCACCGAGATTAGAGTTGGGCAATAAAACTTTTATTTTGTTACAGAGAGAGAGAGAGAGAAAGAGACAGATAGGGACAGACTGACAGGAAGGGAGAGAGATGAGAAGCATCACTTCTTCATGGCACCTTAATTGTTTATTGATTGCTTTCTCATATGTGCCTTGACCAGGGTGCTACAGCAGAGCAAGTGACTCTTTGCTCAAGCCAGTGATCTTGGGTTCAAACCAGTAACCTTTGGGCTCAAGCCAGAGATCCCACGCTCAAGCCAGATGAGTCCACACTCAAGCCAGTAACTTGGGGTGTCAAACTTGGGTCATCTGCATCCCAGGCTGATGCTCTACCCACTGCACCACCTCCTGGTCAGGCTAAAGATTTTACAATTCAATATTAAGATACTTATTCTTAAATATAATAATACAGAAGTGATTTAAGTAAGAACAATAAAAAAGCCAGCTTTTCTTCCCTCCCTCCCTCCCTCCCTTTCTTCCTTCCTTCCTTCCTTCCTTCCTTCCTTCCTTCCTTCCTTCCTTCCTTCCTTCCTTCCTTCCTTCCTTCCTTTCTTCCTTCTTTCCTTACTACTGTCCTCCCTTCCTGCTTTCCTTTCATTTCTTCATCTTTTTAAACTTTTTCTTATTCAACCTATCCTATTGATTGCCTACTATGCACCAACATTCATTAATACAAAGTAGAATTATCAACATGTAATATTTTATAATTACTTCTGTTTTTTATTAAAAGTAAAAGTTAGAAAAATATACCTAAAATTAAGACAGAAGTCTAAAATGTCTATAATATGATCAGGAATGTTGTGTTTATTCTTGCATAACTCACTCTGATGCCATGCAAAGAGCAATCACAGAGCAGATGTGCTTAAACCTTCTCAGCATTTGATTGAACATGACATACTTTCATTAGAGTACTGTTCTCACTCATAATTTAATGTGAACAGACTTTCTCAGGAAAGATTTGAAAAAGTAAAGAGTGCAGGGTAATAATTTTGCAAATTGAAAACAGCTTTAAAAAATGTTTAAATATAGACGCAAACACGACAGGAGTCATTTTATTAGGAATTTTGACACATACACTCAAATGCAATTAAACTGATGACAAAATTAATGCTTGGTGGTTTCCTGTGTGATAAAAATTTGGCATCAAATATGATTGATTATATCCATTGATTTTCAATACATTTTAATACTAAATACCTAGGTTGGCCAACTGTGTTGGTTTGCCTGGGACTATAAAACTGGGGCAGAGGGAGATGCTATGCATTTCAGGGACATGGAACTTTCAGAGATAAAGTTGGGAAGTTTTAGGCAAACCAAGTGAGTTGATCACCCTAGTTATTCCACCAAACCATGTAGTTCTTTGAGAAATGGTTTTGCAAATCACTGTGCTGAGTGCTGTGACCTTTAAAAAAAAAAAAAAAACTATAATTAATTGCAACATGTTTATCCAGTTCCTTCGGTTTTAGTTCTAGCTGTGAATTATAATTATTTCAGTAGAATTTAAAAAATAGGAATTCTCAAGCCTACTGAAGTTTGATAACATCAAAGTTAATACATTTTTAAAGTTCCCAGGTGATTTTTACAGAGCCAAGAGTCACTACTCCTGGCATCCTCATGTGCCAGTACACAATATAAGGCTCAGCCTGGCTCTGGCTGGCAGACAGCACGCAGGCAGGTAGGTGCAGAAGTACTTCCTGCCTGGGAATGACTGGACCTAATCCTGATGTGCTATTTAAATGAACTTGCCCCGTGGCACATGAATGCCAGCCCTGGTTTTCTTTATAAAGTTTGCTCCTCTCCCCAACAGCTCCTGTCTTTGTAGCAATCCTGTTTGTCGATATGAGATCTGAGTTCTCTAAACTGTTCTATAAACTGAGAATTCAAGATTTGAGATTTCAGGATTAAAACAAATAGGCTAACTATTTCTAGAGAATACAGATTGTGACTTGTTTAACTGTTTACCTCGTCGTGCGAGGCACACAATATTAATTTGTCAAATTATAGACTCTGTTCTTTTCTGTGTTTCCTTCACTAAAGAAATGAGAGGCTTTGTCCAAGGAGTTCATTCATGTTTCCAACATTCCTTAAAAATTTATTGTCATGTGCTATTTGGTCTAGCCCTTGTGAATAGCACTTAAAGAGAATATTAAAAAATATAATCAAGCAATGATTTCAATGTGATAAATGTTTTAATTTGTCAGAGTAGCTCTTTCTTGATTACTATGTATTTTATATTGTATAAATTATGTGCCACACAGTTTTCTAAATAATTATGAAAATGTGTTTACTTATTATTATTAATGTATGCCTTAGGGAATGTTGCCATTATCCCCACTGAGGAAAGTCAGAGCATAAAGAAGTTAATTAAAATGTCAAGGCTACCAAGCTGGCAACTGGGGTACTGGGTTTCAAACAGAGGCAGTCTGGGGCCCATGACCTTAATCACTCATGTATACCACCTCCTGTTCAAATGGAAGTTGACAGAAACTGCATTGACACCTATCTGATGATTTTACATTAGAAAAGAGAATATAGGTATGCCAGATACTCTCTCCCACCAGGTTTAAAGATTCTTCCTCGTGGATAAGAGCAGGGGATCTAAGCCCAGATTTGGGCATCCATGTAATACACTTTCTAGATCAGGGGTTGGGAACCTATGGCTCGCAAGCCAGATGTGGCTCTTTTGATAGCTGCATCTGGCTCACAGACAAATCTTTAATAAAAAAAAAAAATAATGTTAAAAATATAAAACATTCTCATGTATTACAATCCATTCATTTCCTACCGCTCATGTTCATGGTTGCGGGTGGCTGGAGCCAATCACAGCTGTCCTCTGGGACAAGACCAAATTTTTATTGGATAATGCGTAACATACATGGATTGTTATATGGCTCTCACGGAATTACATTTTAAAATATGTGACATTCATGGCTCTCTCAGCCAAAAAGGTTCCCAACCCCTGTTCTAGAACCATCTCCTCCATCATTATATTCAGAAAATCACAATTTGGTGATTATGAAAGCATTCTTATACATACTATAGCCCTAATTTCTCACTTACCAGGTGAGCAAACAGAATTTTAAGTGATTCTGGAAATAGCCTAGAAAATTTAATCATTATGAACCCTGAAAAAAGGGACTAGAAAGAAGGAGAGAATGGGAGAAAGACACAGGCAGAAGGCTATAGCTTATCATAGATAATCCGTGTTACAGATGTGTCCTCACTGGATTAACTCAGAAACAGCTGTATCACATCCGCCACTCCCCAGTGTTCCTAGAAAACAGACAGATGTGTTGTGTGTCACTAGCCCACCTACTGCCTACAATTCCCAGGCAACTTGTACCCTACCTTTCCTGTATTTTTCCAACTTATATTCAATACATCTTTTTTTTTGCAAGTCCTTCTTAAAAAAAGTTCACTGTCACTATATATCTAAATAAAAGTGAATGCACATGACAGTTTCTGTCTTTATAGTTTCAAACATGTTGATTATTAGAACAATGTTGGGCTCTATTTAGACTTAGGGTAAAGGGTCTTCCTCCAGATTCTGTGCCATATTTTGTCTCTTGGGACGAGGTTAGCTCTGCATGTGCCCAGAATTTGTGTATGTATATGTTTTTTCAATTACCGCTTACATTCGACATTATTTTCTACTGCTTTCAAGTTCAGAATTTTCATATCCTTGTTGAAGATTGTGTCTAATAGACTTTGCCTCTGAATTATCTTTCCTTATTGGAAACCAAAACTAGCCCAATGTACCTGGTGTCCAGCTCTTTCTTACAATTAAACACCACTTTTCTTATTTATGTCATAGAACAAAGCCTTCCATGCATTGAAGAAATTAAAAAATTCCTTTGGGGTCAAGATGTAAACAGGGTTGGAGCAGATAATGTCCATAGTGATGAGAGAGAAATAAAGGGGACTAGTCAAAAATGGCTTGCTTTGACAGTACATAAGTAGTAACATAGAGAAGAGAGAAATCAGGAATTTTGCTGTTGTTCGGGTAGACATGCGTGGACCTATACAGAACCAAGTGTGACATGATGCTACATTTCTCATAATAATTTTTTTATAAATTTTATTTCTTTTCTTATTTCTCCACTAAAACTCTATGAGATAGTCATAACAAAATGTAGCATTATTCCTTTATAAAGATGAGAAATTTAGGTCTAGTTGCTAGTCTTCTCATTTAAGATCCCTTGGGTAAATACACAGCAGATCTTGTATTAAACAGCAGCAAATTTTTCTGAATATTGAGCAGGGACTGCCAGAGGATAATATTCTCTATTGCAGGCAGTGTCTACCAGCAAATTGCAGTGCTCACTATCTAAAGCATTGAAATTCAGGCAGAACGTGTGCTGATAATTTATAAGATTTTTTTCTTAAAATACTCTGGACAACATGTCAGTCAGCAAATAAGTACAAGAGCCTATTTTGGTCCCCAGGACTGAAATGAGGAATTTAGAGGGCTATTGAGTGTGCTGACTTTTCACAGTGGATCAGCAGAAGTTATTTGTTCCAGGATCCCAGGCACTTGTGCTGTGTTCCAGGACTCTCTCAGTTCAAGAGCTCTGAGCCCCATTTTCTCATCTCTAATCCAGCCCTTTCTGAGTGAGGCACACAAGAATATAATGAGAGCCAAAAAGGCTAGTTGGCTTCACGACTGTGTCAATATAACCTCAAATTCTAATTTGGAGAAGACTGCGTCAAAAGCATGTGAATGAGGATTGCATAGTGTTCAGAGGGAATTCAACTCACTGAACAAAGCAATTGTTCTCCCCTGTGTGGAACAAATGGGTTTCTTGAGAGTGAAGCAGAAGTGTTCATCAAGAGTTTGTAAGGAGAGTCACAATAAAATGAAGAGCTTCCTGGGTTTCTGAGCCCTTTCCTCTACCTACGAATATGTGTCTGGATTTGCCAAAGTAACGGAGAATCTTTGCTGAATTAGAGTTGTTGGTTTTCAATGTGTTTTAAGTAACTTTTTGGAAATGGAAAACATATTCCATAAGTTTAAGCAGCCTTTATATATCTAGAACAGGGTCTTAGCCCCAACTAGTCAGATTTCTGACTTCCTATTCTAGTTTTAGATGAGATTGTAGTCAAAGAGATCATAATAAAGAAATATTTATTTCCCATTTTATATCCTCTGAAAAGTATCTTTTTACGCTCTGTGATGAGGACAATACAATATCACTATAACACATGCTGAAATAAGAAAACTCTAAAAAGAATATAACAATCCTGTCTTATGGTGTCTTACGTTTCCTCCTAGAAAGAGCAACATTTGATTTTTGACGTATCCTCTTGTAGTCTCTTATTATATCTGTTCACATACAGTCCCGTGTCCCATACTATTTGTGAATTTTCTCTTTTCAAAAATTTAATCTTTCATAAACCACTTTCTATATCAATAAATATAGTCTTTAAAACATGACTTCATTATTATTTTATTTTTTATTTATTCTTTTTTTGTGACAGAGAGACAGACACACAGAGGGGCAGATAGGGACAGAAGACAGGAAGGGAGAGAGATGAGAAGCATCAATTCTTCATTGTGGCACCTCAATTGTTAATTGATTGCTTTCTCATATGTGCCTTGACCGGGGGGCTACAGCAGAGTAAGTTACCCCTTGCTCGAGCCAACTACCTTGAGCGTCAATCCAGTGACTTTCGGGCTCAACCCAGCGATCATGGGGTCATGTCTATGATCCCATGCTCAAGCCGGCAACCCCGCACTCAAGCCAGCGTCCTCAGGGTTTCGAACATGGGTCCTCTGTGTCCCAGTCTGATACTCTATCCACTGTAGCAGTGCCTGGTCAGGCACACATTATTACTTTAAATATGGATGTAACATAAAATGACATGGCAACTTAACTTTTAGTAAACTTCATTTGCAATGGTTTCTTGTTGTCCACACAGGCCTTGTTCTGAAAGGGAAGTGGGCTAAAATTCTCACTGTGTAGGGTGCAAGGGATGTGAACAGTGGACAATGGGACCCCTGTTGTGTTCCCAAGGTTCTCTGAGCTCAATCTCTGAGGATCAAGCTAGGAAATGGTTACAAACAAAACAGGATTTCTGTAATTTCTGTTATTGTCCATAAAGTCCCAGATAGTCCAGACCCCCAATCATCTCCAGTGGAATTTTAGGTGGAAAAGAAATTGCAAATGGTAATACCACACCCCAGCCAATATTTGAATTTGGAAAGGGGAACCCAGAATATGTATGTGCAAGCACTCTAGGATCACTTTGTTATTGCATCAGCCACACAGTGCCAAAACCCTATAGTTTACATGATTGGATTAGGCTGTTTTATTACACTGAGGCAGGATTTATCCTACTTGTAATAGCCTCAGTGTCATCAGAAAGTGGGCTTTTAACAAAATCATTGTATGAACATTCTCATTATACCAGGAATCCAAGGTTCTATTGCTGCTAAATTCAGAATGCCCTCCAGACCCTCAGGGGGATAAATGGCCTCACATGTAGACCCCAGTTTTTGAAACCATGCAAATTAGTCAAGCCTAATTTATTAGAGTGTTTCAAAGTGATATAGAAGCCAAAATGATTATAACTCTCTAAGTCTTTTTTATATACTGATTTCCAAAATAATGGAACAGAACTGATTATAAGGAGAGATTCCTTGATCATATCAGTCTGGGAGAATTGTTATGTTCCAAGATTTGCAGACCACACCTAATGGTTCTTGTGTAAAAAAGAATTGTAAACTTTACCTGAATTCACATATCAGCATGGTTGGTGCCAATGGGCTCCTATGTGTGGTAGAGACATTTTGACACAATTGCTTTAACAAGAGCCAGGATAAGCAAAAGCTGTTTGCAGTGTGTGACCTGAGGAGTGCACTGCTCTCATCCCGATGTTCTATAGGCAGAGAACAGGGAATTCACTAGCTTCTTGCCTGTGTTATTAGACCTTTTTATAATTAATGTTTATGTGTCTTGGCATGTATCTCTGATTTTTCCATAATTCATAAAATGAATTTCTAAAACTATTGATCACATGGGACTTGAGAATCATATAAGATTCATCAGCATGCAGCTTTCTCCTGTGACATAATAAAATAAAATGGAAAATATAAGAAATTTTAAGTTTTTGAACTATATGTTATCCTAGGAGTTAGTCTCGACTGTTACTATAGAACAAGAAAGAATTGTATAGAAAGGTCTAAAAATGCTAAACTATTTTTGACTGCACCTGTACCTTTTAGAAGTTTCCTTGCTACTTTTCGTCTTGTGTTATTTATGCCACATTTCCTGAGTTGGTCAAAAAAAATAACGTCCTTGCTGGACTAGCCATTGGTTCATTTTTATCTAATGGACATCCATGAACTATTCCCTATATCCAGCAGGCTGGGAAGGCTGTTGAAAACCTGAAGATAGATGATGAGTTGTAGTAACACCTTTCAGGAGTATAAATTCTAATGGAAGAAATATGCCTATTAAATGACAAACAGCTTCACATTTTTGTAAAAGTGAGAAGATAAATTGTAATGGAATATATGCAGAGGTTCAGAGAAGGTGAGGATTGCTATGAATTAGAGGGATCAAAGAGGTGTTTCTTAAGGAAACAGGTTTTCCTTTGGACCTGACAGGCGGTACATACCTTTGTCACTGTCCAACATCTAAGAGTCAGTAAAGGAGAAAACTGTGGTAGTAGGTTACAAACTCCAGCTAGACAGTGGTTGGCCTTTAGAATAGGTAGACGGAATAATTTGTTTTTCCTACTTGCTTTACTTTATTTCCACAAGACTATATTTTCTAAATAGAAGCCCTCTCTGGAGAATTTCTTTTAATGAGCGCTGTGTTTTGAAAGTAGGTTACTGTCTCAAGTGTAAAACGAAAATCATTACACTTTAAAGGAAAAACAGAATAGTTTTGTTTCAGAAAGACCTCCTTATTATTAGTACCGCTCTATGCAGGACACTCTACGTACCTGGCATGGAAGGAGCAGATTTTGCAACTCTTTAGGAACAAAGGCATCTGAGAAATACACATTTGGGCAAGGGAAATGTGTGTGTGTGTGTGTGTGTGTGTGTGTGTGCCCGCATGTGCATACATGGTGTTTGTAATTGAGGGTAGAAAGTAAGAGGTGTATTTCAAAGACAGAATGAGTTATAATGAGATGTTGTAAATTGACCATTAACTTAACAAGTACAGGAGAAACTTAACAACTACTTGTGACCTACTTTTGTGTGCATTCACCAGCTCTAAGGATCATGGGTAATGGGTCTCTCTTTTACAGCTTCTTGAAGCCCAAGTGCTTGGCTCCCCACTAATCTTCAGTGAATCCAGTGGGCTTCATGTTAGAGCTGTCTCAATGAAATGTTCATCAAATTTACACCTACATTGATGAAGGGGTGCCCCTCAATTAAAGAAACATCTCAATTCTATAAAAAGCAAAGGCAACAGGTTTAAAAAGGTACAAGAACTCCAAAAAAGAGCAGAATTGTGAGAACCTCTAAGCCAGCATTTATTTTATGGTAAATATTAACATGGGATAAAAAAGGGGAAAGGGGCACTAAGTTTCACAACCAGTAGCCAAAGCCAGACTTCGTGTTTTCTAAGTTCCCAAAATAAACCTGAAAATGTTTTCTCTGTGGAGAAAGTCTTGTGGTCTCAACAGACTGGTCTTTGGAGACAGAAAAGCTTAGATCTAAACCCTCCCCTTTGAACACTATCTGTTCCGTCTATGAGTTATATTATCACCTGGATAGCTTATGTCACCATTCTGAAGATCAGAATGGTATTGTCCACTTTATACGAATATTAAAAGAATGAGAATAGTATGTAAAATGTCCTTAACGATATATGAATCTCATATGTGAATTAAATTAACAGTCACTAACATTTCCAAGCAATTTGTAATAAAAAGAAACAGAAAAAAAGGCAAAAAAAATGACAACAAAAAACTAATATTATACTAGTATAAGCACATGTAACCATTACAGCATTTCTTGAAGTGGTTACTCTTATACCCATTTCACATTTAGAGAGTTGTGATATGGAGACATTAAATATCTTCCCAAGGGTTTTACAGTCAGGAAATAACCAAGCCAGAATTCAAACTGGGCCGATAGCCTACAGAGACTAGCCTCCCAGGCACTCGGCTCTACTCAATAAATAGTGACTCTCAGTTGTGTTATTAATACTACTTTCTAGCCTTGTTCTCATACTGGGGTATTGTCACATCTGATCCTCTTCTTAATTATAGCTTTAAAAAATTCCTTAATGTAGCACCTTCTTTTAAGAGTATCACCTTTTAATGATTATTTGATGATAAGGGATTCCCTTAGACTCTAACTTGTTGCACACAATTATGGATATTGTCCAAGTTCTTCACAGTTTTAAACTTCAAGTTAAAACTATTTAAATGCTGCCTGAACAGGTGGTGGTGCAGTGGATAGAGCATTAGACTGGGACACAGAAGACCCAGGTTCAAAACCCCGAGGTCGCCAGCTTGAGTGCAGGCTTATCAGGTTTGAGCAAGGCTCACCAGCTTGAGCCCAAGGTCACTGGCTCAAGCAAGGTGTCACTCAGTCTGCTGTAGCCCCCAGGTCAATGTACATATGAGAAAGCAATCAATGAACAACTAAGGTGCCACAACGAAGAGTTGATGCTTCTCATCTCTCTCCCTTCCTGTCTGTCTGTCACTCTCTCTGACTCTCTCTATCTCTGTCACAAAAAACAAAACAAAAAACTATTTAAATGCTGAAATATTAATTTTTCTATAACTCCAGGCAACAAAATGAATATGTGGACAATTTATGTATGTAATAGAAGCTGTGTAAACACATGCTGGTGACCTATTTTCCTTCCAGCTGGTTTTGTTTCTTAAATCTGAACTATCTTTTTACATCAGAAAAAAAAAATCTCTTTTTCTTTTCCTTAGTTTCCTATTCCCTGTCAGATTGAACTAACAAACACAGTAGAATGCAGTTCAAGTCACAAGATGTGTGTGTCAGTATTGAACCTGTTTGTCTCATTCTAGGCAATATTTCTCAATGTCGTATCCATTTCTTTATCCAGGAAGAGTTTAGAAAACTGTCTTTCCTCTCTCTGTAGCTTCTTATTTGAGAGCTTAGTACAAATAACATAAAAACAATTCACCATCAAAATTTCCAGAAAATCAATGCACAGTTTACTTCCCTGTTTGTGCCCTCCTGATTGTGCTTATATTACAATGGCCTGATTTCTATGATGAATTTTGCTAAGTTATTTTTGTTGTTTTCTCTCCACTATAACTAATATTTCCCCCCAGTGGAAGAATATCGCTTACTAGGAGATTATCTGAGCGTATCCTGCATTGATTCATGCATTTATTCATCCAAACTTTAAAAAAAATATGGTAGTTCTATATGTTCTGACATGAAAAGATGCTCAGCCTATATTAAGTAAAAAGAAAAAGGTTGAAAAACAATACATTTACCAAGATCTTGTGTTTTTCAAGGAAAAGAAAAGTAAAATAACTCCGTGTCTATGTCTATGTGTGTCTATAGAAAAATGCTGGAAAGATATATTCCAAAATGTTAACACTAGTTGTCTCTGAGAAATAAACTAACTTGGGTATAAAGGCAATACAGGACAACATAAGGCATTCTTTGTTATTTATACAGTTTCTTAATGGGGTGACATTGATCAATAAGAATTCATAGACTTCAGGTAAACATCTCTATAGCATTTGAACTGTGCAATGCATTGGGTGTCTATCAACCAAAGTCAAATTCTTTTCCATCACTATATTTGTCCCTCCTTACTCCCCTCCCCAACACTCCCTCTAGTAACCACTTCACTTATGGTTATATCCATGAGTCTCATTTTATATGTATATTTATAAATATATATACATATGCACACATGCACACACATATGCATGCACACACACACAGACATATGTATTTTTTTAAGTAGGAGGAGGAGATAGAGAGAGACAAAAGCCTGTGTGTACCCCCACTGGGATCCACCTGACGACCCCCATCTGGGGCTGATGCTTAAATCAACTGAGCTCTCCTCAGCAGCTAAGGCTAACACTCAGAACCACTGAGTTATCTTCACTGCCCAAGGTCAACGCTGGAACCAATTGAGCCACTGGCTACAAGATGGGCAAAGAAAGAGAAAGGGAAGAGGGCAGAGAAGAGGGACAGGTGGTCACTTCTCATGTGTGCCCTGATCAGATTTTGAACTTATGATGTCTGCACGCCCTGTGAATACTCTATCCACTGAGCCTACTGGCCAGGGATGACATATATATATATATATATATATATACACACACACACACACACACACACACATACATGCACACACACACACACTCTTGTATTGCTCAGTCTTTCATTTTGTTTGTTTTTTGGTATTGTTTAGTTTTGTGTTTTATAATAGTACTATAGTAATTACAAAGAAACAATTTATATTGTACCTGTTATTTAGGATTCCATGTGTACACAAAAACCAATGGTACTTTTCTGAACTTGGTGATATTATAATCTAACCAAATCAGGCAAGTGAAAAAATAATTACAAAGGGAAACATAATCAGTTCTATAAAAAAAAGTGCACATATATTTGAGATTAGGAGAAAATTTCATCTCATTGTGAATATAAGAAAATAAAATGAATAAAGAAACGGCATCCACTTGGGAACAAATCCCTTTGAACAGGCAGAGCTGTTTCACTTGAAGGAATGAGCCCTTCCTCCTTTCTGTTGTCCATGCCTAGAATATAGTAAGGACTCAGGAAATGTCAGTGATGGGAAAGAGGAAAGAAGGGAGAAAACTATGAAATATAATGGACTAATTATTAGGTTCTGCAGGTTTAAAGCTGTGCGGGATATGAAAATTATCTCATTTCGTGCTTTAACACTCTGCAGAAGATCTGTATGATCCCAGTGTGATTCCTAGTCATGGGCAGGACCCAGGATGCCCAACCACAGTGCCACCCAGAAGCTTTCATTTCATCCACTTTTATAACTGGAAAGTTAACGATCTACTTCAATCTTCCTTTCAGGAATGAAAAAGAACATTTTCAGAGCAGTGACATTTTCTCTTTGGTCTAGATACCTAGTGGTACATTTAGTAGTAGAACCAAGAATATCTGAGTTTTTAGAAGTTCTTAGTAGTTAATTTTTTCAATGTCTAAGAATCCAAGCAAAAGAGTTAGTTTGTATGAGGTAAGCAAAGGTATGGGGCATGAAGTGTATTTAAATATGAGGTGTATTAAGAAACAGTGAACATCTCAGATTGAATAGAACACATGACTAACTTGGGGGAGTCATAATAGGAACTTCAAGCTTTCGCTCAGAGTCACGTATGAAGATGGAAGCAATAGTATACCCATCAAGGTGCTTCAGGATATAGAAGAAGGGATGACCAAGATCAAGTAAAAGGGATCAGATCTAAGCTCCTGACTGAAACAACACTTAAACTTTACAAAATCTGTGACACACAGTATTCAAGACTTTGGACTTTAAGCCACAAAGGTCAGAGACTATTGAGTGACAAGGAGTGAGAGTTGAGAGAACCAGGTGGATAATTGTGATACAATTATCCAGGCTTCCTGCCTTCTCTGAGTTTATAGGGTCTGGTGGGAAGAGGGGAACTCATGCAAAGAGCTGGTGCGCAGGAAGGTGAGGGGGACTAGAGTTCAAAGAACAGAGTGTCAGAGAGGAGACCGCTGCTGAGACAGGCAAAGGCGCCGAGAGAGACACTGACAGGACAGTGTTACAGGGATGTCCCGGGGTAGCTCCGCTGCTTTTCAGCTGTCCTAGGAATGCATGTGAAGAAACTACTGTGGCTGGAGGAAATCATCCTAAAGAAGAGACAGAATGGTAGCTGGCACTCATCCTGGGTTAAGAATAGTTTCATTTCTCGCTAGCCAGAGTATCAGACCTCATAATTCATGAAGCACTAGGTGGAGTACAAGGAGAGAACTTGTCTCCACAGGGATAATATTAGCCCCAAACGGTATGTTGCTCTGTTGCCAACAAACAGAAATACAAAGCAAGATTCAAAAGGATCATATAATTCATAACACTGCATCCTAGAAAAAGAAAACCCAAATTTAGTTTAATTTCCTAAGTTCTTATTTATTCCTCCATTTTTTTTTATCAGAAAGACTATATTGTCAAGTTGTACATCAGTTTACAATTTAGATTTAAATATTTTTATAAACAAAATTAACTAGAAACCCAAAAAGAAGAAAGGTAACATAAAAACAGTTATAAATGATAAAGATGTAATTTTTCTGAATTTAGGTGAATTTTATAATTCACCTAATAAATAATTTATATTCTTTGTTTTTATTTTCTACATAGTGATTTAATAAAAAATTTGCTCTCCTACAAAATGCTCAGGCCTGACCAGGTGCAGTGCACAGAGTGTCCGACTGGGACGCAGAGGACCCACATTCGAAACCTCGGGGTTGAGGCTTGAGCACGGCCTCACCTGGCTTGAATGCGGACTTACCAGCTTGAGCATGGGGTTGGTGGCTTGAGCCCAAAGGTTGCTGGCTTGAGCCCAAAGTCGCTGGCTTGAGCCCAAGGTCGTTAGCTTGATTGAGCAAAGGGTCACTTGCTCTGCTGGAGCCCCCCCACCTCCCGTCAAGGCACATATGAGAAAAGCAGTCAATGAACAACTAAGGAGCCACAATGAAGAATTGATGCTTTTCATCTCTCCCTTCCTGCCTGTCTGTCCCTATCCCTCGCTCTCTCTGACTCTCTCTGTCTCTCTGTCTCCCTCTCTCTCTGTCTCTCTCTCTCTCTCTCTCACACACACACACACACACATACACACACACACATACACACATAAAAATGCTCAGGCTGAAAATTGTCTGAACTCTTCCTTGGGGTTTACTTGGAGGTGAAAATGATGAGGTTTTGACTGCTTGATAAATCTGTCTATTAAGTACAGGAATCTACAAGAGGAACAAACTCCTCCCCCCATGGAGGGTAGATTGCTTACTATACCCGTTGATCCAGATATTAACAGTCTGGATGCCACCACTGATTCCATTTTAACAGTAAAGATTGTCTTGAACAAACTTTTCAAATAATTTATATTCATCTTCATGCCTGTGACCACTACCTGTTAAATTAATTTTAAAATTGGGATCAGAGGAACTCCAATGCATACTATGTATTAAGGGGTAGGATTGTATCTGACTGCTTATGATTTTTATGGGTTCATACAGTTTACTTAATGGCTATTCTTGATTTAATCCCTGTGGTAGTTAGCCAGAATGAATTATAATAAAATTAAGAAAAAATAGAGGTTTCCTTGGCTGATTTGGTAGGGTCCAGGGAGTATAGGAGAGAAACAGCAAGGATGAACACAACCAAGAAGAGCATGGCCATTACACCACCAATCGATTTGCATGGCGAATTTGAGAATACACACACTGAGATGCATAGGAAAGTTGCAGAAGTTTGTAATTTTTAAAGGTTACCATCTGTTTGCTGTTGTTGATAAGTATTAGTCAAAATGCAAGGGTTGTTAAATAAAATGTGGAATAAGGTGACCAAGAACAGAGTCAGAGTCTTCAACTGTGCTCCAAAACTATCTGAAGTGGTCTTTCCTGGAGCATAATTTCAAGGAAAAAAGATATCAAGTGATTATACCAAACCTATCAGACGTTTCCACAATCATCAAGGGCCTGAAAGCTGACTGCTTTGGCACTCTCTCCCTGCACTGCTGAGCTTTCCAGAACTAGAGAGGAAAGGCCACCATCTCAAGAACTCATGTCACTCCCCCAATGGAGAGCTTTTAAGAGACAGGTCCTAGCTCAGTTGTCCAGAGTAGGCTTTTGTTAATAAAGTCAGTAACACTCAAGTCATTTTGCTGGTATGTTTCTTAATGCCAGGTGCAATTTCTTTGTCTCCTTTCCAATGAAACTGGGGGGAAATGTATCTGCATTTTGCAAGTCTTGAACATTTATAAGTTTCTGTATTAAATGTAAATCTCCTCACAAGGAGGTCCACAAATTTTTTCTTGCAAATAAAAATCTCATAATTGAAAAACAAGAATAAAATATCTACTCCTTAAGCTCTATGGATCGAATCTATTACAGCAGCATTGAGGAATGCTCAATAATTCTAGTGTTTTTTTAATACAGATATTAATAATGAAAGCTTAACCTTTTCTCAGCTAGTAATGTATTATTTCCTTTGTTTCCTAATAGAATTCTCTTCTGAGAATCTGTTATTTTGAAAACCATTCTTTTCAACTGATCTGAGGGAAACTAACATTTGTGGAGTAGCTAAAAGGTGCTAGATATAATCATGGGTGTTTATGTTAAGCATTTAAGGCAACCTTAAAACCATGCTGCTTTAGCTAAGGATACAGAAACTTGCTGAAGTTAAGTATTTTGATTAATACAAAAGATGTCCTGTAGTAGAGATGAGGAAAGAGACCTACACAAACAAACCATAACTGGGGCCCGATCTCTGTAGACCTTACCAAATAGGTCAACTTTGCATGCATTTTCATTATTTGTAACAAGGCCGTTCTTTGTTAGGAGAGAAATGTATTCCTCATTAGAATGAGGAGACTAATGTATGTGAACATTCCAAAGGAAATCCCTGATGAGATAGTTTTGAAAACAACTGCCTTCATCTTTTCATATATCTCCCTCCCCTTGCCATTTGAAGCCAATTTCCAATGGTGGAGCACAGCTTATATCAGAATCTGTGTGATGTCTGTAATGTCCCATTTAAAAGAACTGAAAAAAAGGCCCTTGGGACCAGGGAGCTTTGTATAAATGGTCCCTAACTCTGCTTTAAAGTTTCCTTAATAATACAAGGAAACCCAAGCATAGCCAACTAGTGAGTTCTTAGAATTGCATTTTCCTTGGCAGGTAGATGGTTTTGCTTAGTGCAGGAATGAAAGGTAATGGAGAGTAATGGTTAAGAATATGGGTTTGGAAGTCAGGCAACTGAGACTTGTAACCCAGTACAGTCATTTGTGTGACAGTGAGCCAGTTACTTAATATCTCTTCAAGCACAGTGTGCTCCTCTTAACTCAGGGAGAGAAAATAACCTGCCTGCAGAGAAGCCGTGAGAATAGAACATTACAAGTGTGCAAGGCACCTAGCACAGCATCCTAGCACTCAGTTACTGAGCATTCCCTGCTTGTGAGGAGTGAGCTGAGGCTTCAACACCTATCACTCATAAGGAAAAACTCCATGAAATAGGTGTGCTTCTGTTGGTATTTTACACAGGAGGGAACCAAGGTTGGCATTTTACACATAAGGGCACTGAGGTTTACGATAGTTACACACTTAGGTCAGGATAAGAATGTAGGTTTCTGTTTACTGTAGACACCTGAGCCCCTATGCATGCTCCTGTCATTTTCTACCTGTGATCCTCATGGCATTATGAAGTCAGTAAGTATGGAATTCCCAATATAGGAAATTAGTAACACATGCTCTGGGGAGTTCAATGACTTGCTTATAGTACATGGCTGTTAATGGTGTAGCTAAGATTAAGAACCAGGTCTGTGTGATACTATCTTGGCTTTACTACCAGTGTCACCTCTCCTTTACATCCTGGGGTTCTCCCTCTGAATGTGCTCCACATACATCAGGACTCTTTTTTTTTCTTTTTTTCTTTTTTTTTTTTTTTTTGTATTTTTCTGAAGCTAGAAACGGGGAGGCAGTCAGACAGACTCTCGCATGCGCCCAACCGGGATCCACCCGGCACGCCCACCAGGGGGCGACGCTCTGCCCACCAGGGGGCGATGCTCTGCCCCTCCGGGGCGTCGCTCTGTTGCAACCAGAGACACTCTAGCGCCTGGGGCAGAGGCCAAGGAGCCATCCCCAGCGCCCGGGCCATCTTTTGCTCCAATGGAGCCTCGGCTGCGGGAGGGGAAGAGAGAGACAGAGAGGAAGGAGAGGGGGAGGGGTGGAGAAGCAGATGGGCGCCTCTCCTGTGTGCCCTGGCCGGGAATCGAACCCTGGACTTCCTCACGCCAGGCCGATGCTCTACCACTGAGCCAACCGACCAGGGCCACATCAGGACTCTTTCTATAGTGCACATCCCACGCTGTCTCTGCTCCACACGACTCCCCCATCGACTCCACATCAGCTACATAATAGAGCCGAACCTCTTTGTAGAACTTGCCTGGCTCGGCCTGACCTGCATCCTGCCCTCTTCCACTCTCACCTCTTGGTGCACTGTCTGCCAATGCCCTTGGTCACCTCCTTCAGCCTAATGCACTAAGTCCCCAACACTTGCCATGTTGTCCCGTATCTCTGCATTGGTCCGTGCATGGAATATGCTTGCCCATTTTGCCCACTCTGTGACTTTCTATTCATCTTTCAAAAACCCTTTTGAAAATCCTGGTCCACAAGTAGAACTGACCACTTCCATGGTGTGGTCATCAATGTATGCCACTGGACTTGCTGCTGGGAACATAATTGATTGGCAGCTCTAGCTGCTGCTTTCAATATCCACCAGGGCTTTTGCTGATAGCTTAGGCTTCCTTTGGGTTGCTCCCAGCCAATGACTGCTACTAGCACGGGCCCCTTGCTGTGAATCGCAGGACTCCTGTAATGGAAAACTGCAGCTCAAGGACTTCCCGTAGACCTTTCTTAGAATGATGCTGCAGTTCCAGACTCTTCTGTTCAACCTTATGACCTTCCATTCTTCTTCATATGTTTTAGACTTCTACTGTAGTTTGAAAGCTTTGCATTCTTCCTCTTGATCCCTCTACCTTTATCATTTACAGGTATTTTCTCTAATAAATTTCTTGAATGACTTTGCCATCTTGATGTGTGCCTCTGGATGGAACTGAACTCCTATAGCCCTGTAGTGTCCTTCTCTATTCTGTTCATGGACCATTGCAAATCATTATTGTGTTTATCATTTTATTTATCTTTTTTTTAATTAGACTATGAGGCCAGTAAATTCAGAATATTATGTTACTTATTTTATTTTTAACACTTAGCATACTACTTGGTACTTAGTAGATATTTAGTGAGCATTTGCATAAATGAGTACTAAAAGTAGGGTCTTATATAACATGAATTTATTTAGGTCAAAATATTGAAACTATGGGTTTACTTCTCAGCAAATACTGACAAGCAATCTGAAGATACCTGGAAGTTAGCTTAAGGTCATGAATGCTAGGCTTGTTTCAAAATATAGCTTCTATGTGCCCAAAATATTTCCTTGAGTTCAAATGAGTTTTCATGCTTATGAAATTATTTCAACTAAACTTGAAATCTTGTGAATGTCTCTCATCACTAAATGAAGCAGCCTTGATTAATCACTCTGAGCATTTCAAAATATTCTGTCAGTTAACCTATATTTAACATAAGCATGTGTAAAATCTATATGTGAATACTCATTAGTAGAAAAGCATATTCTTGGAGACTATAAATCAGGCAATAATTCTTTTAAATACTTCAAATGAGAATTAGGCTGTAGAACATTTCTATTTATTACCAGTAAATTTATTACAAACCTGTTCTGATTCATACAATAATAGAATTTATTAGTTTTTTTAAGTTACATCTTGCCTATATCTATATCTATATCTATATTTATATATAGATATATATAGATATATATTTTACTAAAGAGTAAAAGTAATCAAACACTCCATTTGTGATTGAATTATATCTTCACGCAAATTACACTGGTTTGGCGACCTAACTCTGAAATCCTATGTCACTGTTTGAGTCCAGCCAATTTTATTCCTTGTTTCATCACATTTTTTGTAGTTGGACCCTCTGTTCCAAGTGTTTCATGTGTGTTCTCTTAAATATGGTTTGTGTTGTTCTTGTAGCACTGGTAATGACAATAATAGCTATCATTTGCTGAGTGACTATTATGTGCACAAAACGTTATGCATTAAATGCTGTTATCCCCATCTGATAAATGAGAGGCTAAGGATCAAAGAAGTAAGACAACACAGGACATCGCACAACTGGTAACTAGATCATCAGCACCTGGACCCAAGATCGGCCTGATTTTTTGGACCATCTAATCTTAGTTTAATTGTCTAGTGTTTTATAATTACAATGCTTGAATATTAATAAATGAACTATTTTTAATATGAAATTAAAAGCATGCAGTACTCTTCTAGGAACCCCACTCTTTATCCTACCAGCAATATAGAGCCATTTGGGTTTTTAAGCAGGGGAAAATAATAAAATGCGATATATACTTTAAAAAATGTGAGAAGTAGAGAGTGTGAACAATGTAAAGGATGGTAGAGAAAGCAAGGAAAAGGGATACGGGAAGCTATTAGTGACAAGGTTTAAGCAGGAAGTGACCAGGGCCTGATCAAAGAATGTAGTGAACAGGACCGGAAGATTGGAGAAATACTTTTAAACTTAGTGACTCAGTAATATAGGGCCATGGGCCTTTGCTAAAATTGCTTAGATCTCACGCATTTGTTTACTACTCTGAATAGTGAAGATGAAATCTTTTTCAAAATGTTACCGTAAGCTTACAGTAATAGTATAATTTCATATACTTGTATAGTACCTACTATGGGTCTAGGCACTTTTATAGGTACTTTACTTATATAGGCAGACCTCATTTTATTATGCATCACTTTTATTTTGCTTTGCAGATATTGTGTATTTTATAACTTGAAGGTAAAACTATCCACCAGTGAAAAGATTATGACTCGCTAAAGGCTCAGATAACGGTTAGCATTTTTTTTAGCAACAAAATACTTTTTACTACGCAATGTACATTGCCTTTTTGAGATGTAATGCTATTATACAGTGTCCAGACTGCAGAATAGCATAAACATAGTGTTGTATGCCCTGGAAAAGCAAAAATATTCATGCGCCCCACTATACCATGATTCACTTTATTGTGGTGGTCTGGAACCAAACCTACAATATATCTGAGATATGCCTGTACTGAGATATGCCTGTGTACTTCTTATAACAACTCCAATAAGTAATCCTTATTACCGCTTTACAGGTGAGGAAACTGAGGCACAGTTAGCTCACATGTGGGAAGCGACCAATGAACACACAACTAAGCGGAACAACAAATAAATGCTTCCCTCTCTCTCTTTCTCTGTCTTTCTTCCTTTCTCTCCCTATCTAAATCAATCTTTTAAAAAAAATTAAAGTGATGGAGCTGTGGTAACATAAGTTTAAAATACTAGCATGTATTATATGTCCAATACGTAATCTATGCTTCATAAATGACTATAATTAGCCACCTGGTTAATGTCTTTGAGAGGTGGAACCAAATCTGACTTTATTTATTTATTTGTTTGTTTGTTTGGTGAGAGGAGGGGAGATAGTGAGGCAGGCTTCTACATGAGCCCCAACAGGGATCCACAGAGATCCATCAGGGCCCAATGCTTAGAACTGAGCTATTTTTAACACTTGAGGCTCATGTATTCCAATAGAACTATCCTCTGAGCACAGGGCCATGCTTGAACCAATCGAACCACTGGCTGTGAGAGGGTAAGGGGAGGCGGGGAAGCAGATGGTTGCTTCTTCTGAACTTCGCGAGGAATCGAACCTGTATGTCCAGATTCTGGGCCAATGCTCAATCAACTGAGCCACTGGCCCAGGGCCCACCGACTCATTTTTATAACAAGGTAATCTAGCACATGCTAGGAACTAAACTTTGTTCGGATCCTTAAGGGCATAGCATGAGTACTGTTCTTTGTGCTGGGAATATAGTGCTATATTATATTTTATATTAACTAAACCCGAGCCTTTATGACATTTTTTTTTCTGTTGAAATAGATGTTCTGGTGACGAGATGATTGAGTGAAGGGAGAAGAGTTGGAAAACTATTTCCAAATTGTTTTCTGCAACGTTATATTTTTCTGAAAACATTTACTCAGAAAACTGCCACAGGACAAGTCTCTGCAACCTTTCTTCATTTTTTTCAGTGAGGAATAGGGGAGCAAATGTGTTTCAAGTCCTTTCTTGAGCCCTTTCTCTTTTCATAGAGCTAATTTTAAACCCTTGACTGTTGCAAGTCCAAAGCTAGCTACAAACTAACTTCTTATTTTCTGTTAAATCCTCAGCTCTTAAAATAGTGCCTAAAACAGTGAGTATTTAACTAATGTGTGCTGAAATAATCACTGAGTGAATGAGTAAATAAAATCATTTTTAATTTTTTAGACTATTCATTTCTTATATACAGTACCATGATTTTAAAAAGAAAACTAGAGTATTTAAGAACTAATTATTAACTGGCACATATGCTAGAATTGATGGTTGTACAAGGAAGATATAACAATTTTAAAGTGGTTCTTAAAAGTCATTTATAACAAGCATTGAGGACAAAAATTTTGGGGTACATTTACACAAACACTAAAACTACTGCATCTCTTTGAATTTCAGAAGTGTCACAATGCCATAAATTTTTAAAAAATTATATCACATTTTCAAAATTTATAACAAACTATTTTCTGAAAATATTAATTATTCAATATAATGTGTCACTCGGTATTATACTATGTCCAACAAATCATGAGTGGATTGTCCTATGTTCTTCTATCTCATCCTTGTACATGGACACAGAGACAGCATATACATAATTATAGAATATGTTATTTTGAAATTTCCCCTTTTTACTTGATATTATCCATTAGCAGATTTAGATAACATTGTGTTATTATATGATTACCATTTTGATATCTTGATTATATTTTCTCTACTGTCCCCAACTCTATGCAGCCACCCACTGATTCACCCTCAGTAGAGTTGTGGAATTTTATCAAACCTGGTTTATGTCTAAAATATACATTTGCAAAAGATAATCATTACATTGTAGCACATTGTAATTGGAGAAAGACTTGACTTTATAGAATTAAATAATTCTCTCCATTTAAAGATAAAGACACAAACAATGAGGGTCTGTGGGAGACAAAGCTTGTGAGAAGCATAATGGCTTGCCAGGTGGAAGTTCTCAGCTGTGATATTAATTATATGACCTGAGACCATCACTACATTCCTTCTTACCTCATTTTTCTCAAGTCTGCCTCGCTTAGATTATATTTTTTTAGGAGCATCCTGTTAATCTACCCTAAAGTGCCTTACCAGGCTCAAACTAACCAATGGCACTTCCAAGCCAATGTGTACAACACAGAATCAAAGTAAATCAGGTAACTCGCTTATGATAGTAACAGGCATATTAAATATGTTCAACCTATATGACCTACTGCTGTGATCCTAGTTATAATGATGATGGTTTGTCCCAAGTCTCTTCCTGCCAGGGAACGGGCATGTCTTAAAACTGTCCCTTGGTCTGTTTTCACATAGAATAAATTGTATGTACAATTTTTTCACCCTTCTTCTGGAACTGTGTTTTTCTGGAACAGTTTAGAATCACTGTGGAACTGTCATCCACACAAAGAAAGGTCAGAGGGAGATGAGATTTTTTCCCCCGTAAAAATAGCTGTTTAACAGAAGGAAAGGGGTTGTCAGAACTGGAGGAGGACATGGGCCTGTGCCTCCATCTCCGCCTCCTTCTGTCAAAGCACGATTGCCACTGATAGAAACTTCGCCAGCAATTCTTCCTAGGTGACTCAAGCAGAGGCACTTCTGATTAGATTGATATTTGTCATAACTATTTTATTGGCTCATGGTAATCACAGAGTGATTACTGCTATTACTCTCCAACATCACGCTGAATCCGTTCACAGAAGTGATTGCAAGGAAGAGTGAATTACAGAGGAGGCTGAATGCTTCTTACATACGTATTAGCTAACAAAGGTCCTGAAGAATATTACCGTAGTATCAGTTAGTTGTTCTGATTTGTTGTTATTGTTGTTGTTTTATTGATTTGAGGGATAGATATGTGCCCTGACTGGGGAGGGGGGCGGGGAATCCAGCAATCCCTGTGTTTTGGGATAATGCTCTTACCAGCCCAGCTCTCCAGCCAGGGCCTGTTACTCTGTATTTTAATGCATTATTAGGCTTTCAGATACTCCCTGAACTTCCTCAGTCAGGTGTAAGAGTGATTGGCATTTTGGCACACTGCTGTGTTACCTCCAAATGATATATTCTGGGAAGTAATGTACAACATAATGACTATAATTAATAATACTGTATTGTATAGTTGAAAGTTGCTAAGATAGTATACTATAAAAGTTCTCATCATAAAATTTTTAACCATGTGAGATGATAAATGTTAATTAAACTTATTGTGGTAATCATTTTGTAATAGATACATATATCAAATTATTACATAGAACCACTTAAACTATGTAATATAACATGTCAGTTGTAGCTCAATGAAACTGAGAAAAAATAGTTAATAAAAATGTATTTTTTTGTGTCACAAAACCTCCTAGGTTGTAATGTCATTTTCATCACTTACTAGATGTGTGTGTCCTTGCCTTATACAAATTACTTAATCTGTCCATGCCTGTTTTCATTTTCAGATGAGGATTATTATAGTTGCACCTATAGAGAGTTATTTGTGAATTAAATAAACTTACAGTAATAATATAGGGGATCACTTACATTAGTATCTGAGGTAGAGTAAGTACTCAAAAAATTAGATATTATAGTTGTCATTATTAACTTTATTATTAGATTATGACATTTTCCTCTTTCTGTATAGTAGGCATATATAAATAGCCTATATTTTAGGTGTTACTAATAGTAAATATGGTAGAAAATGGCCTACTTTAGAATTAAATAAAAAACTCAACAAGGTCTGAATTCACCACAAATTAACTTTATGAGCTAGATCAGACTTCTGAAAATCACTGAAACTAAACTTTATGTATAAATTGTAATGCAATACACAATTTGTGTCAGGATGGAGGTAAGACTCAACTCTGTTATATATTCAAGTTGTTGTGTCTTATTTTGTAATATATAATCCTCGAACACGATTTTGCTGATTGTCCCGTTTTATTTACCCAGCTCCCTTGGGAAAGTGACCGAGAAGACTTTTATTCTATCAGTTTTGTAGCTAAGGATTCAAGACTCAGAATAAAGTTCTATAACCGCATACCATGAAACAGGAACTGGAAGCTAGGTTTTCTCATTTCAAAAGAATAAACTCCTTCAACCAAATCTGTTTTAGCTCCCGCCATGCACCAGGCACAATTCAAGGTGCTAGAAACACAGCGGCCCGCAAAATCAATGTGAGGCCCTGCCCTCGTGGAGTTTACGTGCTTAATGGAAGGAGAAGAACAACTTAGCAAAATCTATACGTGAAAGACATAATATGCTTGATAGAATAAGTGCTTCAAGAAAAATTAAAGAGAGAATGGGAATAGACAATGCAAGTTACAGTGCATCTATTTTTTTTAGGACATCTGTTTTTAAATAGGGCTGACAGGGAAGCAGCCTTCACTGAGAAAATGAGTCGATTTCAGTGAAGAACCAATGGAGATGTGTGAGAGGTTGTCCTGGGTCAGCAGAAAAACATTTCAGGGGAAGGACCCTCAGAAGCAAAGCCCAGGCTGTGAAGCATGCCCAAGATTTTAGAGCAACAGCCTAGGCCTTGTGGTATGAGCAGAGTTAATATGGAAGGGACATCTGAGAGCTAACTTGAAGCACATCAGGTAGGAGTTTATCCAATCTTCCAGTGATTTTGGCTTACAGTAGCATGAGAGGGAAGCTACTGGGAGATGCTGAGTAGAGCAGAACATTAGCTGATGTAACTTTTAATAGAATCATTCTGGCTGTTACTTAGAGAATAGACCAAAGGAAGGGATAGACTAAAGTTGGATTCCATTGCAATAAGTGTAACATAGCTCATAGTACCTTAGATCATGTTTTAGAAGTAGAGATGAAAAAAGGGGTCATATCTCTGATATGTTTTCTATATATTTTGAAACTAGCAGCAATTAGATTTGTTAACATACTTGATTTAGAGTATGAGAGAAAGAGTGGAGTCAAGATCACGGCAAGTTTTTTGGAACAGGAAAATAGTAGGATAAAATTGGCCTTGTCATAGAAGAAAATGTAGGAGGATAAAATTAGTGGTAGAAGGGAGCTCAGTTTAGGATATACTAAATTTAAATTGTCTATTAGCATTCACACTGTATCTGTAAAGCATACATGGCTTTTAAGTTTTTTACTCATGCAGAGATATGGTAAAAAAAAAATGTTTGACAATTCTGGGTGTACAAATGATATTTAAAGTTAAAAACCTAGATTGGATCTCAAAGGAACTTAGTCTAATAGAAGACAGGAGATGTTCAAGATGTGAACCATGGTACATTGTATTGTGATAAGGCTGGGAAAATAAGAAAACTTCATAAGGGTCTACATGTAATCAATTGAGATGGAGAAGTAGAGAAAATGATGCTGTGGAAACCAAATACAAACATTTTCACTAAAGAGAAATATCAGATTGGGACAGTGAAAAGCTCTGACTGTAGCATTGCTAAATGGTTGATTCACTTTAACATAGAGCCGGGAGCAACTATATTATATTTGAATGTCCATTATGTACACAGGATAGATGGTGATTTCAGGAGAATAAGAAAAAAGACTCTCATAGTTAAAACATGCTCCCTGTTTTCAAAGCTCAAAGGCAGTGTGATAGAACTAGGAACACTGGTTATAAGTCTCCTAATAATTGGTAAGCAGTGGTCTGTTCGGATATAGATGAGAGAGAGATTAATTTTAATAGACGACTTTGATTGTCATGTTTGTGCTGGGTATTAAAGAATGACAATAATTTATTGGATGGTAAATGGGAATGGGCAAAAGAATAGTGATATTTCAGGAGATAAGATGGCGTGAGCAGTGTTACCAAGGCATGAAAAGGCGAGCATGTTCAGGAATAAAGAATGCATTCATTGGACTAAAATAGGGTGTGCAAAGAAAGATGAGGGTGCAATAGCAGTTGATACCCTTTTTTTCTATATAAAATGTCTTGCTCTACAATTCAATAGAAAGAAATAATTTGATAAACAGAACTATTTATCCAGAACCAAATATTATGTTTACTATAATTTAAAAAAAAGCCTTTTGTATTCTTGGAAAAGCCTCAATCGTAACATATTGTAAAATGACTATACACTTGGATAATCATATAGAAATATAAATCATTCCCTCTAGGTCAGTGGTTTTCAACCACCTGTCTGAGGACTGGTACAAGCCCATCAGAAATTTCGTGCCATGAAGATGATAGAATCTATAATCATTGGGTCTAAAACCTTCATACAACATCAGGGTAGTTAACTGTTGCGCGGACCGGTGTGAAATTTCTGGTGGACCAATGTCAGTCTACAGACCAGCGGCTGAAAACCACTGCTCTAGGTTACTCCATTCGGTAGATTTTAATATTAAATAAATTTGCTTGAGTTATTTTCTAACTTCCTTTAAGTGTAATGTCGTGTTTAACTTCATCTCTTTCCTAGAAATGTTTCTCTGTCTTGGGAGACTGCAAGATCACCCAGTGATAGTGGGACCAACTAGGCTGGAAACTCTGACACACTGAATGTATGTGAGTACAACATTAATTTCTTTAAAAAAGGGTGGGGGAAGAAAGAAAAATTACCTCGTAGGTAACTTAAAGTGCTTCGAAATAGGCTGTGAATTAATCTGGTGAATTGCTGGAACTTTGTCATGGGCGAGCTCTCACTGGTGAGAGTGGGGTTTGTGTGCACCTGGCTCCATTTCTTCTCAAAGCGCACTCATTGCATTTGTGCCTGGAATGACTATGTCTCTCCTAGCTGCTCTGATGCTAGTAAAACTCTGAGAGCCTGCCCCCTGACCACAAAGGCCTATATTCTCCACTTATTCCACTGCATGACTTTGACTGAACTCATTATTTATCCTCCAGTGCTCTTTCTCAGTCATTCTGGTTTACCCAATCCCCCATTTAGTGGTATTTGCCTCCCTAAATCCAAAATCAACCAATTGCACTAGGTTCTCTAACCCTCTTATTCTCTATCAGCTTTGCCCCTCCATGCTTACCTTGTCAATTGCCAAGTTCATGTTTATTTGTGTAAATTTTTTTATTGTTTTTTGTATCTGTCACTAGCTGAAAGGCTCCATGTGGACAAGGACTGTGACTCTTTACTGACATATCAAAGGCATTACATATTTTCATGCTGTATGACCTTGCCTGGTCCTGAAGAAATTTGGCCACATAAAAGGTTGTTCAAAGTCTCTGTTCTTCTTGAATTTAAATCTTCCTCAGATTTTCTCAGTTTCAAATGAAACAACTTTCTGCTTTCTAGAAAAGACGAGGCTACTTGATGTGAACAACATTGATTTTTTTGTCTTTTATGGACCTTAAAACATCTCTATCTATAGTCTATTTCTTGTTCACCAAAATATTAGATTTTAATCCTAACACTTTATATTTATCAACTTTATTAATTCAGCTAGTCATTCCTTATTTGCATTTCTCTATTTTCCTATTTCCTTTTACATAGTATAAACCAAACATGCTTATGGTTACCTTATCCTGAGAAAATGTGACTAACTAAAATCAAAACAAAATAAGCCTTCTTTATCTCCCTAGTCTCAATTTTTTTCTTCACTTTAACCTTCTTTTACCCATTCAACATTCTCTATAGTACTGTCTATGCACTCTGCCATTTTTAGAAAACTCCACAAGAAAAGAGGCTGTTTTTATCTCATTGTCCAGCATATTTTCAGTACCTAGCACAGTATCAAAAATGGGAGGGGCTCAATAATTAAATTAGCATATTTAGTTACCTTTCACCTCCCACTCTCTTCCTATGTGTTAAACTTTTCTTTTCAGTACAACTTAAATTACACTCACCAGGATAACTAATCACAAAAATTCCACTCTATGTTATTCAATGCATAGCCATATTTCAGGTTCTTTTCTTTTTTTTTTTTTTTTTTTTTTTTTTTTTTTTTTTTTTTTTTTTTTTTTTTTAAATAAATTTTTATTAATGGTAATGGGATGACATTAATAAATCAGGGTACATATATTCAAAGAAAACATGTCTAGGTTATTTTGTCATTAAATTATGTTGCATACCCCTCGCCCAAAGTCAGATTGTCCTTCGCCACCCTCTATCTAGTTCTCTGTGCCCCTCCCCCTCCCCCTAACTCTCCCCCTGTCCTCCCTCCCCCCACCCCTGGTAACCACCACACTCTTGTCCATGTCTCTTAGTCTCATTTTTATGTTCCACCAATGTATGGAATCATGTAGTTCTTGTTTTTTTCTGATTTACTTATTTCACTCCTTATAATGTTATCAAGATCCCACCATTTTGCTGTAAATGATCTGATGTCATCGTTTCTTATGGCTGAGTAGTATTCCATAGTGTATATGTGCCACATCTTCTTTATCCAGTCTTCTATTGAAGGGCTTTTTGGTTGTTTCCATGTCTTGGCCACTGTGAACAGTGCTGCAATGAACATGGGGCTACATGTGTCTTCACGTATCAATGTTTCTGAGTTTTGGGGGTATATACCCAGTAGAGGGATTGCTGGGTCATAAGGTAGTTCTATTTCCAGTTTTTTGAGGAACCACCATACTTTCCTCCATAATGGTTGTACTACCTTACAGTCCCACCAACAGTGAATGAGGGTTCCTTTTTCTCCACAGCCTCTCCAACATTTGCTATTACCCGTCTTGTTGATCATAGCTAATCTAACAGGTGTGAGGTGGTATCTCATTGTAGTTTTGATTTGCATTTCCCTAATAACTAATGAAGCTGAGCATTTTTTCATATATCTGTTGGCCATTTGTATCTCTTCCTGTGAGAAGTGTCTATTCATGTCTTCTTCCCATTTTTTTATTGGATTGTTTGTTTGTTTGTTGTTGAGTTTTATGAGTTCTTTGTAAATTTTGGAAATTAGGCCCTTATCTGAGCTGTTGTTTGAAAATATCATTTCCCATTTAGTTGGCTGTCTGTTTATTTTTATATCAGTTTCTCTTGCTGAGCAAAAACTTTTTATTCTGATGTAGTCCCATTCATTTATCTTTGCCTTCACTTCTCTTGCCATTGGAGTCAAGCTCATAAAATGTTCTTTAAAACCTAGGTCCATGAGTTTAGTACCTATGTCTTCTTCTATGTACTTTATTGTTTCAGGTCTTATATTTAGGTCTTTGATCCATTTTGAATTAATTTTAGTACACGGGGACAGGCTGTAGTCGAGTTTCATTCTTTTGCATGTGGCTTTCCAGTTTTCCCAACACCATTTGTTGAAGAGGCTTTCTTTTCTCCATTGTGTGTTGTTGGCCCCTTTATCAAAGATTATTTGACCATATATATGTGGTTTTATTTCTGGGCTTTCTATTCTGTTCCATTGGTCTGAGTGTCTATTTTTCTGCCAATACCATGCTGTTTTGATTATCGTGGCCCTATAATATAGTTTAAAGTCAGGTATTGTAATGCCCCCAGCTTCATTCTTTTTCCTTAGGATTGTTTTGGCTATTCGGGGTTTTTTATAGTTTCAGGTTCTTTTCTTATGTCCCATATCATTACCTTAATTACTGTTAACTGTTTATATGTCTTATCACTTCATCAGTGTCTCAGCCCCTACAGATCAGGGCTATTAACTTGATTATTTCCTTATCCCCGACAATTCTTCTTATTTTAAAAAATGTTTTATTAACATATGTCATACAATATTATATTAGTTTCAGTTGTACAACATAGTGCTTTGACCTCTATATAACTTACAACGTGTTCAGCACAATAAGTCTAGTAACCATCTGGGATTGTGCAAAGTTATAATATTATTAGTTATATTCCCTGTAATGTACACTACATCCCTATGGCTAAGTGCCTCTTATTTTTCTGTCTTATTTTCACATATCCCTCCACGCCCACCCCATGGCAACAGTTTGTTTTCTGTATCTGTGAGTCTGTTTTATGTCTGTTTTAATTTTTTTAGAATATATATATATATAATCATATAGTATTTGTCTTTATCTGACTGATTTCATGTAGCATGATATCCTCTAGGTCCATCGATGTTGTGGAAAATGACAAAAATTCATTCTTTTTTTATTGTTGAGAAATATTCCCGTGTGTGTGTGTGTGAGAGAGAGAGAGAGAGTGTGTGTGTATGTGTGGCATCTTCTTTATCTATCTATAGATGGATACCTTGTTTGCTTCCATATTTTGGCTACTGTAAATAATGCTGCCGTGAACATAGGAATGCATACATTTTTTCCAAATCGTATTAGTGTTTTTATTTTATTTTATTTCTTAGATAAATACCCAAAAGTGAAATTGCTGGGTCATATAGTAGTTATATTTTTAATTTTTGAGTAATTTCCATACTGTTTTCATAGTAGTTGTATCAATTTACAATCCCACCAACAGTATAAGAAGGTTTTATTTTCTCTACATTTTTACCAACATTTATTTGTTGAATTTGGATAAGAATAATTCTGACAGGTATGAGATGTTATCTAATTATGGCTTAATTTGCATTTCCCGGATCAGGCCAATCCAGAGTGAGTGTTTGGTAGCTTGTGGGGCCAAATAATTTATTGTTTAACTTACTTTTCTGGTTTTTTCATTCATTGTTACTTTATAGAAAGAAAAAAATATTTATTTAGAAAAAGTATAATAGACTTAATTTGTTTTACTTACAATAAAATGTCTTAAATGTGATCCAAATGCAAACATAAAATTTGAATTCTATTGCTTGTATGATGCTCGCTCATATGATTGCTGATTATCAGGGACATTTGCAAAATTTAAATAATTTCAAAGCCATAACATTTTTTAAAATCTAGAATTAGTAACAATTCATGAGGAGTCAAGGAGGCTTATTTTTATTCATTAATTTGGGAGGTCTCTCAGTTTTTGTTTTTTTTATTAATTTTAATGGGGTGACATTGATAAAATTGCCTTCCGTCACCTTCTAACTGGTCTCTCAGTTTTTAATGCAGTAAGTTGGATTACTCTGTGGTTGGTCTATGCCTTTTCTGTAACTAATTTTACACATCATTCTGCCAATCCCTGAAATTTATATTTATATAAATCCCTATATTTATATGATGTATAAATAACTAACTAAAAGGATCCAAATTCTGTGCTATTCATTCTATGGGCTCCATTTAGTCATTCAGCTGGACATCTTTATTTATTCTTCTTATACTGCCCTCTGTGCTAGAAGCTGACCTGTTAAGGCTAGACCAGTGGTCTCCATGGGGATCCCCAGTAAGAGATAATGAGAAAGGAAAAATGAGATCATGATATTTATTGCCTAGGATTCTTCTCAGAAAGTTTACTTCAGGCTGGCTGCATCCTTCAGCCATAGGTCTGTTTCTTTTCAAAGTTGCCTTTATTCATGAAACATGTAAACACTGTCTATATAAACAATTCCCCCCACCCCTTCTTATGAGCTCAAAGTCCTGTTTCCTCTCAATAATTTTTTATTGTCTGTCTAAAAGCAAAGTTATTTCTTTTTTTTTCTAATTAAGTGAGAGGTGAAGAGGCAGAGAGACAGACTCCTGCCTGTGCCTGGACCGGGATCTACCCTGCAAGCCCCCTACCTGGTGATGCTCTGCCCATCTGGTCCCCAGCTTTGTTGTATGGCAACTGAGCTATTTACCGCCTGATTCGAGGCCATGGAGCCATCCTCAGGGCCTGGGACCAGCTTTTGCTTGAACCATTTGAGCAATGGCTTCAGGAGGGGGGGGGGAGAGAGAGAGAGAGAGAGAGAGAGAGAGAAGGGGGAGGAGAAAGAAGTAGATGGTTGCTTGTCCTGTGTGCCCTGACTGGGAATTGAACCCAGGACTTCCATAAGCCGGGCCAATGCTCTACTACTGAGCCAAATGACCAGGGCCAGACAAAGTTTTTAATATCAAACTTATTGCTATATATAATTACTCACCAAAATTATTCACAGCATTTGGATGTTTGAAATATAGTTGCTTCTTTGAAGTTATAAAAGAAATTATAAACCTATTATGAAAAACTTGAGAACTTAAGGAATAACATTGGTATGTCTAACCTAGAAATATTATAATTTTAGTTTATTTATACCTTTATTTTCTTATACAATTTTAATTATAGTACACTATGTTTGCATTTATATGACAAGGATATCTTTTAAACTGCTACATGGTTTTATAATAATCAATTTTAGATCTCTTTAAGAAAAATACTTACCACACAGAATAAATGTTCAATAAATGTTAGCTATTGCTGACACAGATATCTAAAGCAGTTTTAAAAAGAGAGATTGCTTCAAATACGATATCTTTCTTTTATATGCATCTATTTTCATATTGTAAATGAGCAAATTTCATCAATTCTAAGTGTACTTTTTTCCAAAAACTTACATTTCAAGAACAAAAGTTTATTTTATAATAGCGCAGAATAGTTTAATATTTAGCATGTTTTCCTTTTATGTGATACATAAAATAGCAAGGAACGTATGATATGGAGTTTGTGATATCTTAATATTTTTACTTCTGAGACTAGATTTTCAGTCATGGGATATTATGCATGTGCGTGCACGCACGCATGCGTGTTTGATTCTGAAGAAATATTATACCTCATCACTTCACACTCTATCTAGAAGTCCTTTCTATTTTAACCTTAAAAGTTGCTACAAAACCCATAAAATTTAGATAATGAAACAAAAAGGATTTGTTAATTGTACCACTCCAGCTATAGACCTTAAAATAAATATCTTTAGTACATTTCTCTTTTACTTTTAAATGTTTGAAGTTATACAATATATGTTTGGGTCTGCTTACAAAGAAAAAAAGCATTTCCCTCAATTTCTTAGAAAAAAAGCATTGAAAATGCATGTAAAGTTTTTCCCCTCTCTGAGATATTTTCTCTTTAAAAATGAGTACATAGTGGTACTAAAACACATATCTCTCCTCCCTGTGATTGGACACAAATCAAATCCTCAGTGGAACACTAAAGGAACTATAGTGTGTCAAAAAGATGCTTCTGAGTTTTGCCCACTTACAGGCAAAACCATTATTCAGTTACAATAACAGAAATTACATTTTAATCAATACACCCTTTTCTCTTCATCCATTTTTGACTGCCTGAAGATGCTTTAATAACATGTTAGGAAAATCATCCATTCAACAAGTAATTCCAAAGGAAAAAAGCGCTGAAATCCTTTCATTTTTAATTCACCCTGTGCAAAATTGACATATATATCTTGCATCATTGCTACTGTTGGAAGAATTTACCATTTCTTTGTGTGCTTAATGTTATTCTTGGCAGCTTAAAAAATTTATCTGTGACTTTTACTGCTAACACTAATGTCATTAGCCATCAATAAATATACATTTGTATGTCTAGTAAAGACTAGATGCTTGATGATATTCTTTAGTGATCAATGTCTGCTTGTATTACTGATATGTGAGGTTTTATTGAAATTTGCTTAATTTGCTTATTAAATTCATTTCTGAAAGAGCAATGCACACTCATTTTGAAAATATCAGAGAATACATACTCACCTTTAAGAATCTGAGTTCAGGCCCTGGCCGGTTGGCTCATGGCTCAGTGGTGGAGCGTCGGCCTGGTGTGCAGGAGTCCCGGGTTCAATTCCCGGCCAGGGCACACAGGAGAAGCACCCATCTGCTTCTCCACCCCTCCCCCTCTCCTTTCTCTCTGTCTCTTTCTTCCCCTCCCGCAGCCAAGGCTCCATTGGAGCGAAGTTGGCCCGGGCGCTGAGGATGGCTCTGTGGCCTCTGCCTCAGGTGCTAGAATGGCTCTGATTGCGGCAGAGTGACACCCCAAGATGGGCAGAGCATCGCCCCCTGGTGGGTGTGCCGGGTGGGTCCAGGTCGGACACATGCGGGAGTCTGACTGCCTCCCCATTTCTGGCTTCGGAAAAATACAAAAAAAAAAAAAAATCTGAGTTCATAATATTCCCTTACCAAACATAACCTTTTTATCACTGAAGTATGTTCATCAAATATTTTCTCTGTGCATCTAATTAAAATTTTTATTCTACCATGTATTACATTTGTTTTCTTAATAGGTATATATGTAAAAAATTTAAAGGTTTGTTTGATATATTTTGTAGACTTTATACTGATTTATTTAACTAATACTCTAGAACTAAAAGTATATATATTGTATCTAATTTATATTCTTAGAAGCAGTGCCAGGATGAACATGCTCTTAACTATTTTGTAGACACCTTTAACTATTATTATAGAATCAATTTCCCTGAACAAATTATCAGCGTAGTATGCACACAATTTTGAGTGTTTTACATCCCTGCTAAATCTAGAGAGTGTTTTATCCAGCAATGTAGGAGACTTTTTCAATATTTTCTAATCAAATAGATGCTTTCTTAGTCCATTTGGGCTGCTATAACAAAATAACATATGCTGGGTGGTTTAGCCAATGTTTTTCAACCAGTTTGCTGCAGCACACTAGTGTGCTGTGAGACATGGTCAGGTGTGCCGTGGGAAAATTAAACATGGGTCCCCAAACTACGGCCCGTGTGCTGGATACGGCCTGCGGAGGCTATTTATCCGGCCTGCCACCAGCCGCCTTCATCCGAACATAAACATTCCCCTCACAATTCCTCCAGCTATCAGCGACAAGAATAGTGGAGGCACAGGGAATGCTCACTGACCAATCACCTTCTACGATTCATCCCGACCACTAGTAATGAACCAATAGTAGGCCACCTCTCATCCACACCCAGGAAGGTCCCCGCTCGGGCTGCCACACAGTTGTCATTGTGTGGCCTCGGCGAGTAGTTGAAGCTGCTACTCCTCCCCATGGTCCCGATTTCCAATCCTGGTCAGGACAGAAGGTAAATGTTGCCACCACTAGATGAAGCCTCAGCCTCAGCTGGTTATGTCTATCCTGATGATGTAATATAATGCATCACAATGCACCACAATGTTATCTAACTTTAAAGCTAAAGTTTGCTGATCTTCCTTTGGACAGTTTTTGGTTATCTGTTGCCAAGGGGTTCCCCATTCTGGCCAACAAAGCTATTTTGACATTGCTCCCATTTTCAACCACATATCTATGTGAGCTGAGCTTCTCAAGCTTGACTGCGATAAAAACTAAAAACAGAGAGAGACTGAGAACTGTTGAGGAAGAGCTTCGTGTGTGTCTTTCTACCATTGTTGCCAGGATATCCCTTTTGTGTTCATCGAAACAGGCTTAGGTTTCACACTAAGTGAGTATAAATACATTTAGAAACTATATTATTAACTGTATGTATAATATGTACTATATTAGAGTGTCATTTTGTGTCATTTTGGTAGGTGCTGTGCCCCAGGATTTTGTAAATGTAAAAAGTGTGCCGCAGCTCAAAAAAGGTTGAAAATCACTGGTTTAGACATCAAGCATTTATTTCTCACAGTTTGGGAGGTTGGAAAATCCAATATTAAAGTTCCAGAAAAGTTGGTGTCTGGTAAGCCTCTGCTTCCCACTCCATAGACTGCCATATTTTCTTAGTGCCCTCACATGGAGGAAGGTATGAGGAAGCTCTCTGTGTTCTCTTTTATAAGGGTGCTGATGCCATGCATATGAGCTCCAACCTCATGGCCTAAGCAACTCCCAAAGTCCCTACTTTCATATTCCATTCCCTGGGGATTTACTTTCAGCATCTAAATTTGAGGGTGACAAAATATTCAATATATAGTAGATGACAATGCTCTTCTCATATTATTTTGATTTGTACTTTTTCATTATCATTAATATTTATTGATATTAGTAATCATGTCTATTGTCTATTTCTGTTTTTCCTTTTTTTTTAATTATCCATTTATGCCATTATCTGGGTCATGTTTACTGAGGACGGACAAAGAGGAGAGGATATACTGTAAAAAGTAGAGGTCATTGCGAGGCAGAAAAGAAAGCATTTTCCCCAGTAAGCATCACTGCCTGCCGGAAAATACTCTCTCCCCTCTGGAGACCTCTGATGAAGTTGGCATTTGTACTGAATACCAAAGCAAACAGGCAATTTAACAAAACCCCTGTCTGACTGGTTAGCAGCATTTATGTTGATTAAAAGAAAAATGACTTAGGTTTGACTTTTTTTTTTAGCTACCCGTTAGCAGTAAAGATTAGGACCTCTCTCCATTAAAATAATTTCTCAAAGGAAATCAGAAACATTTATGGACTGTCTATAGTCTTTCAGTGGTGGACTAAACATTTACTAATGTTATATTCCTTTTGTCAATAGGCGTGTAATTTTTGTTTCAGAATACATTCTGTGCTTCTTTGTTTTCCCAGTGCCTAGAATAATGTCTGGTGTATAGTAGATGTTCAATAAATGCATAATTGTCTCCAGTTTCCAGATAATTAAAACTAACCATCAGAGAAATCGAGTGATTTTTACTGTGGTCACATTGCTAGAAAGAGATAGTCTTAGGATTTAATATTTGTTTGTCTAAACTCAAACTTTATGTTTTAAATATTTCATGTGACATCTCTTCCTAAGATAACTGCCCTCTTGTTCTACATTCTATCTGGTAAAATGGGCTAGTGGAACAAATAACCAGCCATCTCATGGCTTAAAGTAGCAATGGTTCCTTCTCTTGCATACCATGTCATAAGTCTGGTTAATAGACCTCTGCTTTTCACTGTCTTATCTTCAGGATCCAGGGTGAGAGAGCAAATATTTCCTGGACCATTAATGGTTATCAAGGCTAAGTAGCAAAGAAATAGATTGCTAAATCTTGTCTTGGCTTGTTAAAACTCCAGCTAGAGGTGACATGTGGCACATCTGCTCAAAATTTACTGGTCAAAAGAGATCATCTAATTTCTTGAGCGCCGTGAAATTCCAGGGGGGCTTGAGGGTGAGAAATTGAAACAAGGTGGGTCCACGTTACTTACAATAGTACTTATAAGTGAAAGAAGATGGCGGGGTTAGCAGAGTAAGAAAAGGAGATATGAAGATGGTTCATAAGAGCAAAAAATTAAATTAAAAATAAAAAGCTAGATATTTGTGGCTAGTACTTTCCTTTTGTCACCAAATACTCATATGACTCTATGATAGTTAACTTTCTGTGTCAACCTGACTGAGTGACAGTACCAAAATATTTGATCAAAATATATTCTGAATAGTCTTATGAAGGTGACTTTTGTATAAGATTAGTGTCTATATCAGTGAATTTGAGTAAGGCAGATCAGCCTCCATAAAATAAGGATCTGTCATCCAACCAGTTGAAGGACTTAATGGAACAAAGAATGGTCTCCCCTAAGCAAGAAGGAATTCTGCCTACTATCTCTCTTTGGATGTACTGCAATTCATCTTGAATATCTAGCCTGCTCATTAAAATATATATTTATGAATAGATAGATGAGAGAGAGAGAGAGAGAGAGAGAGAGAGATAGCAGAGCAAGTTCTTTGTTTAAAAGAGATCTTTTTAAAATAGATAAAAGATGATATCCACAAACATTAGTCCAGTTTCTAATATGCAGTGCAATGCTCAGACAGACAGAATAATAAAGTTTATATAGAAAGGGATAAAATTTATCTCTTCTAACAGGACCACAAACACACCCATACAAACACACACAAATACACAGACACACCATGTTGTTGATACTTCCATGGAGAACCATGAGTGATACAGACTCTCATTGACATGAAGAACACAATTACTCCCTTTCTGGAAGGGAAAACCCAGAAAGGGCATCTATCCAGTGGCTGTGTCCAGCTCAGCATCTCAGACCCTAAAACAGGCCCTGCAGTTTCTTCATCAGTCTGGCTGTGGCCTTTGGCCTAGAGACTTATGAATCAAAAAGTAAATAATGTATCCTGCTCACAGTTTATAGGTAATGACTAAACATTGATGGGAATAAACACTTCCTGACGATTGAATATGTTCTTTTTTTTTTTTTAACAAGCGTAATTGACTTTATTTTTCTTATATAAAATTATGTGGTGGCCACAGCAGGATCCTGGGTCCTTTGCACAGAAACTCTGGTGTGGGTCTTTACAAGATGGTCAGAGAATTACTGATAGGAAGACTTCGTGAACAGTCTCTTTCCAGAGATTAGGGGTGAGATAGCTGTATGTCTTGGAGATGGCATCAAAGGTGGCCTTGGCAAAATTCTCTGATTAGGTATAATTCTGCTCTATGGAATGGTTTCTCTGTTCATTCATTCCCTATATATATGCCTTATTTCTATCCTTTTGGGAGATTCTTTTTTTCATTTTCCTCCTTGGTCACATCTAAAATTCACTTTGGAGAATATGCTCTCTTAGGAGGGATGAGCAGTTGTTACTGCACACTTATTGCTCAAGTATCTTTTTAAAATTTTAAGAATTCAGTGGCCAAGACATAGAAACAACCAAAGTTTGACTCCATAGAGGATTGGATAAAGAAGATGTGGTACATATATACAGTGGAATACTACTCAGCCATAAGAAATGATGACAGAGTGACATTTATGACAATATGGATGGACCTTGATAACATTATACTGAGTGAAATAAGTAAATCAGGAAAAGCTAAGAACTATATGATTTCACATATAGGTAGGATATAAAACTGAGACTCATGAAGATAGATAAGTGAAGTGGTTACTGGGGGAGGGGTTTTGGGAAGGGGGGGCAGGGAGTAAAGAGGGACAAATATTCAGTGAGGGAAAAAGATATGACTTTGGGTGATGGGCACACAACACAATCAACAGTTCAAAGGCTAAAGAGATGTTTACCTGAAACCTATGTACTCTTATTGGTCAATGTCACCCATTAAATTTAATTTTCTAAATAAAACTAAAAAAAGAAAAAGAAAAAAAAATTTTAAGAATTCAGAGTCTTTTTCTTAAAAACTTAGCTGGCTCCTTATCTATGTGATCCTGGTAGACTCCAGGTGTGTTAGCCATAGCAGAGGTACTTTTTAAGGTAGATTTCTTTGCTTTTGCTACATTTCTTTGGTTTCCCATTCTAATGACTTCTTTCTTTAGGCTAAATAATGAGTGCTAATGTCCTATTATGCCTCAGCAGGATAACTACACCCTTTGTCTCCTGTTTCATGGCCAATGTGTCTAATTGAAGTGAATGACTACTATGCACCTGGGTTCATACTCTTAAGACACGATAATCCCTCCATAATCCCTTAGAGTTTTTAACAATGAGTGTGATGGTCACGCTTTTGATTGGATCTTTACTATAGCCTGAGTTTTTAATGAACTTTGTCCCTGAAGGTCTTCTTGTTTTATTATTTTATGCCTCAAGTCTCTGAAATCATAGACTATCTTGGTTATATTTAATTACTTATTATAAACTAGCTAATTATTTTCTGAGCTCATTTTATTTTTTTTTAGTGCTTTGCTAAACATAGACAACACAGAGAATTAGCATTCTATATTCAAATTTTCTCTAAAGTTACAAGTTTATTAGTCCTGTGGAATGATTGCCAACTCATTAGAGGGGAAATCTTCACCAAATGTTTTGTAATCATGTAAAACAGGTTACCAACTTCTTTATCTCCTATTATAATTTCCTCACTATGTGTGTCCATTAAGTCACAGTCATTCATTTTAAGTTGTGATATGACAGCATTCTTCTTTTAGGTATCAATTTCTTCTTTTAGGTATCAAAAAAACAACTCATGAAGAATTGTTTTTAAATCAATTACAACATATCAGTGGCTTAAAATGACAAAGGAGCATATTACATGCACTATGCATCCATTATAGATCATCTCTGTCCTATCTCATTCTTACTTAGGCACAGTTTGTGGGAGATTTTATTTTTATGCTTCATGGTGGCTAATGGAGATGAACAGTAACATGAAAATTGCACACTGACTATTAAATCCTTCACTCAAAAAAAATGATATGTAACTTGTTATTGGACAAGTTATATATATATATATATATATATATATATATATATATATATATATATATATATATATATATATATATGTATGTATTTGTATATACACACACACATATCTACATTTAACTTCAGATGGGTAGAAAAGTGTAATTCTACTATATGCCTGAAAGGAAAAGTAAAATAATGGGTGAAGAATACTAATGACTCCCATATTCTTTTACTCACTAGTGCTTTATAAAGTGTGTCAATAAAGTCATAGTGCACTTTTGACCGGTCACAGGAAAGCAACAAAAGACGATAGAAATGTGAAATCTGCACCAAATAAAAGGAAAACTCTCCCAGTTTCATACCTATTCAGTGCAGTTCAATGTGGGCTCACGCACAGATGTTTTAGGGCTCCTTAGGTAGCTATTCTGTACAGCCTCTACAGACTCGTCACTGACTGATGGCCTACCAGAACGGGGTTTCTCCACCAAACTGTCGGTTTCCTTCAACTGCTTATCCCACCGAATAATGTTATTCCTAATGGTGGTGCTTCATTATAAAAACGCCAATATTTACATTGCACTTGGGTCATGGATTCGAATTTAGTGAGCCACAGAACACACTGAACTTTCCTCTGTACCGTCCACATCTCGACTGGCATGGCCGTGGGCTGCTCCGCTGTATACATGGTGTTACGTTATCATCTGCGCATGTGCACATGCTGCCACATCTTCCTACAGAAACTGGGAGGGTTTTCCTTTTATTTGGTGCAGATTTCACATTTCTATCATCTTTTGTTGCTTTCCTGTGACTGGTCAAAAGTGCACCATGACTTTACGGGCACACTGTATTTGTGAAGAATACCAGACTCTAATCCCCAAGACAGCAATACCATTTATCTCTTCTTGATTGCTATCTCTTTGTTTCAATGCATAAAAATAAGTAGACACTCAATAAAACATTTGCTTAATGACATGGGTGTAACAATGTTTTCTTAATACTGAAGGAAAGATGTGTGACATTTCAGTGCTGTAGAGTTCACTTTAGCTCTAGTCTTTGAGATATTAGTGCCTTTGTATTACAATGCAAAATTTATATAGTTTTTCTCTTGTATATTTTCTCTTTTTATGTTGTGACTATTATGAGTGAGGGCCAACTTCCCAGAGAGAAGTATATAATTATTGACAAACCGGAGGTATTTTAAATAATCACAAACTGAAAACAAGCTGGCGGGGGCGGTGAATGGCATCAGGATGTACTTTTGATAATAAATTGTACTTTTTATCAGAAATATATTTAAAATGATCTTGTCAAGAGAATTATTGAGATGCCAAAAACTATCTTAAAGCAATAGCAGTAAAAATTCACCAAGTTTAGAATTTTTTTCAACCAATATCAGCTTTATTCTTTCTCTATTCTTCATTCTTCAAATGTGTTGTAAATATTGATTGTACTACTCTTCAAAGAATAGCTGTAGTTGAAGAAATAAGTTATTCAATATTAGAACTGGTGAGGAGAAAAGTCAACTAGTTTCTGGGGAAGCAAATATATTTTCACTAATCACTGCAATGAATTTTCAGTAAAATGGTGCTTATCTGTGCCCCAAAATATGAATATTTGTATGGTATTGTGTGGACTGCAGAAAGAGAAGATGAAAGAGAAGAAACAAGGGGAAGGAGAAACAGAAGAGGTTGTTACTCTTAAGTGTTGAATCACAATTATCTTTTTTCAACTAAGAATAAAATTTCTTGGATATGTAAAACTAATTTGCAAAGTATTTGATAACTAAGAGTGACCAAATTTGAATGTGTTGTACCAATGAGACATTGTGCCTTACGTCTTTAGGAAGCAAGAAAAACTGGATATGTTTGTATGGAGTAGTACAGAATAGAGGATTCAAAAAACACAGTTCTGCTTATGAGGAACCTACATCATTGAATTATATTGCTTTTAGTATCGGCAGGAATTTACAGGGTTCTGTATTGTATTAGTTTTCCATTGCTATTGCAGCAGATTAACACAAATTTAGTGGCTTAAAACAAGTTGATACCTTATAATTTTATATGAAAAATATCTGACACAAGTGTCTAAAGTAAAATCAGGTGTCCAGAAGGCTGCATTCCATGCTGGAGGCTCTAGGGGAGGGTTCATTTCTTTGCTATTAAAATTTGTTTTCTTGCAATGATAAGACTGAGATCCCTGTTTCTTTTCTGCCTGTCAGCTTAGGATCATTCTTATCTTCTGGAGGCGAGCCATGTTCTTTGCCTCATGGGCTCTTCAAATCTCTCTAACCCATTCTTCTAACTTTCTCTCCTACCTCTAAGAACTCTTGATTACATTGTGTCTACCTGGATAATTACCTTAACTTTAGTCAGATCTGCAAAATACTTCTTACTATATAATGTAATACATTCACAGGTGCAGGAAATTAGGATGTGAATATTGTTGTGAAGGGTGCATTTTTCTGCCTATTTTCATGTGTGGACTTCTCTGAGATAAATGAATGAGTAGAATTATCAGAGTTTCTTGTTGAAAGTAAACACGAGACAAACCACTCATGGACTTGGAAAAACCTAAATATGGTTTTCCCTGTCAACATTGTGTGTGGGGGGGAAAGGGATTACTTGTATGCCCTCCTCACAATAGAAGTATATAAAATTTATGCTTATCCCAGAATTATTCTAGCTGAGTCCCTATAAACCAATGCATTAAGAAATATGAGACCACATGTTATCATTAATTTAAGAATATGAAAGTACTTTGTGGGATCATAAATAATAATGAAATGTTTTAATTTAATATCATTACTATGTTATGATTGTGAATGTGTAGCCATATCTGCTGAATTATGCCAGAAATATAAATACAAATATGGATGTGTGATCAAACTTGACTGAAGTAGAATTCATTAACCTGGAGAAGAGTAAAATCAGGGAGTATTGGAAAGGTGTCTTTATTTTGATAAGGTGTCAATGTAAGAATGATAATTAGAAATGTCCTGTGAATTCTTGGGTGTTAAAGTGGTCCCAGAAAATTCTAGTTTCTTGGATATTAGTTTCTGTTCATTATAAAAACAGATTTTTAAAATAATAGCAATCTAAAATTAGTGCGGTATTTGCAGGGGAGCAGGGTATGGGTAGATGAGGTGTGTATACGAGGGGACAAATGGTGATAAGAGGAGATTTAACTTGGGGTGATGAACACACAAGACAGTATACAAATAATGTGCGGTAGAATTGTGCACCTGAAACCTGTGTGATTTGTTAAACAGTATCACTCCAACAACTTCAGTAACAAATAAACATAGATGTAACTGGATCATGAGATTGTGACACAGCTGTGGCCGATGTGCCTTTAGTAAGATTTTTTTGGCTAGATTTTAGGCACTAAAGAGATGGATTATAGATAATTTTTTAGTAATGTGGTCCTGGTTTCATAATCAAATTTGCCAGTTCTTAGTCTGCCAATATGTTTTCTAGATTTTTATGTCTTGCAAAAATGTAAAAATTAAATCCCAAAATGTTTGAAATACATTAATTGCTATAATTTTAAAAAGATAACACTTAACACTAAATGTGTAGTTTCCTGTATAATAATATTTATTATTGTTAAAACATTTCTTTGTTGATTACCACACACTCATCATTTGTGAATATTTATTTTATATAAAGCATTATCCTAGCATCTTGCTTGGCTTTGAAGATACAGACAGACCCACACCTCACAGCATTTATAGATTTGTGGAGGAGACAGATGCTAAACTAATGAGCAAGTGAGCAAAATCAATAATCACAGATTATATTAAAAAGAAGGTAAGCCGGATGACAGGTTAAAAAGAATTGCAGGGAGAACAATTTAAATAAGGCAATCAGGTCAGAACGTTCAGAGGAGTTCACATTTAAACAACCTGAAGTATGAGAAAGGGACAGGCTCTTTATATAACCTTGTGAGCTATTAATTCTTTCAATAACCCTGTGAGTTAACAACTAGAGTCTTAATTTCCTAGAGGAAGAAACTGAGGCCTAAGAAAAATTTTCCTATGCCAGATGAAAAGCTGGGGAGGGATAAAGCTTGGGCAGGGTTTCAAATCTGTAAGATTCCTGGATCTATTAGAGCTGAACTCCATGACCTTTAGTCCTTAGGTCCCTCCTTGCTGACTCAGCCTTTCTGTGACTAAAACTCAGCACACACATGGACAAGGTGAACAGGCTGTTTTCTTTCTGTGGCTTAGCGAGTTCACTCCTAATTTCAAGAATGCTACACTTTAATGAAGGAGTTGGAATACTACGATTCAGAAATATACCCTAAGAAGATGGAGCCATTTACAATTTTCATTTTGGACATGAATTGTAGTGGACTCACAGACATGATGGGAAAGGCTGAATTTCCTAGTATTCTTTGGTGCAGCTTTGAAACTGTCTCTATAGCATAATTACATTAGTCTAAGAAAGTCATTTAGGTACCCAAGAAGAATGTAGCTAGCTGCTGAAGACAAGCAATTCTCCCCCCCTCCCTCGGTGTAACTCATCTTGGAGAGTGGAGTTGTGTGTCAGGGGGCAAATCTGGATGAGGAACAGACTTGTGTAGTCATCCCAGCTGCTTTCCCACGGTGTAATATCTGGGGGAAGTTACTTCATTTCTCCGAAATTCAGTTTCTTCATTACACAGAAAGATTTTTCTGACGGTGACAGTGCCAGATCTGTTAACGCCAATATCTCTTCATATTTAAAAAATTAACAGAAACAGCAGGTGTGGCTTTTAGAGTCAAGATTCATGCACACATGGATTTTTGGGGATGAATGCCATCTTCAGAGAGTGCTGCTTAAAGGGAACATAATACACCTGGTAGATGCCCAGCAAATAAGTGAATCAGTGAGGCTGATAGATGGTTCCAGACAATATCATTGGTGTAAATTTCCCCCAAAATAGGAAAAAAAGGTCAAATTGTTAACTTCTTCTTTTGAATGTTTGTTGATGACTCTAAATCTGCTTATGCCTTATCTCAGCATTACCTATTTATTTGGCAAACATCCCCCTCTCTTTTTAAATTTAGAACACACCCTCACACACACAAACCCATGCACACTAGCATTACTTTAACTTTGAGAATGCTACATGTATACCATTAGCACATACATCCTTACAATAAAAATTTACCAAAAAAATATGTATTTGGCTTTAGGGAACAAAAGAGCTGTGTCCCAGATATTACTTGTTCTTTTGCATAAGCTCATTGGGAATTCTTACTGAAGGATAAAGATTTTCAAAGATCCCCTGGTCTACAAATCATTCAAGATTAATGTGATCTTCAAGTACTCAACATATTAATATTGAGTTATTTCTATAAGCCGGGAATTTTTCCAGGCATGTGCAATTCAAAATAGGCATCAGACATTGTTACAGTGCTCAATAAACAGAGTTTTCATATGCAAAAATTGTCAAGCCCACATCTTTTTGATACTGTGATGGTATTGAATAATACAAATATTGAGCATATACTTGGTGTGTAAGTATAAAGCAAGGGCTTTGCACCTGTTACTCAAGCCTATTGATTTCACAATGTCAAGAGGCCCTACTTGTCTTATATGTAATGTAAATGGTGGCTTCTTGAATTGTGGAATGTGATAGTTGTCATTTATCTTGCTTAATTATCATAAAATCATATAAACAGGTTTTGTTTGCCTTTTTTCTAAGATGAGAACACTGAGCCTCAAAACCATTAAAATCACACTTATCAAATGGCAGAGATGGCTTGAGATTTAAATCTGAGTGAACCTGAAACTACAATAATTTAATCACTCCATAAAGTCTATTGTTATATTATCAAATGGCACATAATTCTTTATTTAAGTACATCAACGTTCTGTTATAAGTGGAGATTATACAGTAAAGGCCATTTATAGCATTTCTCATATGAGAAAAATGATGCCTTGCGCCTCATCTCTAGATATATACACAAGCAGGAGTTCCAGATACTTTTGAGAAGGTGATCATTCACAAGTTGAGGGGCAATGTAGAATTTTTTCTTAATTTTCTCCTTCTAGAGAGCTACCAGAAAACCCCTCAGGAGTACTATGTTTCAGTCACAGCTATGTATTTCTGTCTTTTATCTAATATAAGTTTATCTCTTTTATCTAATAAAAGTTTATATAAATATATTTTTACACTTATCTTAGTCAAAAGGCCAAAAAAGCATGATGTAAATATATTTTTAATGATGATGCACATCAGTAGAGTGAATGGGTAGAGGTTAAAAGGATCTAAGACACATAAACTTTTAAAGAAGTGGACTTCAATGGCACGAATCACAATCTGTTGTATTCGAGAATGTAGGTGGAATGTACCGCACTACTCGTGATATACCCACATTCTCTGATCTGTCCACCCACTCAATTTACTCTTTGGTGTTTCAAAGCAGAAGTTGTGGTGATGACAATTCTGCCAGAAAGAAAATATTACCTTTATTTACTTGTAAATTCATGAATATAAACCTCAATTAGTTTTTCCATCTTAAAATTAAGGTTGATAAAATGTCTTAAATAGTCATCTAGTTATTAGAGATTGTTTAAAAATATATATATTCTTTCTGAATTTAAATTAATATGGTTTATTAAAGCCTCAATTTAGCCTTCCCACAAAGGATTGCTTTGCTCTCTTGGACATCGTATTAAATAGTAAAAAGACATTTTTCTTGAATTCCTTCATCTGTGTTAGTTGTGTTCCCATAACCATTTTATATATATATACATATTTAAATAATAGCTATAGATCCTTTTTATCTACATAATATTCTGTTGAAGTTTTTCCTTCTTCTTAAGGCTCTCTCTGTTCTCTTGGGTAAAGTATTGAATAAAAGCGGTGCTCAGTATATTTTTCTTGAATTGAATTACATTGTTTTTTTTTATCTCCCAGAGTACATAGGGCAGTCTATATCTCAGGGAAGAAAGACATTAATTCTTATTGATCAATGATAGGTGTATTCTAAACCTGTGTGTGAAAATCTTATCCTCAGTAGAATTGCATTACTATTCCTATCAGATTGCATAACAACAATTTTTTTAGCAGGCCTTATTTTGACCCTTAATGTTGTGTGGATAAAAAATAGTCTGGTTCCTGAATGTTAAGCTATATTTATAAAACTAAGAAAATAAGAAATAAAAATTTCCCGCGGTTTCTTAAAATAAGAGACTCACAATGTTGTTATTTTTGGTGACAGAAACAGAGAGGAACAGATAGAGACAGACAAGAAGGGAGAGAGATGAGAAGCATCAATTCTTCATTGCGGCACCTTAGTTGTTCATTGATTGCTTTCTCATATGTGCCTTGACCAGGGGCTACCGCAGACTGAGTGACCCCTTGCTCAAACCAGTGACCTTGGGCTCAAGCTGATGAGCTTTTCTCAAACCAGATGAACCCACGCTCAAGCTGGAAACCTTGGGGTTTCGAACTTGAGTCCTCTGTGTCCCAGTCCAATGCTCTCTTCACTGCACCAACACCTGGTCAGGCAAGACTTGCAATTGTTGATTAAATATTATGATCTTAATCAAGACAGCCAGGTAGATTGGAAAGAGGATGTTTTCTGAGATCCCAATAACTTGACTGTCATTCAAGAATGGTCCTTCAGTATCTTTGTGAACTTAAGGAAATTGTTAACCTTTTTGAGTTTCAGTTGATTCCTTTGAACAAATAGTATGAAAATTATATGTGCCATGCCACATGTTTTTGAGAATTTAATAAACTACTATATGTGGAAGGACTGAGAAGAATGCCTCTCAAAGACAGGTCAGCCCTGGCCGATTGGATCGATGGTAAGGTGTAGGTCCAGCGTGTGGAAGTTCTGGGTTCGATTCCCAGGGTATACAGAAGAAGCACCCATCTATTTCTCCACTTTTCTTCTCTCTATCTCTCTCTTCTCCTCCCTTAGCCAAGGCTCCATGGGAGCAAAGTTGGCTTGGGCACTGAGGATGGCTCCATGGCCTCCACCTCAGGTGCTAGAATGGCTCCCATTGCCACAAAGCAATGCTCCAGATGGGCCGAGCATTACCCCCTGGTGGGCATGCCCGGTGGATCCCAGTTGGGCGCATGCGGGAGTCTGTCTGCCTGCCTGCCAACCACCCCCGCCCCCGCCCTCCACTTCTCACTTTGGAAAAATACAAAAATTTAAATTTAAAAAGAAAAGGTAAAAAAATATCAGTTCCCAGAATTCTTTTTGCTCTGCCATGCCTACATAATATAATTGATTAAGAAAAGGTAGTAAGGATTTGTGGGACTGTTCTATACACTTTATTCATAAAAAAAACAAAACACTGATAGGTTTAAAATTTATGTGGACACATCACCCTAAATATATAAGTTAAATAATTAGAAAATTTCCATTGTGTTAATTGCTTGGTTGCTATGTTTTTGTTTCCTTGCTTTTCTTTTTCAGAGCCTTCCCCTTTTCATTATTTTTTATCCTTTTATATGTGCTTTCTGTATGATCATTATATGAAAGCACATTGTATGTTGACTTCAAATATTGTTTGTGGAAGTCACATTAAGGCAATTTTAGTGAAAGCAAGCTATAATTCATCAACTTGGTTAAAACTACAACCTAAAGTATAAAACAAAAATAAACTTTACATAATGAAGAACTGACTCAGAACTAGGTATAGCTTACCCAGAGAAGAGAAAATACTCAGATAAGCAGGAAAGAAAGCAACTATTTCCAACCCCACCCCTAAATATTACAGAAATGTCTATATTAAAGTACTATAATATAAAGAAAAATACTTCCACAAAGTGTTAGTTATTCCACACACTATCTCATTTTGAATTAACTGCTAAATGGTTATAATGTCAGATATCAAATTACACCTTATAGTGCCTATCTTACCTCCTAGTTGCATGTTCCCTAAATGGCATGGTTGATACTCCCATTATACTCACCACAGTACTTGGATAGGAGTTCAATAAATGTTTGTTGGAATTGAATCACTGCATTAACATGTAAATTGTCAGATTGCAGGGTTTACAACCTGTAAATCTTATTTTAAAATCTAGATTTACCCAAATTTGCATATTATTTAGAAAAGGAATAAATTAAACTCAAATCAGTGTCTAATTTATATGTATTTCTACAAACTAATTTTAATAGTTTGAAGTGCTACCACTGATCAACAAGTTGACTAGGACAACAAGATGACCTTATTTATTTGGAAATTAAAAAAATTTTTAGAAGATTTGATAGATGTTTATTTATTTTCCAATTAATATTTTTTCCACGGGAACTGTCTTTGGATATTTTTACTTATGGTTATTTATTCACTGGTTTTTAAATCCAGTTGTTGGTTGACTAGAATGTGTTTAATTTGATAGACACTCCTAGACACTTCTTCAAAATTGATCAAGACTTGTGAATAAATGACAAGTGACCGAGTATTTGACAATTTATCTCTTTGTCAAGCTGTTGTTATATTGAAGAGTCATTTTTCATTCAGGAAAGAGAACTTGCTTTTGGTCTGTAACATTGCAAAGTAACTACATGTACCTTTTCTTCAGAGAAGATCATATAAATTTAGAATAGGCTTTGCCCTCTGTTTTTGTCAATTTAAAGTGAAATTAGACTGGCTTCTTAACAATTTCCTGTACTTTTCTTTCCACTCTTTTATTTGAATAAAAAAAAATCTGCAAAGTCTCAGGAAGAAATATCTAACATGATGTTTATAACATTCAAGTGCCTATTCAGTATGCAAAAAAAATTTTTTTTGCCTTGCTTTTTCTAATTTAGTGTCAGTAATTTGAAGTTTTACACCTAAGAACATAAAAAATAATATCTATATTTCATATTTCTTTTTTAAAATTTTATTTATTTATTTTTGTGACAGAGACAGAGAAAGGGACAGATAGGGATCGGCAATCAGGAAAGAGATAAGAAGCATCAATTCTTCGTTGCGGCACCTTAGCTGTTCATTGATTACTTTCTCATATGTGCCTTGATCAGGGGGCTAGAGCAAAGCGAGTGACCCCTTGCTCAAGCCAATGACCTTGGGCTCAAGCTGATGAGACTTGCTCAAACCAGATGAACCCACGCTCAAGCTGGTGACCTCAGGGTCTCGAACCTGGGTCCTCCGCATCCCATTTCGACCCTCTTTTCCACTGTGCCAATGCCTGGTCAGGCCCTATATTTCATATTTCAAAGAATCTAATCCCAGCTTCCTCTATCTACCCCAAAGAATTACAAATAAAAGATATTGTAATTATTTAACAAGATGAGATTTAACAAGATATTTTTGACAGGTTTGTAAAGAAACAGCAAAGTGATAGAGCAGTGAATTCTTATTTTAAAAGAAATTCAACTTCTAAATGATTTAGAGAAGCAACACCGATACTTATAAACTTAAAAATTTTTTCGGAAAACCCACAGCTCAGTTTCTAATCAGTAAAGATAATGAGTAATGTATATCTGTTGAGAATAAAGAAATAAGAGACTCAGTATAAGTAGAAAACAGTGCGGAGAGGAGGAACTGTATTTTAAACGCTACAAAGTCCCAACGTGTTCCTGTGATGAAGTCTTTGTCCTGTAGTCACCAAGTTTCATTCTATGTTTCTATAATCACAATGCAGATTTTACACTGTGCAATTATCTTTAATTGTAAGGGTTTGTAACCACTTATTAAGCTAAGAAGAAGATAGTAGCTGCTCATATTAAAAAAACCTGTGAACTCCAAAAACCCATTTTGATTTTTGAGTGATTTTGACAGTCTCTTGAATAGTGATTGTTTCATTTTGGTCCCTGCTTTTGATGAGTTTAAGAAAGGGAATAAATGCTGAGAATGTTCTTTAGTAACTTACCTAAGTTACTAAGAGAGTGCCATGGTTAAGAGTGACTCCATCACAAGGTGATCTGCTTCTACCTACCCAACTAGAGAGAAAAGTAACTCCATCTCCTCTCTATTGGTGACAATTGTTTCACCCAAAGACCTTGAGCTGCCTAATAAATGATACCATTTAATTCTGAAAGGATAGCTAAATTGGTAGGATAGAAGCTATTGATATATTTGCATACTTCTCTATTTGTTAGCCTAGGAACAAGCTTTCCCATTCCCGGGAACACGTACATACACACGCACATACACACACACACACACACACACATACACATACACATACACATATACACACACACACACACACATACACACAGACCACCACAATTCTCCAGCCTTAACTTTTATACTGTCTATTGAAACTCTAGAGTTCCAGGTGCAGTGCACAAGCACCTATTTTAGTGGAGGTACTTAGTTATTGTTGTTGTTCTTCTACTCATTCTATACAACAAAATTAATCCTTTCACTAGGGTTTCCATAATATTTATATAATGTTTGTAACTCTGTTCTGCCTATATTTTTTTCTACCTCATTTTAAAATATTAACATCACTTATAACATCACCTAACAGATTATATGCTCCTTGAATACAATTCATAATGGTTTATATCCTTTATCCTCCCTTTCTCTATATGTGAATGATATATACATATCCAAAAACACAAATATCTATCACATACATGCACACACATACACACTGAGTATAAATATATTTGCATGTATGACCATCTGTTCTGTACATATGAATTTTAAGAGAGAGAGAGAAAGATTGCCTTTTTTATATATTGCCCTATTAAAAGTCAATAATAATTGACCCTATTACAGTGAGGTTATTGTATTATATTATATTATAAATTTTATATATTTTTAAATTAATACTATAATACAAACAGCTAAATTCAAGCCCTCTTCTTCTCTTCCCCCCCCCCCCCAAAATCAACCATTTGAATCAGTTGAGTTGGAAGAGTTTTTCAGTATGATGTGGGGTTCCCTTTACAGATACTTGGGGGAATCAAAATTATATTGTTTCCATCCATTCTCCTTATCAGGTACCCCATTTCTGTATTTTGACAATGAGCCAATGAACGAGTGTCTCTTTTCCTTCTCACATTTAGGATTTACACAGGGAATTTACTGTTACTATCAGGCAGGAAGTCATTTTCAGGTTGGGCAAAGCTGGTAGAGGTGTGCTACAATCCTAATGAAGCCTTTTGAAAAATGCCCCATCAAGTGATTGCACAATTTTACTTTCAATGTATCAAAACATTCCTGCATGGCCTTCACAGATGTTTAGAAATATCACATTTGAATGTTTACGCTTCCTCATGAGAATGAAAGGCTGGAATGCCAATTTGTTTCTGCCAAACATGCCGGCTGCCTGGCCCTGATATTGTACTCTTAGCCTTGGGAATATATTTCATTCTGTGGAGTCCATTGCATTTTGGTTGCACTTTATTGCACAGTTCAGGTCCACCATTCAATGTATTTAAGAGGATGAGTTAGACAAGTGCATGTTTTATAGTCATTAGTGAATTTATACTCTTTGCAGCTTCTGCATACACAGGTGTCATTAGACTGTTCTTATGAAAAGGAAAGATTTTGGCAGTTTTTGAAATTCATAACATATTTCAATGCCTTTGAGAAAATGTTTTGCTTAGAATGGCCATTTTTTTATAAAAGAAAATTTTAAAATCTTATTAAAGAACTACTTCACACAGAGCAAGAAGCCCATGTGTCTCATAGGGGTATTGTACAGAATCTTCAAATATAGTACCATACCAAGGCTATATACATATTTACAGAATAGAGAAAATGCAGGACTTTCTAATTCTGTTTCTATGATGCAACTGTAACATTGATATTAAAGCTGATAAAGACCTGCAAAGTAACCTCATTTACAAAAATTTATGTAAGTATTCTAAATAAAGTAGTTGCAAAAGAATTCAATACAATATTAAGATAAGTGTACACAATAACCCACTAGTAGTTACTACTGGAATGCAAAGTGTTCAATATTAGAACATTTATTAATATAATTCACCACATTAATCCAGTTAAGAGGAAAATTAACATAAATATTTTCATAAATATTGAAAACTTCTCCAACAAAATTAAACACTCATTTCCAGTATATATTTATAGGTATACTGCTTTTTTAACTTTCTCTTACTTTTTTAGATTTTATTTATTTATTTTAGAGAGAGTAGAGAGACAGAAAGAGATAGAGAGAAAGGGGGAAGAGTAAGAAGCACCAACTCCCATATGTACCTTGACCAGGTAAGCCCATGGTTTTGAACCAGTGACCTCAGTGTTCCAGGTCAGAACTTTACCCACTGTGTCACCACAGGTCAGGCAAAATATATACTTTTTTTAATCTAATGAAAAATGAGTATCTCCATACTAAAGCTATTAACTTTATTACTGGGAAAATTCTAGAGGCATGAACACTCAATTCAGAAATTGGGCAGAGATCTCTACTATTTTCACATATATTTAACACTACATAGGAGATACTACCCTGTGGAATAAGGTAACACAAATTAAAGTATAGAATTAAAAAAGAAGTAGGCCCTGGCCTGTTGGCTCAGTGGTAGAGCGTCGGCCTGGCGTGCAGGAGTCCCGGGTTCGATTCCCGGCCAGGGCACACAGGAGAAGCACCCATCTGCTTCTCCACCCCTCCCCCTCTCCTTCCTCTCTGTCTCTCTCTTCCCCTCCCGCAGCCGAGGCTCCACTGGAGCAAAAATGGCCCGGGCGCTGGGGATGGCTCCTCGGCCTCTGCCCCAGGCGCTAGAGTGGCTCTGGTCGCAACAGAGCGATGCCTCGGAGGGGCAGAGCATCGCCCCCTGGTGGGCGTGCCAGGTGGATCCCGGTCGGGCGCATGCGGGAGTCTGTCTGACTGTCTCTCCCCGTTTCCAGCTTCAGAAAAATACAGAAAAAAAAAAATAAGAAGTAAACTATTTGCAAAGGGTAATTGTGTAAGTAGAAAATTCTGGACAATCAATGTTTAAAATAATAGAAACACTATAATAATTTCATAAGACAGTAAGATATAAAATTAATGTATAGTCACTTGCTTTCTGTACCACTTGGTTATTTCCAGAAAACAAAACACCTCCCCCCAAAAAATCAATGCACAAATGGACAGATATCTATTATTATTGGCTAAAATTTCTTAAAATCAGAAAGATGTTCATTCTCCCTAAGTTAATGTACAAATTATCTTATTCCCATAGAAAGACCAGCAAGTATTTAACTAGTTCTAGGTAAAATGATGCTAAAGCTCATAAAAATATACACACATAAATTAGAAGGAAAAAAAAGATGAGTAATAATGAACACATGAGTAGATCAGGAAGATACAATTGAAAAAATTACAGAAATAGACCTAGTTCACATGATTTGTTTCTTACATAGCTAGAGTGGCATCTCAGACCACTGAGAGAGTTTTATTTTTTATTTTTTTATTTTTATTAAGTTTATTGGGATGACATTGGGTAATAAAATTACATAGGTTTCAGGTGTACAACTTTATAATACATCATCTTTATATTGTATTGTGTATTTACCACCCTATGTCCTCTCTTTCCATCACCTTTTATCCTCACTTTACCTACTTCTATCTCTCTCCTCCCCACCTTTCTCTCTTGTAATCAACATATTGTTTTCTGTGTCAATGAGGGTTTTCTTTTGTTGTTGTTATTGTTGTTGTTGTGATTTTCTTGTTTGTTTAATCCTTTCATCTTCTTCACCCAGCCCCCAACACTTCTTCACTTTGACAACCTTCAGTGTTTTCTCTGCATCTATGAATCTGTTTCTATTTTGTTAGTTCATTTTATTTATTAGATTCCTTATATAAGTAAAATCATATACTGTATGTCTTTTTCTGGCTTAGTTTACTTGTTCACTTAGCACAGTACTCTTCAGGTCATCCCAAATGGTAGGTATTCCTTCTTTTTACAGCTGAATGGTATTTCATTGTGTAAATGTACACAGCTTTTTAGTCACTCCTCTACTATAAATAAAAGACAAATTTAAATTTGTGCCCTTTTTGTACATAATCAAATGTCAAAATAACCTGAAGATGTTTAAAAATAAAAGAATTAACACCAAATGCTTCATATCTGATGCATTATTTTATTATTATTTTAAATCCATGACACAAGTACTAGCAGAAAACATATCTGAATTTATTTGTGATTTCACTGTAGAGAAAGGCTTACCTCTGACTCAAAATCTAAATTCAAAATACTTTAAATTGATAACTTTGACTGCATAGCAGAAGGACATTTTACATGACAAATATTAATAAAGTCAAAGAATTGATATTGAACATGAATAAAATAATTATAAATAATATCACAAGTAAAGAGCTTAAATCCCCAATTTGAACCCTTTTTTAATAATGAGGAAGACCAATAGCTCATAAAATGGACAAAGAATATATAGTTATTTGACACAAAATAAATTTTAAAAAATTGTTCTTAAATGAAAATATTGCTCAACTTCATTACTAATAAAATAAGTGCAAATTAAAAATATACTAAAATCCATTTCTCATCTCTTGCAAAATTATAAAAGTTTGAGAACACAGTCACCTCATATTTCTGGTAAGAATATAAAATGACAACATCCATATTGGAAAGAATTTTGCAAAAGCTTATCACACTGTATATATAGTTATTATTTGACCCAGCTGCCCCACTTCTAGGAATTTACCATAAAATATAACTCAAAAATGTGAGAAAATGTATTAATTCAAGATTTTTTGTAATAGCAAAGCACTGAAATAACTTAAATTTACACATTAGGGAGTTCTATTCAGTGGTTGCCGTTTTCTTCTCAAGTAATTATGAATAAATATTTCTTAAGTAATAAATGGTGATTTCCATTATATATTGTTAAGTGGCAAAGCAAATTAAAAAGTTTATATATAAAAACTATTATTCCTTACATATATACATGATTATATGTTTATAGTGTGTATATATATATACACACACATTCCTATGTAGTATGCTATCTATATATGTGCATCTATTATCTTCATATAAAAAAGGACATTTGTATTTGCAAATGATTGTTAACAAAAAGTTATAAAGAATGATCTAGAAATTAATGATGTTGGTTATCTGCAAGAGATATCTTGTTAAGAGGTACAGAATTTAGAGAAGATAGCAGTTCTCTCTAAGTATATCTTTATATATAATTTTGTTTTTTTCCTTTAAATAACCTTTATTCATGCAAAAAATAAGTAACAATGGGATAAAAAACACTCCAGTTAAAACAAATAAAACCCAACATCTAACTTTTTAATCAAATATACAACAAAAGATAATAAAAAATTGAACACAATATTCTGTTGTATACTTTCTAAGAATAAAAATAAAATTACCTTATTTAATAGGTTTGTTGAACCTGGAGTAGCTATTCCAAAATATTTTGTATATATAGTAGGTTTTATAAAAGTTAGTGTTATATTGGGGAACAAGTTATAAAAATAACTAATGGTAAAGTAGAGAAGAAATTAGAATAACTATTGCCAAGATTTTGGCTTCTAAATACTTCGTCTACCTTGAAGGAACCATTGGTCTATAGACAAATGTTTTATTCGATGGCTGAATTGGGAAGTACAAGTTGAGGCACAATATTTTGGTCTACAAAGTAAAGGAATATTCAAAACTGATGAGCACATTTCAAAAAACCTTGGACTGTCTCAACTCACCAAATTATGGACAATTTATTTATCAAAACTAATAATTAAATCATATATTGTATTTTTAAAATAATCCATGAGTCTACTTGGATCCTCACATTTTTTTAAGTGAGTGTGAAGAAAAATCTAGTAACAAAAGAATGACAGCTGATATTTTATAGACAAATGAAAAAGTGAACATGTTACATCCATAATAGTAATAATTAATTCAGGCAAAAATCCTAATGGACACCGGAACCAAGGAGTGTTCATACAATCTCAAGGTACTTCCCCCACAAGCATACCTCTTTTCATTTATAAAGAGAAGAAAGTATCTTTAAAATGAAAAGATCTTGAAAACATACTTAAGCCATATAAGCAAACATCACCAGTAATGTGAAAAGCAGACATTTTGTTCTTTAATCTTCTAATTTCTCCAGATCCTAAATTTGTCTCCATCTTTTTCCTATAGCAATGTTCATTCCTAAGAATAAGACTTACTAATTATTCATTGAAGCTTCTCTACAAAAACTGCTGTGTATGCAATCACCACATGGTCTTCTTGTGCTTCTGTTGCGTATAGCTCCCCTATACTGGAAGATTTTTCATTAAGACTCATTTTTATAAAGAACACAAGTCTATGTTAGGAAGAGCCAAATTTTGTCTATAATCATCAGAAGGGATCTGAATTAGAATCATCTTAAATGTTTTAAAAAATAGATCCAAGAGTTCATGGCTCAACAAGACAGAAGTTCAGCTCTCAAGAAATAGTACAATGTAGGTATTTATGCAAGAGACCTTCTAGGGATGTGGTTTCATGTGTTTTTAGCTGGTTTCCTGACAAGAGGCATGGAGGGTCATCGCATGATGGTTTCATGGGTCAGGGATCATTCTAATTTGCGTTCCATGGAGGTCATTCCTAGTGCAAGGGAGGCTGACATATGTAATGTAACTGTGCAACCAAGAAAAGGAGGACTGTTGGGGGATATATCTAGCAGTCACTGAAACAGGTTCAATCACTCCAGACAAGACACCTGTAAATTATGGTCCTGGGAGTGCATTCTTTACAAAATAAAAGAAGTGACACTGTGGCTTCTGAAATGGCTGCATCCACATTCTGTAATGAAAAAGTTATATATTTGATTGTATGTGATTGAATATAAGAAACCATAATAAATACAGAGTGTGTTCTGTTATCCATTATCAGGAACTCCTTAAAAATTTGAATCTTAATCTTAATACATTTATTGAGGAAACAAGCTGATTCTGAAATTTCTTCTGTGCACACAACACGACTCTTGTGTCGCAATGACAGCTGTTGCATTCATAATGGCCACTATTTGTTTTAGAGCACTCATTGTTGATGTAAAAAAGAAGTGCAATTGGGACCAGTAATCGATTAAAAAATATATGTATTTAAATTAAATGAAGAAGAGGGGCCCTGTTCAAGTTGCTCAGTGGATAGAGAGTCAGCTGGTGTCATGAATTTAACCCCTGGTCAGGGCACAGACTAGAAGCAACTAATGAGTGCACAACTAAATGGAACAATGAGTTGATGCTTCTCTCTCTCTCTCTCTCCCCCCCCAAACCCTCTCACTTTTTTAAATCAATGGAAAAAATTTTAAAAATTAAGCAGAGAATTTATGACACATATAATTTATACTACAAACATTTTATGTTAACTTTGAACCCACTAATAAAGATCATCTTGCCAGTTTTTTAATCTAATAGCAAGGTCTGCCTAATAGAATTCTAAATTTTCTATTATTTATAAACTAGACCTCATAATTTATCTATAGTTTCTTCTATGTATTTTCTTCTTATTTTGTCAAGTGTGAACACAGAGCCATTTGATATGCAGGCTGAAATCAGATCCCTTTTGTAGACATAACATTTTCCCCATTTTTATCAGTCTGACACACACCTAATCTTCAGCAGCAAATTTTATCAACTTTTCTTTATATAATATTCCAAAGATGTCAACTTATATTTCACATAAACAACAACTCTTTTTTCCCTTTGGCAGACATATTCAGAAGCTTATGCAATATTTAATTCAATTCTTTAATGACATATAATAGTAAGGGCAAAATTACATTAAAAGGTTTTGAATCAAGCTGAATGTATTCTTGCTCAGCATACAATTCAACTGTGGGAGCAGAAGTACAAAGTCTGCCATAGACTTTCCCATTAGCCGAAATGGTCAACAAGCTGGGGATGTCAATCAGTATGTTTCACAGGGAAATCTGGGAGCTTTGATTAATCTGGCCAGTCAGTTGAATGCAGGTCAGTTAAGAGAGGTTAGGTTGTAACTCAGGCACTTTGGCTCATCCCCAGCCACATATCTATATACTACTGCTATTTTTCCATCTCTTGAAGTGTTTCCTCTGCAAGGTAAGCTTTATTATGTAATCTTTGAATATGGAATAAAGTTTTTAGTTATTTTGGATAAGAAAAATAAAATCACTACTTACAGAAGTCTAGAAGTAAATTCTTGATTTGCACAACTTTCTGCCACTTACTGTGACTTTTCGGCTTTCTCCCTGCAATGGTAGATTGAAACATTTATGGTTTAATCAATGAATCCCCACTATTATTTGGATTGCATTTTAGTTTATGATGAGTTAATTAATGAATTGAGCCATTAGTATGAAAGTCCTGGCTTGCTTACTTGCATCCTTCAACTCCTCCGTGGTTCAGTGAATTCTTTTCGATTTTGGCCAGGGTTTCTGAATTTCAGGAAGATTATTCCTGCCCTTACCCAAGTGATGATTGATTCTTCTGTTTTTAAAGTTATTTAGAAGTAAAAACATGTATGACACTTAGCTTTTATTATTGTTTTCTGCTGAAATCACACCACTCTTCTCAGAATATTGAGCATTATTTCTTATCATCTAAGTGTATTTCAAGAACCGCCTTTGAAAAGCCTTGGTACAGGGGAAACTGATTGACCACGACTTGAAATGCATTTAGTAATCTGGACACCACAGAGTCTCCTCAAATTCTTCTTTTATCATAAATACATGTATTTCAGAGAGTTAGAAATTTTTTTTTTGTTAAAAATACTCTTTAAAGCATCGGCCCAGAGTGCAGATGTCCCAGGTTCAATCCCCAGTCAGGGCACACATAAGAAATGCCCATCTGCTTCTCTTCCCCTGCCTCTCCCCTTTTTCTCTCTGTCTTCCCCTCTCATAGCCAGTGGCTTCATTGGTTCGAGCATTGACCCAGAGCACTGAGGATAGCTCATTTAGTCTGAGTATTGTCCTCAGGTGCTGAGAATAGCTCAGTTGATTTGAGCATTGGCCCCAGGTGGGAGTTGCCAGGTGGATTCCTATAGGGGTGCAAGTGAGAGTCTGTCTCTCTATCTCCTCTCCTCTCACTTAAAAAAAATTGCTTCAACTTCTTCAGTCCATAATTATGGTTTCTCTTCCCTCCGTGTTCTCAGTGAAGGCAGTGGCATACTTTACACACTTCTCCCCAGCAGTACCTAGTTCAATGCCTTGTAAACTAATAAGCATCCATAAGTATAAAACTTCCTTAATCAAGCTATTGATAATTCCTTTGATATTTTAAAATATGTTATTTTGCTATATATCTTCTTATTTTACTATATGTACAAATATTACTTGGTATGCATATCAAAACACACAGACACATATCATTTTACTCAATGTAGATGTGAAAGGAAAAATGCCATGATTTAGAATTCCCAGGCACCAGCTTATTTTAAGTTACCATGTGTTTTAAAATACAATATAAAAAAATGAATATTTTCTAATTGTTTGTACTGACATCACTTTCTATCATTTGTTATATCCTCAAATCACCTGAAATTTGTAAAAGGGCTTACAAATATTAATGTGTAATCCACTGGATTGGAGGTACACCCATACTAATTACGACTGTGATTTATTTATCAGTGAGATGTCATTATTCTGCTTCATAAGAGCTCAGGCAAATCTTGAAATGATATATTTCAAGGTAATGCCATGAGTGTTCCATTTCTGCATAGAATGGCTATTTATAGTTGCTTCAATTGATTCCTAAAGGGTGTAGGGCAAAGAATCCCTTTATCCTGTCATCCTATGGAGCTAAGGGTATGGACTGTGCTGAGCTAGAGCAAACTTGAAAGCTGATCAAACTTCTAAGCAAAATCCTCTATTATGATTAGTGATGGACCCAATCCTGTGAAGTGAATATAGGTGAAGAAATCACAAAGGTTGGAGATGGATGAAAGAATCCAGAGGGTGAACTGTGTATTTAAACCTTATCTAAACCCCCTTGGTGGCTGCAATTGGGTCTGAAATCTTGTTAGTACACACCTTCTTGGGAGATTTTATGCCTTTTCTTATTTCACTCAGGTCAGATGAGACGAGAGAGCAGTTTGCTGGTTCAAAAGCACCAAGGGAAATATGACAGAAATTGCAGATACAGCCTCCAGAATTAGAGTGCTGGGTTCAGATGTCAGGACCACTTCAAAACCTATGGAATGATCTGGACCTAATTAAAAACAGATAGGGATGTATAAAAATTATTTTTAAACTATCAAATCAGTTAAATATAATTATAACAGCAAAGACTACAGAGAGTAGCCAATGGCCAGATGAATTTCACTTTTACAGAACAGAAAAAAAGAATAAAAATAGAAAAGAAGACATAGTTTTCAGTGGCTTGGATTTAGGAAAATAATAACACAAAGTTGTGTGTTTTGTACATTTTTATTTCTAAGTATCTTTAAAAATAGGAGAAAGAAGTCTCACACTTATTTAAGCACAGAGGATGGTTTTCCTGGCATTCAGAATCACTCGGGTAACTGCAGGCACTTTTTCAAGTTTATCCAGGAGGGTATTCCCATGTGAATGAGTATGCTCAGTAACAACTGTCATCATGAAGCCTCTGTGATTATCCTTATATGTAATTGTTGTTTTGTGGTATTTTAAATAATCTCCTTTATACTTCAGGAGACCTTTTAATACATTATATTACATTAAAACATATAGATTATGGGTGACTTTGTAACTCAAATGTGGTTAGAAATGATGACTGACATACTCAATTCCAAGGTATAATTATCCCCAGGGTTATATGTTATTGTTTAATTAAAAGGAGTTTTAACAAATCTGACTCTTAAGTTGTCAATTCAACATTTTTCCTTGAAAAATTATTTCTTTTCCACCATAAAACTTTGCTAAATGCTTCAGGGTCTACAGAGGTGATAAAGACAAATCCTGCACCAATAATATTAGAAAGCAGTTATCTGGTCTGTCAACAAATATTTATTAAGTTTCTACATTAGCCTAACCAGATGGTGGCACAGTGGAGAAAATGTAGGACTAGGATGCAGAGGAGCCAGGCTCAAAACCCCAAGGATGCCAGCTTGAGAGGGGGCTCACCGTCTTGAGCCCAAAGGTTTCTGGCTTGAAGCCCAAGGTGACTGTCTTAAGCCCAAGGTCACTGGCTTGATCAAGAAGTCACTCACTCTGCTGTAGCCCCCCCATCCCAGTCAAGGCACATATGAGAAAGCTATCAATGAATTATACTAAGACTAAGGAACCACAATGAAGAACTGATGCTTCTCATTTCTCTCCCTTCCTGTCTGTCTATCACTATCTGTTCCTCTCTCTGTCTGTCAAACATACACACACACACACACACACACACACACACACACGATTCTACATTACAAAGTAGAACTAGCAAGAATCTTTCTCATGAAGATTGCTTTCTCAAAGATAGCCCATTCTAATAAGAATGTGACTAATGATTACGCAAGCAGAGTATAATGCAGGCCAGAGTTCTAGAAGTCAAAAAAGGATCTATCTTGATGGAAGTTCATGGACTTACTAAAAGGCATGAGGGGACTTGAAGTATGGCTGCAGTGAAGGTGGGTTTAGAAAAGGGATAGAATTTCAAGAAATAGCCATTGTCAGAAGTTGTAAAAGACATTAAAGTATTTTCTTTTTTGTTTACGTGGAGAGCTTGAATATTGTTAGGGCAAAGAGTTTAAAGAGTTTGCAAATAATTTTGCTGTTGCAAAATACTAAGACTCGGGGTTGCAGAAAGTCCTGGATCAAAGCCAGGCATTAGGAATTTTCTAACAAAAGCTCCTAATCACATTGTTTAATATTTTATAAATGTATTTTTTCTTTGCTCCATTCAGAAAAAGCAAATCACACGTGTCACTAATATCTTTGTGAAAGATTGTGCTGCAACTATAATAGGTTTATCCATAGTGTAGACCGCCCACAGTTCTGCTGATACTCCTGAAAACTACACCATTGTTTTCTCAATGTAACCAATGGTGAACAGTAAGCATGGCCGCCATCAAAGCTGCCGGGCCCATGCAAGTTCAGGTTTGATTTGGACCGATGGTAATGAAGCAACAGAGCCCAAAACTGGTGCTCCATTTTCCTTTATTCTGGACTCGCACTCCGCAAGTGAGTAAAACAAACATACTGGGCAACAAAACCCACTCATTCAGCGCTCACAAAGCTACTGACTCATCCAAGTTTTCCTAGAATCAAAGGCTTCCTCATCACCAGTCTTATTCCCCTCTGTTCCCAATCTCCTTCTCTTTCATGAACTGGCTTCTCCTTCCCCATTCTGCCATTTTGGCTGCATCCTTTATGTGGCCACTCTGCCCTGCCTCCATGGGCTCTTCCTAGAACATAATTACTCTCCCCCAGAATAACGTGATCTCTCTCCAAATAGCCTCTTTGCTCCTCCTTTTAAAACCTTTTGGTGCGAAAGCCCTCCCCCAACACATATTAGCATAACCACACCCATCCCAAGCGGGTGAGGGACAGCACCATCTTTAACGATAAGGGTAAGAAAAAATAACTTTATCTGCCCTGTGACACTCAGAATCTCAAGAAATAAAGTCATTCCTTAGCCATTTTTTTATTACCATTGATGGTTCTGTAATAAGAAATACTGATTTGGGGGATATTTATAATATGATTTAATCAATTCATTAGTTACCAGAGTTTTGGAAATATTTATTGAAATGTATTTCATTTTAGGATTAAAAGACTATAAACTGATTTGAGGTGAAATTATGGATTTTTGAGTAAAAAACATCAACAGTTTTAACATGTGAAATTGGTAGGGAAAATTGACTTGACAAGCAACTCCGAATTTAATTAATGCATTAAACTAACTATAACTTGCAAGTGATTCCATGAATATTAATGGCTCAGATAATGTGCAGATTTGTTATCTTGGGGTTTTCTCCAAACCACATGTATATTCCCTGAAAATTCATCGAGTAGGTTTGATGTTATTATCAAGAGGCAGGACAGTTTTATCTCAAATTTTAGCTATGCAAGCCAGTATGCAAAAGATACACATGTCTTTGTCTGCGTGTAAGTGTGTGTATTACAATATGTAACTAAAATACTTTTTTTTTGCTTCTCCTTTCAGAATCAAATCAATACCTTTATATCAGAAATCATACAGATTACATCTAGTCTTTGAGCATTGTAGCATTGTTCCTTGGTTCTAAATTGGTAAATATTTTATGCACTCAGCTGAAAGATGTGTAAAACTAAGGGAATTATTTACCCATAACTTTGCACCTGAGAATAACAAATCTAGTTAACTTCAGAGAAATATTTTTTTAATTATAACAATACCTCTAGATTTATGCTGAAATATTCTCTTAAATTTATTCAACATTGTTTTTTATTGTCATGGCAGCTGAGAAGAAAGCTTGTTGTAAATTTGAATTGACTGAGGTTAAAATCCTGAACCCCACTCTTCCCTTATAACTTTTTGACCTTGGGAATATTTTTTAATTTCTCTGACTTTGTTGTCCTTATTAATTTTTTTATAAAAATTTATTTGAGCCAAAAGAGGATACACCAGGAAGCAAGACCTCAACAGAATGAGATAAATGCTTCTTGTCCTTCTTTTTAAAATTTATATTAAGATACCTAACTTTCAGGGTAGTTTTGAGGATTAAGTGTGTTCTGATAAGAAGAACCTAACTTGCAATTTCTGATACTTCAGAGCTCGGTAGATGCTTGGACTTTTGTCTTGTTTCAACTTCATGCAAGCTATCCCTCTCCATTAGTGGGTGATCTCCTTACCGGTAGAAACAACATTCTAAATTTTTGATCCAAGTTACTAGAACAAATTAATTACTCAAAGAGTATATGCAGCCAGGGATTATTTTAAATTATGATATAAGTTTCTATACTTTATATTAAACTTTTGATTAGGTCTTTATTCAAATCCACATCCTTACAAGAATTATGGTTTTGACTATTTGTCAGTATAAGGATGGTTTAGCATGTGGTCTTTAGAATAAGAGCCTAAATATTTGAACTTCCTACAGCTTATAAATTGAGGGGCACACAGGATATACCATGTTCTGTTAGAGTTTAAATATACACAGCATATAAGCTAGGTACTATGTAAACCCTATATCATTTCTCATTTAATCTATGCAACAACTCTATGAAATAAGTATTATTATTATTATTATTATGTTTCTATTGCAATCAAACAAATTTGGTGACACCTTGAGAGCTTGAAAAATTTGGCGCTTGATGTTGGCTCAATGACTAGAGCATCAGCCCGGTGTATAGACGTCCTGGGTTCGATTTCCAGTCAGGACAACATAAGGGAAGCAACCATCTGCTTCTCTCCCTCATCCTCCTTTCTCTCCCACTCCCTCTCCCACAGCCAGTGACTTAACTGGTTCGAGCATGGCCCCAGGTGCTGCAGATAGTTCCACTGGGGAGCATCTGCCTTAGGTGCTAAAAATAGCTTGGTACTTGAGCATTGGCCCCAATGAGGTTACTGGGTGTATCCAAGTTGGGGTGCATGCAGTAGTCTGCCTCACTATCTCCCCTCCTCTCACTTAAAAAAAAAAGAAGAAGAAGAATTTTTCTAGGGTTAAACAGATATACAGTGATGATGTGACATCACAGGCAGATTCTCTGAGTGTTGCTTCTGGAGTGTTATTATATGAATTCCTGGGTGCAGAACACCCAGAAAGACAATTGAGAACTTTTCTTATTTGTATTTTTCCAAAGTGAGAAGCGGGGGAGACGCAGGCAGCAGATTCCCGCATTCACCTGACTGGGAATCTACCCAGCATGCCCACCAGGGGATGATACTCAGCCCCTCTGGGGTGTTGCTCCACTGCAACTGGAGCCACTCCTAGTGCCTAGAGCAGAGGCCATGGAGCCATCCTCAGTGCCCAGGCCAACTTTGCTCCAATGGAGCCTTGGCTTTGGGAGGGGAAGAGAGAGAGAGAAAGGAGAGGGGGAAGGGTGGAGAAGCAGATGGGCCCTTCTCCTGTGTGTCCTGGTCGGGAATCGAACCCGGGACTTCCGCATGACAGTCTGATGCTCTACTACTGCTGAGCCGACCAGCCAGGGCAACAATTGCAAACTTTTTAATCTATATTAGCTTGAACTAAATATAGTCATTGTGCATTATGTAGCAGCTTTTCTTTTTCGAAAAACATGACTCAAAACAACGTACTTTGTGTTGTTTTTAAATCATACAGGGTTCTGGATTTTTTAAATTTCTAAATTTAGTTTTAGAAGGAATACTTCTGTTAATAGTATTAAAATGCATATTCACAAAACAAAACAAAAAAACCCCCACAAAGTCACATAAACTCACTCAACATGGAACACAAGTGTTCATATTTTTGTATATATATCTGCAGACATATAGTTGTACACAGATGTCCATACAAATGAATGTTTTATTCATAAGAAGAGAAGCATGCCATAATACTATTTTGCAATCTTCCATTTACATCAAATAATATGTCTTGAGTATCTTTCCTTCACAAGAAATTTGCTTTCACAAAACCAAGCTTTTTTTTAATGACAAGGTAGTATGTATGTACTTTGATGTTCCAGGATATATCTTTCACTTTTCTTAAGCATTGAGGTTTAATGCTACAATGAACATGCTTTTAATAAAATTGTTGGACATATTCTAAATTCTTTCATTAGCATAAGCTTCTACAGGTAACTCGTCGGCTAACATTGTACACTAAATCTTACAGCTTTCGATAGATACTGCCAAATTATACTCCAGGAAGTCAGAACTCTTTGTCTAAGAGAATATTTGGTAGTTTAATTAATACTGGTTTATTGCATTAAATAAAGGTATTTACCATGTTAATTTAGTCAGAAATTCCTGAAGGAGAAGAAACTTAATGCAGATGAGCTTTTCGTGTGAAAATTACACGTGCCCTACAGGATCATCATTAGTTCATAAACATTTGCCTCAGAAGTCATGAGTGCACACACAGGAGCCTTAACAATCTGGAGAAGATATTTCATCATAAACATTCACCATGTCATGTCCTAAAATAGTTTGAATTGGTTAATCAAGGACATTTTCCATATTTTAATAAGAAAATTAGCATATGGTTTTTATCACCATGAAATAAAAGCTTATTTTTCCAATGCTTTCTATGAAAGTGTTCATGCTGTGTATGTGCTATTTAGATTTCTTGAGGGGACACCATTCTCAAATAAGTGAGAATTGTTTTTCCTCAAAGAAGTGTTTTGAGTTGAATATGACTGATGCAATATTCTCCTTTTATCTTGCATTCAATGCAAGCATGGAAAAAAAATATTTTTATGGTTAATGTTTGGACTCCCAAATCAATAGATTAAATACTATCATTTAGATGTGAGATTTAGATACTTTAAAAATATTTTTTCTGTGAAGGGGGTGGGAGAAAGGGGAGGGGCTTAAAGAGAAACAAAATATAGGGTGCAGAAGATAATTTGACTTTTGGTGATAGGTATACAGCATATTCGACTGTCCAAATGATGTGAAAATTTTTTCTCTAAATCTATGTACTCTGATTGACCAATGTCATCCTGTTAAATTTAATTGTCTAAAGAAATTAATTAATTAAAATATATTTTCTATTTATGAAAATAAATAAATAAGTATTTAGAAAACAACACAAAAATTAAGAAAGACCATACAACTTAACATAAAGTATAAATTATTTTATAGATTTTATTGAGGACCCTTATGCTTGTATTGCTCTATGTATGAGAAAAAACCTTAAACTTATGATCACATCTGTTTTCAGAGTACATGGATACATATATTTATATTTGTAGTATTTTAGAACATGGAATTTTCAGTAGTTTTTAGCCCTTTTATTGAATCAACTAATGTAAACTAAACATGAAATGACATTTATGTTAGTTTGAAATTCATTGGACACTCAGTAAAATAGGTTCTAATTACTAGTACCAAGGCCTAATTATTTGTAAAAATAACTATTTCCTTTAAAGATAGCATCCAAATTTTATATTTGATATGTAACAGGTTATAATTAAGAAGAAACATGGAAAGCAATAATAATAAATATTTTTCATTACATTCATAATTAATTTTAAGCAGTACCTTAATAAAGAACCACAAGGAGATAAAATGCAAATAAACTATAAAATGGGTGCAATATTATTAATTTTCTTAGAAAATTAATCCAAACTTTATGTGCTCTGATAATGCTTTGCATATAGAAAACAAATGTTATGTTAAAGCATACCAAACTCTATAAGGTTGGCAATGTACTAACCTCTAGTCTAGGTTATGCTGTGGTGAACACCAATTCCAATATCTCATATTTTAACAAAACCAAATTTATTTTTTCCTTCTGTTAAAAGTTTAAAGTGGGTCATCAGGATCTCTGATTCATACCTTATTCTAATACTCAATATTTTTGTAAACTGGAATTTCAATCTAAAGTCTTGATTATATTCAGCTTTAACAGCTTAGCAAGAATATTTTATAATGGTGCATTATATATAATTTATATTTCCACATTTCAGAAAGCACAACTGTTCATTCTACTTTAGGTGATGCTAAATTTAATCATCAAATCAACAAAGCAAGTCTAATCTTTCTATTTTTTCAAATGCTTCTGAAATCAACTGGTACCATGTAGTTGTCTGAATCAGTTATCTCATTATGGTTTGGAAAGTTGTAATTTTTCTAATTATATTCTATATTTATTGGCTGAAAGACTTTTGTAAAGAATTCCTCATCAAATACAAATTATTTTGCCAGCTTTATTGAGCTATAAGTCACATATACTATTGTGTAATTTAAGGTGTACAATGTTAGTTGCTTGATACAAATATATATGAATGAATAAAGATGTTTATATACGCACATGTGTGTACACATGCACACACAATGCAATATTACTTAGCCAAGAGAGAGCAGGAAATTGTGCCATTTATGACAATATGTACGGACCCTGAAGCATGATGCTAAGTGAAACAGAACGGCAAGTACTGTAAAATCTCACTGACATGTGAAATCTGAAAACACCAAACTCATAGAAACAAAGAATAGGATGACATTGCAGGGACAGAAAAGTGAAGGAAATGCGGGAGATTTTGTTCAAAAGATACACGTTTCCAGCTCCAAAATCAACACGTTCTGAGGATCTAATGAATAGCATGGTGATTATAGTTAGACTATAGTTGGCAATACCATATTATATACTTGAAAGTTGCTAAGAGAGTAAATATTAAATGTCCTTACCTCCCACCCCCCCACACACACACTCATAGGTAATTTAAATGAGGTGATGAAGGTGTTCCAACTAGGGCTCTTTAAACACCAAGAAAGTCAGTTCTTATGGTCAAGAAAGCATAGTTCCTCAATTCTTTTCCTTTTATTGCAGTTTTCAGAGTAAAGACTTGGTGCCCTAGTTACATCTAATGGTCATAATTATGAGAAAGGAAGAATAAAGTGCATGAATAAACAAGGTTATTTATGTCGATTTTAGGTTATTTTGTATCATTTCTTAACTCAGTATAGAGGTCATAACATTCTCATGTTTTTTTATCTTTTTCTGTCAGAAATGTTTAATATATATATATATTTTAAATAGTTTATTGACATAAGTTTGAATAATAAAAGATGTTGACTACCTTTGGTAATTAATTAGAATCAAGACACAATTTTTAAAAATCAGCTGTTGAGGATAAGCTAGACTAACAACTAGAAATGCACATTGTTATAAAGCAATGAATGAAAATATATTAAAGAATAAGCCATAATTCTAATCTACTCATTACTATCAAATAAAGGTATATTTAAAACTGCATAATTAGTTCATAATCTGCCTTCTGTGAGCTCATAGAACAGATGTATAGAAGATGTAGAAACTATATATTTTAATATTGTGGCCCTGGCCAGCTGGCTAAGTAGTAGAGCAATAGCCTGGCATGTGGAAGTCCTGGGTTCAATTTTTGGCCAAGGCACACAGGAGAAGCTCCCATCTGCTTCTCCACCACTCCCTCTCTCCTTTCTATCTCTCTCTTCCCTTCCTGCAGCCAAGGCTCCACTGGAATAAAGTTGGCCTGGGTGCTGAGGATGGCTCTATGTGGCCTCTGCCTCAGGCACTAGAATTTCTCTGGGTGTAACCGAGCAACACCCCAGATGGACAAAGCATCACCCTCTCCCTAGTGGGCATGCCGGGTAAATCTGGTCAGGTGCACGCAGGAGTCTGTCTCTCTGTCTCCTCACTTTTTACTTCAGAAAACTACAAAACACAAACAAACAAACAAAATAAAAAAAGATTGCACTTTCTGGAGTGTCTATAAGGACATGGACACTAGAGTTGTTATTTTAATATGTTTGAAAATTAATTTGTAATATATATGATGAGACTTAAAATTAAGCCAATTTTCACATTTGATTCACTCCATTTCCTTTATATAAATTAACATTAATTGTTCTAAATTTATAAGAATCTGAAGTAACAATCCTAACTACCCACCCATCACAGAGCATAGTGCTTTTAAACCAATTTAGGCACTTTTTAAAATAAATGCCAGACTTATCAACCTATTATAAAGATATAAGGATTTTTAAAACTTTTTTTTAAATTTATTCATTTTAGAAAGGAGAGAGAGAGTGAGAGGAGAGAGAGACAGAGAATGAGAAGGGGGGAGGAGCAGGAAGCACCAACTCCCATATGTGCCCTGACCAGGCAAGCCCAGGGTTTTGAACCGGTGACCTCAGCATTTCCAGGTCAACGCTTTATCCATTGCGCCACCACAGGTCAGGGATATAAGGATTTTTTGTAAGTTGTTACATTCCCAAATATTTTTCTTTTCAGTTTCTATATACCATCATTGTATGTAGCCTTTTACCTCCACTGTATAGCCACTAAAAGCAAAATAAAAGTTAATGTCACATAAAGAAGTAGACCTTCCCAGCAGTTACCTTTCATAGGTCTATTCAACATTTCTCCAGAGTTGAGATATGGACATTCACATGGAATTTGGCCACTTATTTATTTACTGCATAAGATGTTCAGATCATTCACTCATCCAATTTGCAACTGAGTCAGATACAAGCAGTGCAGCTGAGGAAGGGCAGTAAATATATGGACTTAGTAGCTGACATTATCTGGGCAGTCATCAAAGATGGGACTACTGGTAAGTAGACAAGTGTTTAGGCTCTTTGTATTAATCAATAAACAAGGTGTGTCCAAAACATGACTATATTTGTTTCTTTATATATATATATATTTTTGTATTTTTCTGAAGCTGGAAACGGGGAGAGACAGTCAGACAGACTCCCGCATGCGCCCGACCGGGATCCACCCAGCACGCCCACCAGGGGCGACGCTCTGCCCACCAGGGGGCGATGCTCTGCCCCTCTGGGGTGTCACTCTGCTGCGACCAGAGCCACTCTAGCACCTGGGGCAGAGGCCAAGGAACCATCCCCAGCGCCCGGGCCATCTTTGCTCCAATGGAGCCTTGGCTGCGGGAGGGGAAGAGAGAGACTGAAAGGAAGGAGGGGGTGGGGGTGGAGAAGTAAATGGGCGCTTCTCCTATGTGCCCTGGCCGGGAATCGAACCCGGGTCCCCCGTACGCCAGGCCGATGCTCTACCGCTGAGCCAACCAGCCAGGGCCTGTTTCTTAATATTTTAATAGAACTTGCATGTTCTCTACTCTTCTGGGACAAAAAAGAAAATTAAAAATGCTAATGATTATATTAAAAATTATAGACGAGGCCCTGGCCAGTTGGCTCAGTGGTAGAGCATCGGCCAAGCCTATGGATATCATGGGTTCAATTCCCAGTCAGAGCACACAGGAGTAGCAAACATCCTATTCTCCTCCCCTCCCCCTCTGCTTTCTCTCTTTTTATCTCTCTCTTCCCATCCCACAGCCTTGGCTTAGTGTGAGCAAGTTGGCCCTAAGCACTGAGGATGGCTCCATGGTGGTTTTGCCTCAGGTGATAAAATAGCTCAGTTGCCTAGCCAGGGGCAGAGAATCACCAAGTAGGGGGCTTGCCAGGTGGATCCCCATTGGGGTGCATGCGGGATCTGTCTCTCTGCCTCCCTGCTTCTCACTTAAAAAAAAAAGTTATAGATGTGAGGTTTGTGAATATAGGCAGAACTATTCTAGGGCTAAGAGATACTGAGAACATGAATTTTACCACTGAAATCTCTGGCAGTAGTTTGTACTCCCAATGAAGTGAAATCGTATTTATTTCATTTGTTTAATGACTAAATAATTTATGTAATTTAGATAAATAAATGTAAGTGCAAAATTTATTATTGATTTATTAATTGCTGTGTCTTCTGAGACAGTCTTCAAGTTTGAAGAAAGAGTGATGTACCATTCACAATTTCTATTCACCATTTTATTCTCACATTCTAGGGTAACACAGTTTATATCCAGATACCATCAATTCTTCATCTACTTCTTCCCAGTAAAAGCCCTAAAAGTTCCACATTGTGCAACCATCCAAAATATAGGGTGATTCTGAGAGCAGTGATACCCTTGGGGAATTTCAAGTTGATGGCAAATCAATAAGAACTTTGATAAATAAGTTCTTGACATGGCACCTAGTACATGGTAGATGACAGAATATAGTTCTTGAGTGAATGTGCTATTGAATTCTATGTACTCTGGCTGTTGTAAAGCACCTGTAAAACCAGTAGCCATGGCCACCGTGACAGCTGCCTGGCCCATGCAGGTTTGCATTTGATTCGGACAGACGGTAATGAAACAACGGTGCCAAGAACTGGTGAGCCATTAGCTTTAATCCTAGCTTGCTCCTGGAAGGAAAAAAATACACACAGTGGGAAAATACTTCTCTTTCCATTCAGAGCTCCCAAAGCTCTGACTCATCTGAGTTTCCTAGAATCAAAGTTTCTACCTGACCAGTCATATTCACCTCTGTTCCCTATCTTCTTCTCTCTACACAAACTCTGCCCAAACTGGCTTCTCCTTCAGCACTCCACCATCTTGGCTGCTTCTCCTCTCCTCCACATGGCCTTTCTCTACTCTCCTCTAGCATGGGCTCCTCTGGCCCATTTTATAATATAGAAATCAAAACCTTTAATCCAATATACAAACAAGGAAGTCTCTGATACAAAGTCACTTATCTGAGGCATAATGGGATTCCTCATGAGAGTGCACCACCCCCTACCATGCAACAGTCCAGGATGTGGGGAAAAGCTTAGTCTTAAAATTAAGCCTTAGGCTATAATGACCCTGTCTGCTTACAACCTGTCCCCCACACCCAATGCAAACTATAAGCGAGCAAACATATATATCATATTTGCAAACATTTTGACCAACAGTACCCATACCTCACTTCCACGGGTTTATGTAGAGACAATAAGTCCAGATGAATTTTGAAGGGTTTCATTCAAAGGAGGAGATTTATTAAATATGCGGATTGCATATGGCTAATATGGGGCATTGCAGACCCAAATCGTGCATGCCAAATACATTTCAGAGGCTGGTTATATACCCTTAATCACATACAGGCTGGGGGGAGCATGACATCCTGACACAAGTTTATAACATTTGTTGAAAGGATTCATAAGAACATGAAAACTTTCAAAGTAATACAATCAAAGACATTTACAAATATTTTAGTGTTTATCTTCCCTCCTTTGCCTGGAGGTAGGTTACTCTGAGGATTCCAGGAAGGAGGAATAGCCAAAATCAAAGTAGAGTGGTATGTAAATTGTCTCCCATTGAAAGAGAAAAGAAGTTCCTCAGATAACCTTTATTTATAGTTAAAACTAAATGACCCATTGTCCTTGTAAGTCAGGAAGTTTCTACATTCTTCTCCCTCACCTCCCCGAGGAAAGGACAGGACAGAAAGCCTGACCTTTCCTCCTAAAATATCAATATTAATTTTGCAACTTTTTGGTACTTTACCTATTGGGCAGATAAAATATATTATGCTCACTTTGTTAAAGGTGGTGCTGCCCACATGGAAGCCCTTCACCCAGGTGATTGCTTGGTATGGGTGTGATTATGTTAATATGTGTTGTGGGAGGGCTTTCCTGCCAAAAGGGTTTAAAAGGAAGAGAGATCACATTGTTCCGGGAGAAGAGTGATTAAGTTCTAGAAGGAGCCCATGCTGTAGGAGAGCAGAGAAAGGCCACATGGAGAAGGCCAAGAGAAGCAGCCAAGGTGGTGGAGTGCTGAAGGAGAAGCTAGTTTGTGCAGAGTTTGTGCAGGGAGAAGGAGATGGGGAACAAATGTGAATAAGACTGGTGAGATTAAAAACCTTTGATGCTAAGAAACTCAGATGAGCCAGTGGTTTTGGGAGCCCTGAATGGAAAGGGAAGTGTTTTTCCACTGTGTGTATTTCTTGCCCACCAGGTGCAAGCTAGGATTAAAGATGATGGCCCACCAGTTCTTGGCTCCATTGCTTCATTACCATCTGTCTGAATCCAGTGCGAACCTGATGGTGGCCATGACTACTGGCTTTACATTACCACATAGCCAAAAAGCCTCAGCCTTTTGGAATTATTCACCTTTTGAGGACTGCATGCACTTCAATCACTATCTTTTAGCATTTTTTTTTTTAGCAAAACATCACAAAGTGCTTAAACTATTCTGTCTAGAAAATGAAAGAAATATTCTTTGAGATACTTTTGTTCCAAAGTTTCTTGCCCCATAAGAAAACTCCAAATGGCATTAAAAATCCAAAATAGCCTCAAATGTGAAAGTAATTACATAGAAGGTCACACAAAATGAGTATAAATGGGTCAGAGTCAAAATTGCCTCAATAGCATAAATCAGAGGAACAGTAAATAATAGCCCCACCCTACCTTTTTCTTTGGGAAGGAAGAACATATGCCAACTTTGGTTGGTCTTTATTGCTCTGACTCAAAGCACCAAAACCAATTTATCTTGCCCTTAAATGACTGGCAAAGAAAAAGTATTTTTGTATGAGTTGCGAATGGCCTCAGAAATGAATGAGACATGTGTCCAAGATTTTAGCTATATAGCATATCCAATAATCAACAAGGAATGTGTTCTGTTGAGCTGAATTTAGTAACATTATTAAATCGGAGAAAGACTGGTACATTTTTACATTTATAAGGGCCCTTTAAATACTATAAAGCACTGAGATAGTGTTTTACTTTTAGTCCTATCAAACCAAGTGATATAATATTAACTAGATAAGACTCTTTGTATCAAGAGGTTACAATATTATGTGCATATGGAAAGACTGAATCTCAGAAGGATGGTACGATTTTTTTCAGTACATATAGTAAGCAAGATCATGAGCTCAGGTTCTTGTACTGAAAGAACAAAATAAGCAATATTGCTTATTTTCTGGTCTTTGTGAAATGACTACATATATTCTCATTGTTTTGCTTAATATTTGGTGTAGAATTTATGTAGCTTGATCTTGAGATAGGAAAAGTATATATACTTTATTATTGAACTAATGTCTGAGTGAAAATTATCATTTCTATTAATTGTGAATGCAGGCAATAAACCACAGTCATTCTGGTGACTTTTCCATTTTAAAAAAAATATGTTTCTATATCACATTAGAGTTGTATCTGATATGATAAAATATTTATATGCATTGCTACTTTGAAATAATTCTCATCAGAATTTCTACTAGATATTATTTAATGTGTTCCTACAGATGCACATATATTCTTATACCAAAATCTTTTAATATATTGATAATGATAAAACAATATTGGTTACTTCTTTAGTAATTGTTGGGCAGATAAAATATATTATGCTCACTTTGTTAAAGATGGTACTGCCCACGTGGATGCCCATCGTCTAGGTGATAATATTAGCTGTTCTTCTTGCTTGGGATGGGTGTGATTATGTTCATATGTGTTGGGGGAGGGCTTTCACGCCAAAAGGTTTTAAAAGGAAGATAGATCACATTGTTCCGGGAGAAGAGTGATTACATTCTAGGAGGAGCCCATTCTAGAGGAGAGCAGAGAAAGAACATATGGAGGAGAGGAGAAGTAGTCAAGATGGCGGAGTACTGAAGGAGAAGCCAATTTGTGCAGAGAGAAGGAGATGGGAAACAGATGAATAAGGCTGGTGAGGTTGATACCTTTGATTCTGGGAAACTCAGATAAGTCAGTGGCTTTGGGAGCCCTGAATGGAAAGGGAAGTGTTTTTCCACTGTGAGTATTTCTTGCCCGCCAGGTACAAGCTAGGATTAAAGCTAATGGCTCACCAGTTTTTCACTCCATTGTTTCAATACCGTCTGTCCAAATCAAATGCAAACCTGCATGGGCCAGACAGCTCTGATGGTGGGCATGGCTACTGGCTTTACAGTAATGCTATATATTCTATTTTATTGTATTTTTTTTCTTTAAAAACATTAATCTGAGAAGGGGCCCATAGTTATCACCAGATTTCCAGAGGGTGCCGTGGCATAAAAGTCAAACTCCTCCCACAAAATCTGTTCAGTTAACTGCTGCTGTATAATTAAACACTCTAGAATTTAATAGTGTTAATCACATCAATTGTTTTATTAGTCTTTCTTATGATTCTACAGCTTGACGGGGATTCAGCTGGGTGATAATTATACTGGGTCTATCATGCCTTTAAATCCAGATGTTAGCTGGAACTGGGTTCATCTCAAAGCCCCCCCCCCCCCACACACACACACACACACTCAGGTCCAACAGTAGATCCTGGCAGGTGGTTGGGACCTACCCTGGACTTGGCAGTGGCAGGTGGCTATTAGACTTTCTAGAAGTATGGGACCAGGTTCCAAGAGTAAGCTTCATTCTTTGCTGAAAGGACAATTACAATGTATATTTTTCTCTATTACTTGAAAATTTGTCAATTTTAACTCAATGCTCCCAACAGATCAGAAATAGGAATTTGAATTACCTAAGTGATCTTATTTGTAAGCTCTATTAAAAAATGATGAATTGGCTTTATTGTCTTGAGAAGTATACTGGTAGAGATGAAATATTTTTGAGGAAAAATGTAATACTGAAAAATTTTTTGAATTTTTTATTTATTGATTTTAAAGATAGAGAGGAGACCTAGAGAGAGAGAGAAACATTGATTTTTTTTCTACTTATTTTTGCATTCATTGGTTGATTCTTCTATATGCTCTGATTGGGGATCAAACCTGCAATCTTGGCATACCAGGACAATACTCAAACCAATTAAGCTACCTGTTCAGAGCTTGAAAATATTTTTGTGTGTGTGTGTGTGTAAATAATTTTCCTGGTTCTTAAGAATATCTTAGTAGAATTTTTTATTATTTAATTGTATTTTTATGAACTATAAAAATAAGCTTTGTATAACTTCTGTCATTTTATACAAACAAGTCTATATTATACTAGTTATTAAGCTGAATATGGAAAGACTTCTAACTTGATTACATTTTGTAGAAATAATATTTAAAAGACTCCTCATTCCTATGTATTTAATAAATGGATTAGCTCCGAGAGAAAATGGAACCAACCTTTTACACTCCACATCTTTGTTCACTGAGGACATTGAAACTGAGAACATCAACCCCCAGCTTTTTGCTTCCCAGAGTAAGGAATGTTACCTCTCATTTTTCATGGTCCCTGTAGACAGGACAGCTCACAGGTGGTACGGCCGGGCTAGCTAGACAGAGAAGTATCTTCCCTTGCCTAAACTGACGAATGGTGGGATGCAGCGTGTTATTGGGAAAAATGCATCAAAACCTTACGTGTTTGTTTTAATAAAGCTGTGGCAAAACTATGTACATTAAACAACCATGTGTAGCTTGATTCTCAGCTATATGATTTACATTGTTTTAAGTGTGGGCATGAGGAAAACACCCCAGCACAATGAATAAGTCTTTATTGTGTGCATGGAGCTATCAGGAGACACTTTTGATTACCTTGAAAGAGCCATATTCTCAATTTGTTCATTTTCTGTGTGCTTTTACTTCCTAGTCTTTAATAATGGCCAATTGGCCTATCGCATAGCTGGTGTTGGTCCTTCTGGAGGGAATTTAAATAGTACAGGAAATAGTATTGTTATATATATACATCCCATGCATTCCTGTCGTGTCAGTGGTGCAAAACTGGTTATTAAAATATGGTTTTCACAAATAATCTATTCAGTGATGGGAAGTTTATTGCCTTGGATTCTTACCATAAGAAAGGTGAAGCATGAAATATGTTTGTTAGAAGTGCATACCTCTAAATGAGACTTCAATGAATGCAAATATTGTAAAACAATTTAGCATTAAGTTCTCCTTCTAGCTATACAGGAAATAAACTAGCAGAGATAGGAGAAAAATAAAGGTAACTAGAAATGTGAAGTTAAATACTATCTTAACTGTCCACTTTGTGCTGTATAACAGAACAATAATGAATTGTTGTTCTGGAATGTAAGAGTAACCCAGGATTTTGGGTGTAAAATCTAGTATTCCTGTTTTACTTGTTCTCAATAATAAAAAATTCTTTAAAAAAAAAGCTGCTATAGTTGATTAACCCTGTTTCCTCAAAGTGGGCCAGATGTTTTACTCTTTACAGTGTCTGGTTCCCTTTTGTATGCAGTAGTAGAGGTAGAAAACAGGGTTCATTTGCAGATTGTGGGTACAGCAATTCTGTTCTGTAACACCGACCCAGCCTTATCCTTCTAAAGCGACCACTGGAGAGACTCCATCTGGTGGTATGGCACTTTTTCATATAGAAAGTCTGAACCTCCATACTCTATGGTTGCAAGCCAACCTGGAGATAGAGTGTAGTCATAATTTAGGAACTGCAGTAGCAGCGTGCTTGTATCAGTTCAAAGAATTAGCACAACACCAGGTTATGATACTTCTTCATTGTTACTATTTGTATTATCCCCATTTTTCCCACCTAGAAACTGAGGCTTATTTGCTATAAGCAACTTGCCCAGAGACGCACAACAGATAGTAGAATTTGAACGCAGGTGTTTCTAATATAGAATATGAGGCTATCATTAGGAAGCTAAACTACCAGTTGCTTTTATTCTCAATACTATACTGTCTGGAGATTTGCATTGAAATAGTTTCCTTCTCTTCTGCATTATTGCTACACATTGGAAGTTGAATTTATAGCATATGATAATCCAAAGATGAATTTTGTTTTAAAATTAAGTATTTCAGTTTGGGTTTATAATACCTAGTGAACTGAGAACACTAATAAAAATGTGATTGGAATCCTCAAAATGAGAGGCTCGGTATATCATAGTTAAGCAGCATTTATGTATTTCCCTAAATCATTCAGAAAATGTGCTACCTTTTTACTTGTCAATATAGTATCCTGACCTGTGGTGGCGCAGTGGATAAAGCATCGACCTAGAGTGCTGAGAATAGACTATAAACTTCATGATGCAGTACATAGGCCTCTCTTGATCCCCACTCTGCCCCCAAAGCTCACAGAATTGCTGGCATTTTGCATAGTTTCAGTATTTATTTCAGGGTAAAGTTACATGATTTACCATATCCCAACATAGACACAGGTATACAATAAAATTTTGAAGTGGTACTCTATAAAAAGAGACATGTTAACAGCAAAGAGCAAAAATTTAGTCTTAATTACCAAAAGGAATGAACAGAAAAATATCTGGAATGTAGTAGATGCTAAAAGATAATGGAAAGAGTAGAAATTTTTTTACCATCATTGAACAATTTGCTTTGATTTTGTAAGTGGACAAAGAGCTTGCAAACATGGAATTAAAGTATTTGTGCTTAAGTATATACTGTAGATTCGTAGACAGCAGAAAAAAGAAATGTCTACTGTCCTTTTAAATCTTCAGCCAATGACACACATGCCTGAGACATACCATCGTTTACACTGTATAACACCCCCTACTGCCAATCCGCTTACTACACAGGACTCCTAAAATAGTGTCCATCTCTGATGAAGGCTGTTGATTGTCAGGTTATAGTGAGAACCAAATGAGAAATGAGATTTTAAATTATCCCGAAAGCTATAAAATACTCTGCAGATTTAAGGACTATTATATTTGAATAGAACTCAAACATTCTCTACTGACTTGACTGTTTTCTTTTTGTTTCACCTTCAGCACATTTGAAAAGGGGAGCTCCTGAGGATGAGGCCTGGTACATAATAGATCTTCAATAACAGTAGTAGATGTCATTGTAGTTGTTGAAAGCTGATAGCAATTCCAATGCACGATTGGGGAATCTGTAATGAATTCGTCTTACCTTTTTAATTTCCTGAAAAACCTTGGGTTGTGCTTGTTTCCAGTAGTCCCACCATGTGCTCAGAAATATATTTTTAACTCCTTTCCATCTCAGTTAACTTATTTCTAAAATGGAGCAGTCCACATCCCAAGAGATTTGTCTTCATGGCTGAATGAGATGTGTTTGAAAATGATCTTAAGCTCTCAAGAGTGGTTCAAATGTTTCCAGTGACCCTAAGTAAGCTAAAGTAATATAGGGAATGAAATAAGTGTCAGGTCTCTGAAACAAGAATACTTTCTTGGAGAATAACAAAAGTTATTTTCTTCATTATGACTTACATAATTCCGTACAGGGAGAAAGGGAGTCCATGGCCTAGAAAAACAGTCTCTTAAACATGATTATTAGTATTCTGAAAGAGAGTTTTGATTTTTTTTTTTGCTTGTAAAAAATATAAAAGAAATCATTTCTAGCCTTTTTAATTGCCACTTTGATTATATATGAAGAAGCACAGAAGTAATCCCAAGAGATGATTCAACATTTAATATTTCAAGTGCAGAGTAGGCACGGGAAGTCGCAGTCTTGTTTGCCCTTCAAATGGGTGGTTGTAGCTGGTCCCCAGAGGCTGGAAAAGAGGAAGAAATGAAGAGAAATCCTTCTTCTCTAGAGTGGTGATTTGGATTCAAGGCAGCAGAACACAGTCTTCTGAAATTTATATAAAAATCCCCATCTGAGTTTCCATGTGAATACATCATTTTTGAAATTAACTAGTTTACTTTTTTTTATGGTGTGTTAACAAAATGGGTGTTGCTGAAGTTTCTGCCACAGGAAGAGGACAAAGATGGCTCTCAAACTGCTTCCTCTGAACATAAAGTTTTGATGCTCTGACTCGCTTCTCCCCCTGACATTGTCATAGTGAAATTTGAAAGATGCCTTCAGTTATAGATGCAGCATGAGCCCAGTGATCAGAGCAATGAAAGTCAGCTTTCTTGTTTATTTTCCAGAATTATTGTGCCAGCTAAGGATTGACTTAGTGGGACTTTGTCCACTCCTCTCTCTTCACTGCCATAATCTTTATACACATCTGAAGCCACTCCAATTAACACACGGTTTAAGTAGAAACAATGTACTTACAATGCAAATGCTCTCTCAAGACACAGGCCTCCTGGGATTCCTCAAAACAAGGTGACTATTTCCATGTGCTTTCTGTACAAAAATGCTGGAGCTTTCCCTAGATTCTGCACATCCTTCTTTCTAGAGGTTGAAAAACAGCCAAAAGAAAGATGTGCATTTCAGGAGCTAGCATGAGCGTCTTTCACTGTATCATGCAAAATGCTGGAGGTTCTCTGGGTTTCCTGAACCATTTCCCTGGTGCATTGCCATAGCACATTACCTAATGAGCATGAAGAATGGGTCAAGGTGAGGTAAGGCGTGCATCTGGTGCACTTTGTCACAGAAGCAGACCTCTGCAAGACTGGCTTTCAAGTCTGGCTTGCTGATTGGATATGCTCGTCACTTTGGATTAGTTCCCAATATAAATTCAGCTGTTGTCGTCATCTCCGTCTTAGCATCATATGCATTCTGTTGGAAGGCCGTGAATAAAATGTCAGTCCCAGAAAATCCTCTGTGTTAACATAGTGTAAGGAGGTAACTTTGCTATGGTAAAATAAATTCTATACCAGATAATATCAATGCCTTAGTAATAGAACCCACCTCTTCCTTTCTGAAATGGATTTATTAAGACCTTTGAGAATCTGGTTCTACTACTCAGAAAATTGAAAGTGTCCTTTATGTCTAGGACAATAATAGTGGCACTAATAATTATAAAAATAACAGATCCTACAAGTTTCTCATTTAACCCTCATAGGCAATCACACCCAGTGGCAATATAATTTGCAAGTTCATAGAAGAAGAAATAAAACCAATTAGGGCTTAACTAACTTGGCCAAATTTTTAGGACTAGTGAGCAGTAAGTCAAGGATTCAAACACATATCTTTCCTTCTTCAAAGCCACATCCGTCTCTTTGATGACATTGAAGACATGTATGGAGCACAGTCATGAAACCTGCTATATTTTATTCTGTACTTATGTCAATAGTTGGCTTGTGTTGGTGAAAAAGGTGCATGCAATCACTAGCCTCAGCTGCCTTACAGTCCAACTGGTGAGGGCGGGGAGCAAGACATGTGATTAAGTTGCCATTTAAATTTTGAATGGAAAAGAATAGGGCAGTCTGGCCTCAGAGAGCAGGTGGATGAAACATGTTCTATACGACGGAAGACTGAGAGTTGAATAGTGTAATTTGGCCAAGGATAGATGGAGGGGGTGGATGAAATGAAGTAAAAATGGGAAGAAATGCAAGCAAAAGAAATGAGTTGAGAAAACACACAAGTTATTAAAGAAAATAAAAGATAGTCTATGAGGCTACATAATGAGGTGTGAGGAAGATGATGAAATATGAAGATTTAGAAGGAAGCAGGGGTCACATTATAGAGCTCTTTATAAGATTATCACCATGCTGGATGCTGTGTTAAAAATAGTATTTATTATTTTGACCTTTACACAATGTTACAAGTTATTATTATAACATTTCATTGGTAGAGAGAAGATGGGGCTCACAAAACTAACACAGCCAAAACCCTACTGGCTTGTCTCCTAAGCATGTGATCATGAGGGCACCCCACACTGTTGACATGCGTTCCTACTTCACCACACCAGTTAACAGTGACAGGGCATCAGGTTATCTTCCTGTGTGGTCTTTATTACAAATGTGAAGGATGATCCCGATTGCATGTCTAGTCAATTCATTTTGTGATGAAAGTGCGATCATGTAGTCTTAATTATGGCATAATTGAAAATGAACATGATTTTTGTGAAACTTTGCAACCCAGGGCATCATTAACATTTAATCCTTTGCCCACTTTTATCTAACTTCATCGCTCTGACATTTTAGACTTTTCCGGTCTTTTTGAGTTGTTAAAAGGAAATAACTTTTCTGTATTTTTTTCCCTCTGTTAGAGGAAAATAAAGCCAAATTCTATCTGTCTATAGAAAAAAAATGAAGAAAAAATAAAGAGCACATTTCTTACTACTTTTGTTTTTCATTCAAAGTTAAATTATCTTGGGCATTCAACCAGAAAACTTGGGCTGCTCTGTTATTGATATATCTGTTCTATATAAAGATCAGACCATATGCATCTGTCCATATTGGCAGAGATTCATTTATAGTCTTTGCCTTTCATACATTTATTTGTTGCTTACTGTCACAGTCTCACACAGATCATTTAAAAGAATAAGTCTCCATATTTCATCCAATAGCTTGTAAAAACTTCAGTTTTTTTCAAACTCATATTTAATATAATATAATAATTATCTTATGATCTATGTAGATAGCTTTCACTTATCTGGTGAAGTGATTATGTTTCTAATTATTCATTTGAAATTAGCCCTACAAATTACTAAGATTCTGCACCTAATGACAATGTTGTGTGTGTGTGTAGAAGAGTACTTTTCTCATACTACCAAGCAATTTTGAGCACCAACTGGGTGTCCTACAATTCAACTCAATTCTTGACACTATTTATTCAGAGATAGCATCAAATTCCACTGATTAAAAGCTCAATACTATAAGACTGCCTCCCTCCACCCCAATTTCAGATGCCAAACTTAAGTCCAGGTTCTAATCTGTGCCATTGGCCAAAAGACTATATAGGTCTGAGCTCAGTTACAAGGATCCTTTCCTTGGGTTTGATTAATAGGGTAGAGAGGCTCAGAGAAAGATTTTACTTTATCACTGGTTGTTTTATAAAATAATACATAATTCAGGAGCATCAGATGAGGGAGATGTATATGGCAAATGTAAAGTTAGTAGCCACAGCCACTAGCACAGCTGCCTGGCACATGTAGGTTTGCATTTGATTTGGACAGACGGTAATAAAACAATGGAGCCAAAAACTAGTGTGCCATCACCTTTAATCTTAGCTTGCACCCAGTGACAAGAAATACACAGTGGGAAAACACTTCTCTTTCCATTTAGGGCTCCCAAAGCCACTGACTCATCTGAGTTTCCTAGAATCAAAGTTTTCTACCTCACCAGCCTTATTCATCTCTGTTCCGCATCTCCTTCTCTCTACACAATCTCTGCACAAACTGGCTTCTCCTTCAGCACTCTGCCATCTTAGCTGCTTCTCTCTCCTCCATGTGGCTTTTCTCCGCTCTCCTCTAGCATGGGCTCCTCTGCCCCATTTTATAATGTAGAAATTGAAACCTTTAATACAATATAAAGTCACCTATCTGAGGAATAATGGGATTCCTCATAAGTGTGCATCACCCCCTATCATGCAACTCTCAAGGGTGTGGAGAAAGCTTAGTTTTAAAACTAAGCCTTAGGCCAGGGGTCCCCAAACTTTTTACACAGGGGGCCAGTTCACTGTCCCTCAGACTGTTGGAGGGCCGGACTATAAAAAAAAAATTATGAATAAATCCCTATGCACACTGCACATATCTTATTTTAAAGTAAAAAAAACAAAACAAAACGGGAACAAATACAATATTTAAAATAAAGAACAAGTAAATTTAAATCAACAAACTGACCAGTATTTCAATGGGAACTATGCTCCTCTCACTGACCACCAATGAAAGAGGTGCCCCTTCCGGAAGTGCGGCTGGGGCTGGATAGATGGCCTCAGGGGGCCGCATGTGGCTCGCAGGCCATAGTTTGAGGACCCCTGCCTTAGGCTATAACAACCCTGCCTGCTTACAGCCTGTCCCCCATACCCAACTGGCTTTACATTTGGCGTAGTCAGCAGGATTCGATACAGATCGGCAAGGAGCCACTACCACCTTTGAGTAGTGGAGTAGAAAAGCCAGTATCCAGGGCCACCATCACAGCAGCCTGGCCCATGCAGGTTCGCATTAGATTCGGACAGTCGGTAAAGAAACAACGGAACCAAAAACTGATGAGCCATCTTCTTTAATCCTAGCTTGCACCCGGCGGGCAAGTAAAAACACACACTGGGCTCCAAAACCCACTCACATTCAGTGCTTACAAAGCTACTGACTTATCCGAGTTTCCTAGAATCAAAGGTTTTTAGCTCACCAGACTTATTCACCTCTGTTCCCCATCTCCTTCCTTCTCCCTGCACTAACTGGCTTCTCACTCAACACTCCGCCATCTTGGCTGCTTCTCTGCTCTCTGCTGTGATATCTCTGCTCTCTCATGCTAATCTCAGGAACCGAGAGAGTAAGCTCCTGTTCTGCCTCCATTTTATAGTGTAGAAATCAAAACCTTTAATCCAACATACAAAGTAGAGAAGTCTCTAATACAAAGTCACTTATCTGAGGCATGATGGGATTGTATCACCCCTGTTGGGCAGATAAAATATATTATGCTCACTTTGTTAAAGATGGTGCTGCCCATGAAAAGGCCGTCGCCCAGGTGATATTAATGTGTGTTGAGAATCCTTGTAGCCTGGGCTTGGTTTTGGGATTAAGCCTTTCCTACCCTTTTTGATGTGGGGTGGCACAATCCAATCATGCCTCAGAGAAGTGACTTTGTATTAGAGACTACCCTATTTTGTATATTGGATTAGAGGTTGTGAAGCTACAATATAAAATGGGGGCAGAATGAGAGTTTGCTCTCTTGGTTCCTGGGATGATTAGCATGAGAGAGCAGAGGGAGCAGAGCAGAGAGCAGAAAGAGGCCATGTGGCCAGGAGAAGCAGCCAAGATTGTGGAGTGTTGAGTGAGAAGCCAGTTTGTGCAGAGTTTGTGCAGGGTGAAGGAAGGAGATGGGGAATAGTGGTGAATAAGTCTGGTGAGCTAGAAACCTTTGATTCTAGGAAACTCGGATAAGTCAGTAGCTCTGTGAGCACTGAATGTGAGTGGGTTTTAGAGCCCTGTGTGTGTTTTTACTTGCCCGCCGGGTGCAAGCTAGGATTAAAGATGATGGCCCACCAGTTTTTGGCTCTGTTGTTTCTTTACCGACTGTCCGAATCCAATGCAAACCTGCATGGGCCAGGAGGCGGCTACTGGCTTTACAACCCCACATCAAAAAGGGTGGGAAAGGCTTAATCCCAAAACCAAGCCCCAGGCTACATGGATTCTGCCTACCCACAGCCAGCCCCCAACACACATTAATATCACTTGGGCAATGGCCTCCACGTGGGCAAGCGTCATCTTTAACAAAAGTGAGCATAATACATTTTATCTGCCCAACAATGGGCCAGGCTGCTGTGATGGTGGCCCTGGCTACTGGCTTGACAACTGGCCATTGGTGATTGAACTCAATCTCTATCTGCTATCTCTTCAGGAGGTGGAGGGTTGGATTGAATGTTCCAAACCTCTAATCACTTGGTAGGCTCCCCAGACAACCAGCCCCCAGCCTGTGGTTTCCTAGGGGCTTTCCAAAGTCACTCATTATCATATCAAAAGACATCTTTATAGGTCTTTTCACTTGGAAAATTCTAAGGATTTCAGAAGCTGTGTTCCAGAAAAGCGTCTGATGACAAAATATATACTTCTTCTCATGAATCACAATATCACACTTACTCAATTTTTCTTTATATTGTTAAGGAACAAAACTTAATCAAGCATATTTGAAAATCTAATTGGCATTATTAAGTAATTCATAAATCAGGCACCATCTCATCTTGCAACTAAAATTGCGTTCCATGGGGTTGTAGGAAATAGAAGGTCTTTACAAGAACCAAGGTGGAGCAAGGGAACTATTAACAATAAAGAGAAAGGATTAACTTTAAACCAGCTCAATCTTTGTAGGAACTATATGGCAAGGGGTTTTATCTTGCAGATTGCTTCTCCTTAAGGCAGTGAGGATGAGATAAAGAAGGCTCAAATGACAGATTACCTCAATGATTTTGACCAGAAAATTTTAGGCTGGTTAGATAAGATTATATTTATGGGAAGGTTAATTAAGATTATATTTCTAGAGTGGTTGAAAGAGCAATTAGGAAAAGTATTAAATCTAGATTTGGTATGGCCTTTAGCACAAGTGATGTCATATTGGGTCTGTGGTTTTCTTTTTAATAAAAATTGCAATTTAATCCTTTTTCTTCACTTTGTATTTTGTATAGTAACGTATTCATCTTTACCCATATGACATAAGAAATGCCTAAACCAGTTGTAAAGCCAGCAGGCACAGCCAGGGCCACCATCAGAGCAGCCTGGCCCTTGCAGGTTCGCATTGGATTCGGACAGTCGGCAAAGAAACCGCGGAGCCAAAAACTGATGGGCCATAGCCTTTAATCCTACCTTGCACCCGGCGGGCAAGTAAAAATACACACTGGGCTCCAAAACCCAGTCACACTCAGTGCTCACAAAGCCACTGACTTATCCGAGTTTCCTAGAATCAAAGGTTTCTAGCTCACCAGCCTTCTTCTCCTCAGTTCCCCATTTCCTTCCTTATCCCAGATACAAACTCTACACAAACTGGCATCTCACTCAGCACTCCACCATCTTGGCTGCTTCTCCTGGCCTCCTCCACGTGGCCTCCTTTAGCTGCTGGCTCTACTCTCTCCGCTCTCTCATGCTAACCTCAGGAAACAAGCGCCAAGTCCCGTTCTGCCCCCATTTTATAGTGTAGCTTCACAACCTTTAATCCAATATACAAAGTAGGGAAGTCTCCAACCCAAAGTCACCTTCTGAGGCATGATTGGATTGCACCACCCCACATCAAAAAGAGTAGGAAAGGCTTAATCCCAAAACCAAGCCCCAGGCTACAAGGATTCCGCCTGCCTTTAGCCCACCCCAACACACATTAATATCACCTGGGCGACGGCTTCCTCGCGTTATCTTTAACAAAGTGAGCATAATACATTTTATCTGCCCAACACCAGTAAAGAATGTTTATGTGTTTATTTGAGCCAAACTGATGACTGTTGGAATCCATGGGAGTCTGAAAAGACCAGAGTAACAGGCTTTATTGAAAGGAAGAAAGGCTGAGTAATATTCCATAGTGTATATTTTCCACATCTTCTTTAATACTACTCAGCCATAAGAAATGACAACATCGGATCATTTACAACAAAATGGTTGAATCTTGATAACATTATACGGAGTAAAATAAGTAAATCAGAAGAAACTAAGAACTGCATGATTCCATACATATGGGGGACATAAAAACAAGACTAAGAGACATGGACAAGAGTGTGGTGGTTATGGGGGGGGGCACAAAGAAAATCAGATAAAAGGTGATGGAGGACAATCTGACTTTGGGTGATGGGTATGCAACATAATTGAATGACAAGATAACCTGGAGATGTTTTCTTTGAACATATGTGCCCTGATTTGTTGATGTCACCCCATTAAAATTAATAAAAATTTATAAAAGAAAAAAGAAATCAATCAATGAACAACAACAACAAAAAAAAGATGGAAAGGAAGAAAGGAACCCCGCCAGGCACTACTCCGGGGGAATAGGGCACTAGTTACAGACTAGGGGTGAACTTTATAGCGTTTTGGGAGAGCCTGAGGAGATATTGAGTCAAAAGTTCTGATATGTTCCCTTTTCGATTTTAGTATTTCTACTTTCTGGAATATTCCTTCTTGGGCAGTTCTGGAACTTTTCTGCCTCAGGGGCGATTATCCAGTAAGCAAGGGTGAGGTCAGGCAGCCAGGTGGGACAAGAAAAGGGCGGTTGGAGTTCCATATATCTCTCAGTGATAATTGCCAGAAAGCAAAATCCCAACCAAGAAAATACTCCAAAAAGTGGAAGTTTTACAGTTTATTTTATATATTAGAATCAGAGCAGAAGATCTGTGGATTACATGAAATTCATTGGTGATAGATTATGGAAGTAAGAGAAAGTAAAGCAGGGAACATCTCTGAGTATGACTAATGAGATTTTACATTGATGGGTATAAAATAATTAACAATTAACTCTTACATCATATAGAGATGATATTGGAAGAACAAGATGACAATGAGTGGTCCTGTGGTCTCCTGTTCTGGTGTAAGATTGTGCCCTTAGGGTTCTAGCAAAAAATGATTACTCTGAGTTCGGCAAATGAGTTTGTAAAATATGTATTTTTTGAGTTTGTTTACTTTTATTGTTAAAAATGGTGCTAGGCAGGGCCAGGTATGTGATCTGTGAAACTGTAATTGCCTCCTGCTTAGAAAGGGCGATTGTTATGCTAATGATTGCTGCAGGAGAGGTTTTTGTTCCAGAAAAGTTTTAGAGAGAAAGGAAAGGAAGAAAGAGTAAGAAAAAGAAGCTATAAAGCCAGTAGCCATGGCCACCATCACAGCCGCCTGGCCCATGCAGGTTTGCATTAGATTTGGACAGACAGTCATGAAACAATGGAGCTAAGAACTGGTGGGCCATTAGCTTTAATCCTAGCTTGCACCTGGCAGGCAAGTAAAAACACACACTGGGCTCCAAAACCTACTCATTCAGTGCTCACAAAGCTACTGACTTATCCGAGTTTCTTAGAATCAAAGGTTTCTAGCTCACCAGCTTTATTCACCTCTGTTCCCCATCTCCTTCTCTCTGCACAAACTCTGCACAATCTGGCTTCTCCCTCAGCACTCCATCATCTTGGCTGCTTCTCCTGGCCTCCTCCATGTGTCCTCTCTCTGCTCTCCTCTCTGCTCTCTCCTCTAATGCTAATCTCAAGAAACAAGAGAGCAAGCTCCCGGTCTGCCCCACTTTATAGTGCAGAAATCAAAACCTTTAATCCAATATACATAATAGGGAAGTCTCTAATACAAAGTCACTTATCTGAGGCGTGATGGGATTGCACCACCCCACATCATAAGGTGAGAAAGGTTTAGTCCTAAAACCAAGCCCCAGGTTACAAGGATCCTGCTGGCCCACAGCCCGCACCCAACACACATTAATATCACCTGGGTGACGGGCTTCCACATGGGCAGCGCCATCTTTAACAAAGTGAGCAGAATATATTTTATCTGCACAACAGAAGCCAAGATGGCAGGGAAAGAGAAAAAAACCAAGATGGCAGATGTAAAGCCAGTAGCCATGGCCACTATCACAGCCACCTGGCCCATGAAAGTTCGCATTAGATTCAGACAGATGGTAATAAAACAATGGAGCCAAGAACTGGTGGGCCATTAGCTTTAATCCTAGCTTGCACCCAGCAGGCAAGTAAAACACACAGTGGAAAAACACTTCCCTTTCCATTCAGGGCTCCCAAAGCCACTGACTTATCCGAGTTTCCTAGAATCAAAGGTTTCTAGCTCACCAGCCTTATTCACCTCTATTCCCTGTCTCCTTCTCTTTGCACAAACTGTGCACAACTGGCTTTTCCTTCAGCACTCCACCATCTTGGCTGCCTCTCCTCTCCTCCATGTGGCCTTTCTCTGCTCTCCTCTATTGCTAATCTCAGGAACAAAGAGAGAGCAAGCTCCCGGTCTGTCCCACTTTATAGTGTAGAAATTAAAACCTTTAATCCAATATACAAACAAGAATGTCTCTGAGACAAAGTCACTTATCTGAGGCATAATGGGATTCTTCATGAGAGTGCACCACCCCATACTATGCAATCAGTCAAGGGTGTGGGGAGAAGCTTAGTCTTAAAACTAAGCCTTAGGCTATAACCACCCTGACTGCTTACAGCCTTTCCCCCACACTCAGTGCAAACTATAAGCAAGCAAACAGATATCATATTTAAAAAGTTAATTGACCAATAGCAGGGAAAGAGAGAGAAGCCAGTTTTGCAAAGTAATAGCCATGTTGGCAGATTGGGAACCAGAGGTGAGGGGCTGTAAAGCCAGTAGCCACAGCCACCATCATAGCCACCTGACCCATTGTTGGTCAAATAAGTTTGCATCCACATCTTGTGCTCCTTTCACTGGCCACCAATGAAAGAGGTGCCCTTCTGGAAGTGCGGGAGGGCCCGGATAAATGGCCTCAGGGGGCTGCATGCAGCCTGTGGGCCATAGTGTGGGGACCTCTGGCCTAAGACTTAGTTTTAAGAATAAGCTTTTCCTCACACCCTTGACTGTTGCATGATGTGGGGTGGTGCACTCTCATGAGGAATCCCGTTATGCCTGAGATAAGTGACTTTATATCAGAGACTTCCTTGTTTGTATATTAGATTAAAGGTTTTGATTTCTATACTATACAGTGGGGCAGACCAGGATCTTGCTCTCTCTCAGTTCCTGCTATCACCATTGCAGGGGCCTCCCTGATCCCTTGCCCTTCATGGGAAAAGCTGGTTTTCCATTTTTTCCTTGTCTTCTCTTGTGGTTTGCCAGTTTTGGTGAAATACCAATAAACAGAATGGCCCACCATCCTCTGACTTTGCCATTTCTTTACCGTCTGCCCGAAACCAATGGGAACCTCTATGTGAATGGCCAAAATGGCGGCTCCTGGCCTTACAACTGGTGTAGTTTGTGGCAGGATTCAGAGATTGGTATGGGGCTGCCACCCTCGATGGGTGGGTTAGAGTACTGGTTGCTGCTCTGGCTCCCCTTGGCTGTCCTTTTAGTGGCCGTGGGATATGTGTTGTTGTTTTTTATTAAATAATTTTATTTTTTTAATGGGGCGACAACTATAAATCAGGATACATATATTCAAAGATAACAAGTCCAGGTTATCTTGTTGTTCAATTATGTTGCATACCCATCACCCAAAGTCCGATTGCCCTCTGTCACCTTCTATCTAGTTTTCTTTGTGCCCCTCCCCCTCCCCCTTTCCCTCTCCCTTTCCCCCCTCCCCCCGTAACCACCACACTCTTATCAATGTCTCTTAGTTTCACTTTTATGTCCCACCTACATATGGAATAATGCAGTTCCTGTTTTTTTCTGATTTACTTATTTCACTTCGTATAATGTTATCAAGATCCCACCATTTTGCTATAAATGATCCGATGTCATCATTTCTTATATGTGTTTTTTACTCAAGAGGAAACCAGGAGTTCTGTGCGAAAATCTGCCTGAGGTCAAAAGCTTCAGTATGAATTACAAATCGAATGGTAGAAAAGACTGGAATTGAAGCGAGCACTGGAGAATGAATTACAGGTTCACGAGTTGCAGTTTGCCCTGGAAGCTGAACATTTGCACCGGTGGATTCAAGAGCTCGATTCTCAGCTTCTGGCCAAAAGCCAGCAGCCACAGGAGCCTAAACAATCACCAAAGGAGCAGCAGCATCTGTGCTGGTGGATTGGCTTTGAGTCAGTGGGAGCAGGTGCTTGTAACTCCTCTTCTGAGGATGAGAAGGCTCAGGCTGAAGCTGCCGTATGCACACTGAGAGCCCAACCAGTGGTCGCCAAGAAAGTAAAAACCCAGCAACAAAGAGTCCCTCAGGGGCAGCCACAGCCTCCTGCCCAGGTGATGGAACACTCTGTGATCCGGCCCTATACCCAGGCAGAGCTGATGGAGTTGGGGGCACAATTTAGGCAGAAACCTACTGAATCCCTAGTAGTCTGGTTACTACAATTATGGGACATAGGGGTGAATGGCATCATGCACTCTGGAACAGAGATGGAGAAATTGGCCGCCATTACCACACACTGCTCCTTGAGGCAGCGTCTTCAGAACTGCCATAGCAACCCAGGAGACCATACCCTATTGGAATGGGTGATAGCTGCCTTCATGTGGTCTGGCAGAATGCTGGAGACTTGCCAGGGGCAATGAGTCGGTGGCAGTGCTACAGTGAGTGAGTAAAGGTACTTCGGGAACTAGGTATGAAGAATGCTGTTTTCAACCCTGGGTCTCGTGGGCCAGACAAGGAAGTGTTTACGGCAAAAATAAGGGAATCTGTCTTTGCTAGCGCCCCGTCTACCCTTTTTGGGTCACTTGTGGCTATCTTGGGCCCCTATGTGGGACAGCCCATCAATGCAGTTACACAGATGGTAGCAGATTTGGGGGAGCTGGAGGCTGCTCAAGATCATAAAGCAGTGAGGGCGGCTGCCTATGTTGGCCCCCCAACTAACAAGGAAAACGGGCCTATAAAGATTACCCGAACACAGATGTGGGTAGATTTGATTGCAGCTAGAGCAGATAAGGGGAAATTGGATGGCCGGTCTAATAAAATTCTTGTGGAGCTTTGGCAGCAGCTTAAACCAGAACAGAAGTTCCAGCCACTGAGACAAAAGGCCCCAGCAGCTACCAATAAAACATTTGGTGCGTGAGCATCTCGGTAACAAGATTATATGATAGAGACGGCTGAGGGAGAGGAGAACTCCCAAGACCGATTATACCAGTTTGAATAGGAAAAGGGCCAAGGGACCCGTCTAACGGGGGTGGGCGGGGACCGGAGGCCAAACGTGGTACTAGCTATCCACTGGTCCCCTTCCAATGTACAATGGGTGTTGGCCTTGGTGGATACAGGTGCAGAATGTTCCCTCCTCTATGGGAACCCAGAACGGTTTGCTGGGACCCCAGTGGCCATTGATGGTTATGGGGGCCAAACTGTAAGTGAAGCCAATAACTATCCCATTGGAGTTGTATGTATCTTCTATTCCTGAATATATTTTGGGGGTAGATGTCTTGCAAGGACTGTGGTTGGAAACTATAGCTGGGGAGTTCCGGCTGCGGATCAGGGTTTTGAAGGCAGTGCTGTGGGGGACACGCATCACATTCCTTTTTGCAATTACCCATCCGTCGGCGTGTGACTAACACTAAGCAGTACCGCCTGCCAGGTGGTTATGAAGAAGTCACAGGGACAGTCCTCAAGCTAGAAATGGTGAGGATCATCCGGATAGCACAAAGTCCTTACAACTCTCCAGTATGGCCTGTGTGCAAACCAGACGGAACCTGGAGAATGACAGTAGATTACAGAGAACTTAATAAAGTTGTTCCCCTTTGCATGCTGCTGTTCCCTCAATAGCTAACATGATGGATCGGATACGCCATGAGTTGGGGACATACCACTTTGTGGCAGACTTGGCCAATGCTTTTTTCTCTATTGATATAGCTGCAGAGAGTCAAGACCAATTTGCCTTCAGTTGGGAAGGGAGACAATGGACTCTTAAAGCAGGGACTGCGACAGGAGGGGGGCACTGGCTTCCTTACTGGATGGACACGCCACTTATAGACAGTACTCCGGATTTTGAATGAGAGACCTCGATGGGGGAGCCCAGCTCCAGTAGAGGCCCTCCTACATCGGGCAGCTGCCCCCATTCAGTTGCAGATACGCACCAAGAACATTTTACTCAGGCCAGGTTTTAGACAGCAGGGCAACGTGCTCTTGCCTGCCCCAACAGCCCTTTTTAAAGGACAACGGCTTCGATGGACTTGGTCCTGGACCATACAGGCCCCCCATCTGAGATGGGTAGTCTTGTTGGCACCATGGGGAAAGTGGCTAGAGGTGGACCTCCAGTTAACTCCTTGGGCAACCAGCACCTGGCCACCTAAGGTAGAAGTGTATTATCCCTTGAGTGCTCAGGGGGACAGCATTATGAAGGGCACCTTTATAATTTCTTTATGGCCAATAATGAGTTCTCCTATTTTACTACACATAGAACCAGCAGATGCTGGTGATTTGGCCAATAAGGTTTGGTATGCCTGCTCAGGCCGGTCTCTGGTACCAATTACGGTGCTGTCTGCAGCCAAAACTCTGGCCTCTATTCTGTCAGAGGGAAAAGAATTGCCTCTCTTAGTGCAGCTGACAGCTCTCTCATTTTTCCCATAGCTTTTGATTTGTTAATCCTATTGCTGTAGTTGGTACTGTTTCTGTTTATGCAATGTATCTCACTTCTTGCACAGTGACCATCATGGAAGATACCTGTGGTGTAGATTGTGAAGCAAGCAAAAGGGGTGGAATGTTGGTCAAATAAGTTTGTAAATATGATATATATGTTTGCTTGCTTATAGTTGGCATTGGGTGTGGGGGACAGGCTGTAAGAAGGCAGGGTGGTTATAACCTAACGCTTAGTTTTAAGACTAAGCTTTTCCCCACACCCTTGACTGATTACATGGTGTGGGGTGGTGCACTCTCATGAGGAATCCCATTATGCCTCAGATAAGTGACTTTGTCTCAGAGACTTTCTTGTTTGTATATTGGATTAAAGGTTTTGATTTCTATACTATAAAGTTTGGCAGACCAAGAGCTTGCTCTCTCAGTTCCTGCTATCACCATTGCAGGGGCCTCCCTGATCCCTTGCCCTTCATGGGAAAAGCTGGTTTTCTTATTTTCCCTTGTATTCTCTTGTGGTTTGCCTGTTTTGGTGAGACACCAATAAACAGAATGACCACCATCCTCTGACTATGCCATTTCTTTACCGTCTGCCCAAATCCAATGGGAACCTGCATGTGAATGGCTGCGATGGCAGCTCCTGGCCTTACACCCATGCAGGTTCATATTAGATTCAGACAGATGGTAATGAAACAACAGAGCCAAGAACTGGTGGGCTATTAGCTTTAATCCTAACTTGCACCTGGCAGGCAAGTAAAAATACACACTGGGCTCCAAAAGCCACTCATGCAGTGCTCACAAAGCTACTGACTTATCCGAGTTTCCCAGAATCAAAGGTTTCTAGCTCGCCAGCCTTATTCACCTCTGTTCCCCACCTCCTTCTCTCTGCATAAACTGTGCACCAACTGGCTTCTCCTTCAGCACTCTGCCATCTTGGCTGCTTCTCCTCTTCTCCACGTGGCCTTTCTCTGCACTCCTTTCTCTGCTCTCTCTTCTAATGCTAATCTCAGGAATGGAGAGAGAGCAAGCTCCTGGTCTGCCCCCATCTTATAGTGTAGAAACCAAAACCCTAATCCAATATACAAATAAGGAAGTCTCTGATACAAAGTCACTTACCTGAGGCATAATGGGATTCCTCATGAGAGTACACCACCCCACATCATGCAATCAGTCACGAGTGTGGAAAAAGCTTAGTCTTAAAACTAAGCCCTAGGCTACAACGACCTGGCTGGTCCACAGCCTGTTCCCCACACCCAATACAAACTATAAGCGAGCAAACATATACATCATATTTACAAACCCATTTGAAAAACAGGGGCATTGGTACTGGTGAGGCTTTTGATTCTAGGAGGAATTGGAGAAGATTCTCCTGGTTATGGAACTGAATAATGTATCAGTAGCTTTGTGAGCTCTGAATGAATGAAGGGAAATGTTTTCCCTGTGTTTGCCCATCACCGGTACAAGACTTGAATAAAAGAATGGCCCACCATTTTTTTGCTCCACTGTTTTTTTACTGTCTGCCAAAATCCAATGGGAACTTGCTTGTGAATGGCCATGACAGCAATGGCAGTGACTACTAGCCATACACTCTGACATTCCGAAGGTATGTGTAAAGCCAGTAGCCACGGCCACTATCACAGCCACCTGGCCCATGCAGGTTTGCATTAGATTGAGACAGATGGTAATGAAGACACACTGGGCTCCAAAACTCACTCATTCAGTGCTCACAAAGCTACTGACTTATCTGAGTTTCCTAGAATCAAAGGTTTCTAGCTCACTAGCCTTATTCACCTCTGTTCCCCATCTCCTTCTCTGTACACAAACTGCACAAACTGGCTTCTCCTTCAGCACTCCACCATCTCAGCTGCTTCTCCTCTCCTTCATGTGGCCTTTCTCTGCTCTCCTCCTAGAAAGTAATCCTTCTTCCCCCAGAACAATGTGATCTCTCTTCCTTTTGGCACAAAAACCCTCCCCCAACACATATTAATATAATCATGCCTATGCCAAGCAAGAAGAGCAACTAATATTATCACCTAGGTGATATGCTTCCATGTGGGCAGCACCATCTTTAACAAAGGGAGCATAATATATTTTATCTGCCCAACAGTATGTTAACCTGAGATGCAGAATAACCAATATGTAACTAGAAAAGTCTGCTTCCATGCTGCCTATCATTTTACCCAGTCAATAAGTAGGCAAGAACTGAATCTTCATAGGCACTTGTTGGGCAGATGAGTTTGAAATTTTGTATTTTTTTTTTTTTAGTTGCTCACTTTTAGTGTTAAAAAATGGTGCTGGACAGCAGCAGATATGTGATCTGTGAAACTGCAAATTACCTTCCTGCTTGGGAAGGGACATTGTCTTGCTAATGTGTGCTGAAGGAGAGGGAAGCCATGTTTGCAGAATGAGAGCAGAGAGAATGCACAGTGCTACAGAAGAAATCAGTTTGTGCAGAGAGAAAAATGAAGATGTGCAGATGGGAATCAGAGGTGAGGGGTTTTTGTGAGCTCTGCTGAGACTGGGGATGCCATTGATTGTAGGAGAAAGCAGAGAAGACTCTCCTGGTTCTGGAACCGGAGAATGCTTTGGGAGCTCTGACTGAATGAAGAGGGAAGTGTTTTCTCTGTGTATTGCTCGTCGGCCAGTGTGAGACTTTAATAAAGGAATGGCCCACCATTTTTTGACTCCGCTGTTTCTTTACCGTCTGTCCAAATCTAATGGGAACCTGTCAGTGAATGCCCACGATGGCCGCAGCTGCTGGCCATGCAGTACTTTATTCAGATGGCCAAAGATCTGAAAAAATGGTGCATTATGTAACCTAAAAACTGTCTTAACATCTCATCTCAAGATGACCTTTTTATAAGAGAAAGAAAAGGGTAGGTAAGCAACTCGGAATACAAGGAAATGTTAATTAGATTAAAGTTGCATTTCAGAGATTTTTTCTAACATTGCTGATAATTCTTTATCTTCATCATGTTTAGCTATATTCTGTCCTGGAGCACCAGGGGTTTGCTTGCAGACTCCTGGGGTACAAAGGGTGGATTGCCTGCAGCCCTCTTGAAGTACATAGGCTGAGTCATATAGTCCAGTTCCTGGGAAAAAAAATTTACAAGCATTAATCATTAAGCCAATTAACTATAACTAGAAGCTACTATAACTAAAGCTAAATTTTTAACTTTTGAGGTCTCCAATAATAGACAGGCTCAGTTAAGGTAAAGATTGACTTTGTTAAAGAACATAACTACCTAAGATATGACTACCAAGCAGGACCAACTTTTAATTAGTAAGTTTTAATTTCAGAGCATGCTATATTGTTACTTTAGGCATCTGAGTGTTTAAGGCTGCTGGTTTCCTGTGAGCTTTTTTTTTATTTTTTATTTATTTATTTATTTATTTTGTATTTTTCCAAAGCTGGAAACGGGGAGAGACAGTTAGACAGATTCCTGCATACGCTCGACCAGGATCCACCCGGCACGCCCACTAGGGGCGACGCTCTGCCCACCAGGAGGCGATGCTCTGCCCCTCCGGGGCGCCGCTCTGTTGTGACCAGAGCCACTCTAGCGCCTGGGGCAGAGGCCAAGGAGCCATCCCCAGCACCCGGGCCATCTTTGCTCCAATGGAGCCTTGGCTGCGGGAGGGGAAGAGAGAGACAGAGAGGAAGGAGAGGGGGAGGGGTGGAGAAGCAAATGGGCGCTTCTCCTGTGTGCCATGGCCGGGAATCGAACCCGGGACTTCTGCACGCCAGGCTGATGCTCTACCGCTGAGCCAACCGGCCAGGGCCTCCCCTGAGCTTTTCAAGTTTGATGCATGGCTCCCTTTTTATCCACAATATATGTGCACACGTGTGTGTGTATGTGTGTGTGTACAGTCTCTCTGGTATTCTCCAAAATTATTTTTTCTTACATTAAAACTATTGAAGCAGAAATGTTTTTCTCAGAGGTAGCCAACCTATTGGGAATTTAGGAATGGTTTCTGGGTGTTCTTTTTTGTTGTTGTTGTTAAAAATGTTACATAAACCAGATCATTGTTTAAACAGCTATATATCACTTGTCCTCTAGTATAATACCATATAATGTATCTTTTATATGTAAAAGTGAATATATACTGAGTGTAGACAATATGAAACACTTGATGAGAAGTCAAGAATCTGGAAATATGAATCAATAAGATATTTTAGTTCAAGAAGGACAAAGACACCTCCTTTGCAGTGCTGAATAATGATCACTGTATTCCTAGAATATCACCTAAGAATTTTCAGCCATGCCTTTTCATATGTTAAAAGCCTGTTATGCTTCATTAGGAAGGTCTGTCTGGGCATGAACTAGAAGGTAAGTGTTGGTCAACTAAGTTTGTGAATATGATGTATATGTTTGCTTGCTTATACTTTGCACTGAGTGTGGGAGACAAGCTGTAGGCTGGCAAGGCCCTTATAGCCTAAGGCAGGGGTCCTCAAACATTTTACACAGGGGGCCAGTTCCCTGTCCCTCAGACTGTTGGAGGGCCAAACTATAAAAAAAAAACTATGAACAAATCCCTATGCACACTGCACATATCTTATTTTAAAGTAAAAAAACAAAACGAGAACAAATACAATATTTAAAATAAAGAACAAGTAAATTTAAATCAACAAACTGAGCAGTATTTCAATGGGAACTATAGGCCTGCTTTTGGCTAATGGGATGGTCAGTGTCTGGTTCCATATTTGTCACTGCTAGCCATAACAAGTGATATGACGTGCTTCTGGAGCCGTGATGCGTGCATGCGTCCCGCATCACTGAAAGTAGTACTGTATGTGAGTGAGGCTGTGCTTTGCGCACTGCAACATACAGTAGTCCAGGAACACAGGATGTGGGTGCATCCTGTGCTCCTCTCACTGACCACTAGTGAAAGAGGTGCCCCTTCTGGAAATGCGGCGGAGGCCAGATAAATGGCCTCAGGGAGCCACATGCGGCCCATGGGCCGTAGTTTGGGGACCCCTGGCCTAAGGCTTAGTTTTAAGCATGAGGTTGGTCTGAATCAAGATCCCACAAACTTTTTTTGTGTGTGTGAAAGACCAGGGAGTCAATATTTTAGGGTTGTGGGGCGTACCTTCTCTGTTGCAACTATCTAGTTCTGCCATTGTACTGCTAAAGCCACCTGTAAGGTATTTTTCCCCACTGAGGAAGAAGGAAGGGCATAGCCACAAAGTGTGGAACAGTGAAAGATTTAGTCTGAGTGCTTTCTGGGCAATGTTCTCTGGTCCATGAGACAGGACCCAGAGAAGTCGCACAGTGGGATCCGCTTGGGGGTAATTTGTAGGGTTGGGAGGATGAAGATGAGTTGATATGACGTGGCAAAATTTCACTGGCTGACAGATGGTTGCTCTTTTCCAAAGGACTCCTGGGAAGTTTCTTTTGGCGCACATGGGTGTGGGCAGTTCCAGCCAAAGTTCCTGGGTCTGGTTCCCCTGGTGACCTTCCCCCATTGCCAATGGACCTTGCACCACCAAAAGCAATAATAACAAACAAATAAACATTCTACATTCCAGTAAAATTTTACTAGCAAAAACAGGTGGCAGGCTAGATGTGTACCATCCGCTATCCATAATTTTATGACCCTTAGGTTGAAGGGTCATGCTTCATTTCAGTGAAATGCATATTATAGTTTTCTGAGCAGATATCACTGGGAAACAAAATTTTTGTTGCATCCACAAAAACACTTGTTCTTACCCAATTCAAGTGTGCTGATCTCAAATCTGACATTAGTTTTTCTCTGCAATTCTATATTTTAGGTTTTTATCTTATTGTAAACTTTTCAACATTTAATTTAACATAATGAAGTAGAATGTCTTCTTGGGCATCATCTTTGTGAAAATATAATAATTTATATAATGCAAAAACACACTAATACACTAAAATATATGATTGCATCACAATTTGTCTACAATTTCAAAATAGAACATATTAAAACACTTATTTTAATCATAAAATTTGCGCAAAACTTGTTTAAATTCTATTCAGGCCAAACTTTGCATTTGTAGCTTTTGCGTTTGTGTGCTTGTTGAGGACAGTTCATTTGATGCTCCAGCAGTAGTTTGCTCATCACTAACAGCTCCAAGATTTTTAGGAAACTTATCAAGGTGACTGTTCATGAAGTGAATCTTAACACTCATGTTACATCCAATGTCGCAGAAAGCCAACAGCATCCTTTGAACCAGAAGTTCATAGTTTTCTGCTTTTTTGTTGCCAAGGAAGTTTTTTGTAACTGCCACAAAAGACTGCCATGCTGCTTTCTCCTCCTTATTCATCTTCCTGGCAAATTCTTCGTCACATAGGAGGGTTTGAATTTGAGGTCCATCGAATACACCTGCTTTTATCTTCTCGAAAGACAAGGCAGGAAAAGCAGAAATAATATGTTAAAAGCATTTACTTTCTCTATTCAAAGACTGAACAAACTGCTTCATTAAACCAAGTTTGATGTGAAGTGGGGGAAAAATGATCCTGTCTCGATTAACTACAGGTTCACTCACAATATTTTGCATCCCTACTTCCAGAGCTTCATATTTCGGCCACTTCTTCTGTGTCCAGTGTTTCTCCTGAGCTTGGCTGTCCCACAAACACCGAAAGCAAGGATACTTCGTGAAACCCCTCTGTTGTCCTAGCAGGAAATTTACCATTTTAAGATCCACACAAATGATTCAGTTATGCTCCTCATACTTCAGAAAGTCAAGGACAATTTTTATGTCATTATAATATTCTCACAGATGAGTTTAATAACCAATTGGAATCGCTGAAAATAGGCAATATATGCACGTGTCACAAATAATGAAATATTTCTCCTTTAATGTTGAAGTGTGTAACAGCCACATATATAACAGAAGGTGTCAGGACTATCTTACATTTATGCTTATTCTAAGAAGCCATGATTCAATCTTAAAAAAAAATAAGAAGATGTTTTTATCTGATAATAATTTTTTTACATCTAAAAACAACTACAATTATGTAAGAGTGATGTTTGTAAAACATTAATTGCCTTGTGGTTATGTTCAATCCAAGAGTTGTTGCCCTTTAACTCCAATTTAAAAACCAATGCATGCCATTAACTGTAACAAAAAGAAATTAAAATTGCATAAAAACTAGAGCATGCACCGAAAAACGGATTTCAGATTTGGAATCAGTAATGCAGAAATATATAGAAACAGTTCTAAAACCTCATGCAACAGAAAATGAAAAAAAAAAAAAACTTCCTCAGTGTCTGGTCACAATCTTGTAGTATGTTTGTGCATTACTGAAAAGGAGAATGTTTATGAAATCCTGTAGTTTTTTAGTCTGTGAATCTTCAGATCAGTGAACTGAAGCAGCAATTTTACATATTATGGTATCAATTAGTACCTGTCATACACATTGTTATCATGTTCTTTTCTTCTCATTATGTTTTTTTAAATTAAAGAATTTTGCATTTCTATGTGACTTTAATCTAATCTAGATTCAATTACTGATAGAACATGTGATAGTTGCTGAAACGTAGCTATATTAGTAAAATTCTTTTAGTCACAAGAACACAAACACAACTCAATTAAGCTAAGAAAAGAGGGGCAGAATATAATGATTCTTTTACAGGGGAAGAATCCAGACTTCAATTCTTGTCTTCTTGAAAAAAAAGAATTCAATCAAGACACAGAGTGCAGCAAGTAAAGCAGGATTTATTGGCCATTCCAGAAGTGAGTCGGAGAAAAGAGGGCTTTGGAGACGGGTTTAGGGTGTTATCCTGGACAAGCTGCCCCTGCCCACTGCTCCCCTGGTTGCAGATATTGTGGGTTTTCTTAGTGTTTAGGAGAAAGAAAGGCAAGGAAATTATGCCTGGGGAAACAAAGACAGGAAGGGGGAGGAGTAACGTTCTGACATGCTCCTCCTAGAAGTGAGAGCAGGCTGGGACCTCTGTTCTAAGGCTTTTAAGGGTGGAGATTTTAGGGGAAGCCCCAAGGGCGGATCTCAATAGAATATGTGTCAGCTTTCCAGGTGTGTCTTTTTAGAGTTACAATCTCCACTGATTGATCACCACCAGGGAAGGGGGTGATTAGTCAATACAACTAGTCCTGATGTCAACCATGGCATTGCTTATCTGGTTTTGCTGCTTTTCTGGGCCAATGGCTAAAACACAACTGAGGTCTAGATGTTATCCTTAGGGGTTAGTGCTTAAGAGAGTGGTTTTACAAGGGCTTGTATGGAGATCAAATGAGGCTGTTCTCCTGATCCATTGTTGGGCAGATAAAATATATTATACTCACTTTGTTAAAGATGGCACTGCCCATGTAGAAGCCCATTGCCCAGGTGATTGCTTGGGATGGGCGTGATTATATTAATGTGTGTTGGGAGTGGGCCGTGGGCAGGCAGGATTCTTGTAGCCTGGGGCTTGGTTTTAGGACTAAGCCTTTCCACCCTTTTTGATGTGGGGTGGTGCAATCCCATCATGCCTCAGATAAGTGACATTGTATTAGAGACTTCTTTGTTTGTATATTGGCTTAAAGGTTTTGATTTCTGCACTATAAACTGAGGCAGACCAGGAGCTTGCTCTCTCGGTTCCTGAGATTAGCATTAGAGAGGAGAGCAGAGAAAGGCCATGTGGAGGAGACCAGGAGAAGCAGCCAAGATGGTGGAGTGCTGAGTGAGAGGCCAGTTTGTACAGAGTTTGTGTAGGGAGAAGGAAGGACATGGGGAACAGAGGTGAATAAGGCTGGTGAGCTAGAAACCTTTGATTCTAGGAAACTCGGATAAGTCAGTAGCTTTGTGAGCCCTGAATGAGTGGGTTTTGGAGCCCAGTGTGTGTTTTTACTTGCCCGCCGGGTGCAAGCTAGGATTAAAGCTAATGGCCCACCAGTTTTTGGCTCTGTTGTTTCTTTACCGACTGTTCGAATCCAATGTGAACCTGCATGGGCCAGGCGGCTGTGATGGTGGCCGCGGCTACTGGCTTTACATCCATCTGCCTCTTCTAAGGGTGTGTAAAACCATGTGACTAGCAATATGCCAGGGGAAGAAAGGTTATGGTAGAGTCTAAACTGCATGATCAGTGATATAAAGGATCAGGGGTGTTTATACCACAAGACAAGCTAAGAAAGAAATGGTCACCCTGGGGGCTAGGACCTTGTTTGCCCAGTTCTGCCTGCTGCTAGGCACCTGGGACTTTTGCCTTGGTTGCCTTCTGTGCATGGCCTGTAGTCCTTACTCAGCTCACATCTTTCTATCTGCCTACCACAATACCATAATGTGCTTTAAGAAATTAAATGTTATATCTAGCCTTTATAACCAATTTTAACCAGAGATTTTATGAACAACTGAGTTCATTTCCATCTTTAATCTCTGCTTTTCATTGTGTATTTACTTTATTTTTCCCTCTTATTTGAAGACTAATTTTCTCCTTCTCGCTAATCCAGTTGAAGAGAAATATGGCTGTCCAAAGTCTCCTGAGCATAGGGTTTCAGCCTCAGAGAAAGATCACCTCGTTCTCGATTCCACTCTGACTTCTGGGAAAGGACCACTGGGTCAAGTACCTATGCATATACTGGTCACCTGGGAAAGGGCTCTGATGGTACACTTTGGGGCACAACCCTGAACCAGACAACTTTGGACAGATGGCAGTTACAAAAATTGTTGCACCTGGGTGGCTCATGAGGCTGTAAGACAGTTCTCAGGAAAGAGATTTTGTATAAGAGGAAGTGTTTGAGTTTCTTTTTTTTTTTTTTTTTCATTTTTCTGAAGCTGGAAACAGGGAGAGACAGTCAGACTCCCGCATGTGCCCGACCGGGATCCACCCTGCACGCCCACCATGGGGCGATGCTCTGCCCACCAGGGGGCGATGCTCTGCCCATCCTGGGCGTCACCATGTTGTGACCAGAGCCACTCTAGCACCTGAGGCAGAGGCCACAGAGCCATCCCCAGCGCCCGGGCCATCTTTGCTCCAATGGAGCCTTGGCTGCGGGAGGGGAAGAGAGAGACAGAGAGGAAAGCGCAGCGGAGGGGTGGAGAAGCAAATGGGCACTTCTCCTGTGTGCCCTGGCCGGGAATCGAACTCAGGTCCTCCGCACGCTAGGCCGACGCTCTACCGCTGAGCCAACCGGCCAGGGCTGAGTTTCTTATTTACTGGCTTAGAGAGATGTATTGGCTTTTAAATTCCTCATTGGCATAGTATATTATTAGTTTCCTCATTTTCTTCAAAAATTTTATGACAGTTGAGTATCTCTGAGGCAGCTGGCATCTGAGCCTTTGGAAGTATCATGTGACATTCTTGGTAAACAGACCATGGGTAGAAATGAATTAGTCTGTGCTTTTGTTGGACCAATGGGCCTTAGGCTGAAAGATTACTCAAGAGAGGAGAATGGAATTGAATGAGAAGGATCTGATTGGGAAAGTTCGTCTTTGTGTGCTCTGTTTAAGCTACAAAATAATTTTATTTCTTCCCTGCACTGTGATGATAACCTTCAGTGCCTGCATCTCAGAATCTACTGAAAGTAGCAAATGATGAACCAGAATAATATGTTCCCTGTTGAAGGACCCTAAAATGCAAATGACCCTATCTCACAAGAAATTACTTGTTCCACAGCCAGATGAAAAATTTCCTCTGTGTGTAAAGCTAAACTTCTTAATTACTGCCCTTCAGCAATGTTTAACATTTCTGGATGAGAATTTTGGCTCAAAAGGAAGTGCTAAAGAGATTTCTGTGGTTGTCCTCCCACGCTCTCTCAGAATCAGCACCTGGCCCATGGGAAACAGGGAATGGTGATCCTAGGTGACAGCGGTAGGACGTCGTTGGGGAAACAAATTTTTTTTTTAAGTTTGCTAGCTTGTACTGGGGCAGTGCCTTGTGTGTATAGCCCATGGAAGGCTGTGGGTGCTTGTCCTCAAGGTGGCAGATTGCAAATTGCGGATTGCCTTCCTGCTTGGGAGGGGCCATTGTTTGCTATTGTTTGCTGGAGAAGGGATTTTTCTCTCCAGCCGGTTTTGCTGGAGAGAATCTAGAGAGAGCAGTGAGAGAATCTGGAAGGTGAGTCCAGGGAATGAGTCTGGGCTGTGGAATCCAAGACCAAGTCGGGGCTTGGGAGCCCTGATTTCCGCCTGGCCTTTTTGGCTAGGGGTGCTGAGGTTAGTGGGATCCTCTGATGGGAGAAAGAACAGCGTTTTTCCCTGCCTGTTTTCTTGTCCTCCATTAGGAGACTTTAATAAACGGAATGGCCCACCATTTTCTGGCTTCATAGTTAGTTCTGCCCGAGTCCAATAAGAACCTGCGTGGCCACGGTGGCGGCCACTTACCTTACAGACATGGACATCCAAGTGCTTTGTTCATCTTCTTTGATGTCTGTTCATTTCTAAGCAATTTTGGATCTGGGGACCTTTCTCTCAGAAGAAAACATAGCTGAGAGAGTGACATAACTGAAGGAGATGGGGTTGTCAGACCCATCGCCAAGTTGATTGGGATTCAATACCATGACAAAAAGGTCATTATTTAAAATAATAAGTGACTGTGCTAGCCAGGTGGCTCACTGGTAAAACGTTAACCTGGTGTGCCAGAGATTACAGGTTGAGCTTAGGTCAAGGCACATTCAAGAAGCAACCAATGAGTACACAGCTAAATGGAACAACTAAGTAAAACAACAAGATGATGCTTTTCTCTCTCTCTGGCTCCCTTCCCCTTCTCTCTCTTTTCTCTTTCTCTCTCTCAAATCAATGGAAACATTAAAAAAAATAAGTTCATTTTTTTATTTGGATTTGTTTTTAAATTTACTTAAAAGTTATTTGAATTTGACTTTAAATTTATTTAATAAGCAATTTCTATTTTCCTGACAATATGCTGATCAAATGACTCTGACTCTTACAAATAACAGGGTCACATGCAATTCAGATTTTATGTATTTGTAATTCCATTTTGTTAAAATAAGAGCTTAAAACTTTTAAAATTACTTCGTTTTTCTTACCAAAAAAAGTCACAGAACCACCCCTTTTATTTCTTCTATTGTAAAGTTGGCTTAGTAATATAATGTAAACGTGTATGAATCAGTAATTGAGAAACCATCCCCTGTTCCTGTCTGACGCCATTCCCCTGGAACTGAGATGAGACCTGCAGTCATGAACTTGTATGAGGAAAGAGCATTATCTTCCCTGCCCTCCCGTGCCCTGTAGGATGTCCATAGCTCCTCACAAGACTGCCATGCTTCTTGGGGACATATTTTCTCACAGCTTTCTTCATTGCTTTTACATACTCACGAGGGGGTCTCGACCACATTCTGTGATCTTACTCCTTCAGAGCTCCTCTCTTTGTTCCTGCCCATTTCCAGGTTTCCCCTAAACCTCAACCACAGCACAAGTGTTTGTAATAGAATTGAACAGAACATTGACATTTAGCATAATAAGGAGATGAATAGGAAACTTTATACTAGATACACATTTGTAGTTCACATCAAATCCTTACCTATGACTTCATGTTAAAAATTTAACTGGGGTGCAGGAATTAGATATTTTGTCATAGGCATTCTTGGGCAAGAGAGAGAGTTGGCCATGTTTCCTTAGTCCAGAAGAAACAACACATTTTAAAAGTTTATTACAGACTGACCAGGCAGTGGTACAGAACATCAGATTGGGACGCAGAAGACCCAGATTCCAAACCCCAAAGTCGCCGGCTTGAGCGCAAGTTCATTCAATTTGAGAAAGGGCTCACCAGCTCAAGTGTGGGGTTGCTGGCTTGAGCATGGGATCATAGACATGACCCCATGGTCTCTGACTTGAAGCCTAAGGTCGCTAGCTTGAGCCCAAGGGCTCTAGCTTGAGCAATGAGTCACTTGCTCTGCTGTAGCCCCTGGTCAAGGCACATATGAGAAAGCAATCAATGAACAACTAAGGTGCCGAAACAAAGAATTGATGCTTCTCATCTCTCTCCCTTCCTGTCTGTCTGTCCCTATCTGGCCCTCTCTCTGTCTTTCACTCTGTCTCTATAAAAAAGAAAAAAATTTAAATGTGCTTCTGGAATTGGCATACAATTTTCCTCTGGGCTGATGTTTCTCCTTTAGGCCTCAGCTGGTCACTTTGGTGCTGACATCTGCCCTCCTCTGCATATCCGAGGATCTCAAAATAGTCTACTTTAAGGTAATTTAGCTTTCTTTTTCTATCTTTACCCATTTCAGGTATGCTCCAAGAGTATTCTTTCTATAATTGAAATTAACCATGAAAGTGTTATGATATAAAGGCTTTATTTTCCCTTAAGAGTTCTTCTACCCCTTTAGAGGAACACTTTTGTTTATATCCTTTTATATCCTGCATCAAACATGTTCTTTTTTTTTAATATTTTCTTTTATTTTTTTTATTTTTTATTCATTTTAGAGAGGAGAGGGAGAGACAGAGAGAGAGAGAGAGAGAGAGAGAGAGAGAGAAGGGGGGAGGAGCTGGAAGCATCAACTCCCATATGTGCCTTGACCAGGCAAGCCCAGGGTTTCGAACCGGCAACCTCAGTATTTCCTGGTTGACGCTTTATCCACTGCGCCACCACAGGTCAGGCAAACATGTTCTTATGTAGCTAGAAAAATAAGACACACTGTACTTTAAAAATAGAGGTGAAATGTGTATCACATGAAGTTAAACAAGTAAAATTGAATAAGTCAGTGGCATTTAACACATTGACAGTGTTGTGCAACCATCTCTTCTATCTAGTTATAAAACATTGTCGTGATTCAAAAATAATACCCCAGACTCATGTCCCCACCAAAAAGATATGTCAGGGTCCTAACTTCTAGTACCTCTGAATGCAGTCCTGTTTGAATATCTGGTTGCTGCAGATAGGATTAGTTAAATTGAATTGAAATCATACTGGCTACTATTCTAGTATGACTGGTGTTCTTTTAGAAAGATGGCTATATACACTCCTATACAATATATACCCAAGCCCAACCTATTTATATTATTGATCCTTGAAAATGCAATATAATCATGTGAGTTAAGACAAAATTGTACTATTTCTATATAAACAATCAGCTGCTTTATTGCTTTTATTTTCAAGCCTACCCCTAGTGCACAAACCCTTTCCAATACCACATGCTTTAGACCAGTTCTGCACAACAGAACTTTCTGTAATGATAAAAAATGTATAATTTTGCACTCTCTAATGCTGTATTTATTAGCCATATGTTACTTAGAAGTTGAAATGTGGCTAGTTTAACTAGAACTAAATTTTTAATTTAATTTTATTTAAATTTTAGTTTAAATAACCATATTTGGCTAATAGCTAACTCACTAAACGATGTAGCTTTAAACTTTTCCCATTTTTACTAAAACTTATGTGCCCTCCTAAGCTGGCCTCTTCAAGGTCCTAGAGTAGTTAATTATGTGTATTCCTAAAATAAAGTCCACATTTTGGTTTTATGGGTATATATGTCAGTTGGTCAATCTTTCCTTTAGTGTAGTACCAGAACCTTCATTTAGATAAAAATATGTTATTCTAAACAAATTATATTGACATAATAATTTTTTATTACAGTGTAAGTCTTTGTGTCTTATAATTTAATGAATAGATTACCTAAATAATGAAAAACCTGAGTTATTCTTTCAGTTTGTAGGGGGAAAAAAATCACTTCTCCAGTGCTTATTTTAAAGCCTCATATGTAAAGTGAAGGGTTTGCTTTGGATGTTTAATTAGATGTCTTCAATCTGTGCACTTCTTTAATCTTCTCTATAGTCATCATATGATGTATACCTTTAATCTCCATCCCAGGAAACTCCCCTTTCTGAAATCTATTTCCAACCCCAAAATGTGGCTCTCAGTTTTACTCACTGAGACAGCTATTTTCTGCACTCAGTCTCTGTGCTGAGTAAAGGGAGACAAGTTTGTGTTGATCACATACTCTTCTGAATATTGCAGGATGAACCAATTTCAGCAAAACTTCTGAATCAATTAGGACAAATTACTCGTGTTTTGTTTTGTTTACTCCCATAAGCAAAAGCAAAAAAATATGTTGCTTTTGAAATGTCAATGCCAGGAATGTTCCATCTTATGCGTTTGAATTCTGTCAGGAGACACATGTTTAGTCAAAGGCATAAGCAGAAAATCTTTCATTAAGAGAATAAGTATTAAAACATATACATGTATTAAAAAATCTCTGCCATTTCCAGAGGCACAAGATAAAATATATTTTTTAAATGTCATTTCTTCTGGACTAAGGAAACATAGCTCCCTCTCCCCTGCTCAAGGATTTTTGCACAGCAGTTTAGATTTCTAGCATGAAGTGCTGTGTAAGGCTTTGAGATAGACTTCAAATATGTATCTAGTTAACAGAATAATAATTTCTACAAAAAGGACATTCTTTTATGTAACTAGGCATCCAATCTATGTCAAAAACAGATTCATTTTTTGGGCTGCCTGCATTGTTACAGAATTTTAATAATTCACACCATGCAAATTTTATGAAGTATCCTTTAAACCAGGGTCTTAACACATAGAAAGGGTTGGCTCCCACATACTTTAGAATGAAGTTTTCTGTATAAAGTAGAAGTATAAAAACTCTATGTGACCGAAATATTTAGCAGAAAAAGAAAAAGTGGAAAAAAAATAAGGATAAAAATGTCTTTGTTCCCACACCTTTATTTACCTAATGAAAAAAAATGTAAAGTAAATAAATAATAATATAAAATAATAATATAATACAAAATATACTATAGCAGCATAATATCATGAAATAAAAATTATAAATAATATGAGACTATCCTGAGCCTGCATATTTATACTTGTGAAATGGAAGTCGTGGCTCTAGACTCTGTCATAGATTTCAACTCTCTACCTCTAAGTTCTCAGCCAAAGCAGAAGAGCATGTGTATGGTGGCCATATGCAACATGCAGCCTCAGTTCCATAAATGGACAGTTAACTGTAAAATGCCTTTTGAAAAATATGCAAGTTAACACCATTTTCAATGCTTATACTCCATGCCAAAATTTGTATAAATAAAGGTTAGATTAATTAATATTTCCTGGAGATTTTAAAATTCTATTTTCTTCTTATCAGTTAGTTAAAGCTTGAAATAATCCTAACACATACATCCCAGGAAGGCTGAAGATGGTGCATAATAAGTTGGTCAAACCTCTGCCACCCATTGCATATGGACGGTGGCTTGATCAACATGGTGTTCTAATGCAAAGCAAAAACTGGATCTTCACTTGTCCTTTTAGCTACTATTTTAAAGGTAGGGGAGGCATAAGGGATGAACAATAGACTTAATAAGAAACATTTTATTGTTGTTGTTTTTATTATAGTGAAAACATCTCAGTGGAGAGATAAAATGCATTTACTAAATTTGCCAGAGTGGAGATGTGATTGTTGGAACAACTTGGGTACTTTATAATTCATTTTGCACTGATCTCATTTTTTTGAAATCTGAGCAGAAGGAAGAAAAGAAATGCTTTCATAATACAGTTAGATGGAGGACACAAAAAATGGTCTTTATTTCCAAACATTTTGGATTATGGCTTTCATTCTGACCGTCATATTGAGCAGAGAAATGAAGTATCAGCTATTAAAAAGGAACGAACTCTGAGATTGTAAATACAACATTAACTTTAGTTAGGATATCAGTATGAAAAACTATTTTCTAAATATTTGTCTCAGGACATATTTCTCTTACATTCAGCCAATTCAACTCTTGACCCCAAAGGTGGAGGTGATCTAGAATTGTTTTAACAAGGCTGATAAAGTCATTTGCTGACCATCAACCTAAAAATCACAGGAAAATATAGAAATTGAATTTCTAGTTGATTTGACTTTTCATGAATGAGCTCAGTGTTTCTTCCCACAAAAATATTTTAAATGTTTAAAAATTATTAGGTTTGCCGAGTGCTGTCACAACCTACATTGGGAAAAACAAAAAGCATTGTTAGAAAAGAGTATTACAATCATTGCTAGCTAAGAACACTTATAGTTGATGGAAATGAAACACAGGAAAGGGGAGATTCTCCATTATTATGGATAACATAGATTAAGACTCATGGGAGAAGACGTCAACCAAACTCATTTTTCCAGATGGGCTCCCCAGTTAGACAGATCGGCAGCGGGTCCCCACCTGAGAACACGGAAATGCCGCTCTGATACACACCGCGCCATCCTCTTTTCAGCCAGTGCAGCAGCAACGCCCTCACTCAGGTGGGCTATTTTGGGTAGTATTGTCAGAGCCTGGAATGATGAGAAAACTCCCACTCCCAGTGGCGTCTCTTCCGCAGCTCTTCCTAATCAGGAAACTGACTGAGTGATTAAGCATTAGCTTAATCACTGACTAAGCATTAGCTGAGTGATTTCAAAATCTAATGCTTCTTGGCTCCGGAATAAAAAAATAGTTATAACAATTGAATGCTCTTTAATCACATACTGATGAGTGGCTAACAGCTGATATTGCCTGGGAACATTTCTCCTTCCTTTAAGCCAACTGGTACCAATAAGGTATAGCTTAAGGAGGTGAGAAATTTGGATGCTGGAGGTTGAATTTGGAGACACTGAGTCAGACAATTGCTCCCAAGGAATGAAGGAAACAGCAGTGTGACTAAACAGGGGCTGATTGCACCAAATAGAAAGGTGTATCTTGTCTCTGCATAAAATCACCTTGGCTAGCTTTGTTTAAATTGTGACATGGAGTGTCATCATAGATATTCTTGACCTTCTCTCCTCCAGTTAATATTGAGTTGGGGGTATAGGCATGTACTGAACTAACTAACCTGTGACAAAATAGTCAAATCAATGAAATAATGTGTTCTACACTCTCCATCCTTTTTGTTTTTGTTTTTTTGTTGTTGTTGTTTTATTTTTGTTTGTTTGTTTTGTTTTGTTTTTTACAGAAACAGAATCAGAGAGAGGGATAGATAGGGACAAACAGGAACGAAGAGAGATGAGAAGCATCAATCAACAGTTTTTCATTACGACACCTTAGTTGTTCATTGATTACTTTCTCATATGTGCCTTGACCATGGGCCTTCAGCAGACCGAGTAACCCCTTGCTCAAGCCAGCAACCTTGGATCCAAGCTGGTGAGCTTTGCTCAAACCAGATGAGCCCGCACTCAAGTTGGCAACCTCGAGGTCTTGAACCTGGGTCCTCTGCATCCCAGTCCTACGCTCTATCCACTGCAGCACTGCCTGGCCAGGCACCATCCACTTTTCATTTTCCCACTAAGGTGTCACCTACGTCCTACATCTGGTTGATGTGATGCCCTTACGTTTTCTTGCATGATATCTGACTCAGTTAGCTCGCCTTTCCTCCATACCACAACTTAGTCCTTCATTCTTTGCTAAGAGGAAACCATTGGCTTATTTAAGCTAATTCTACATAAATACTTTTTCCTTCACCTGCTTTTTATTTATAAACCCTTGAAACTTGAAAGTGAAATCTTTTCTAAAACTTTCCAAATCTTTTGTCTTTAATCAAACTTGGATAACTCAAAAGAATAGATATTTGATTTGACTAAAGGGAAAAATAGTAACCAATCAAAATTTATTTACTATTTTAGGAAAATCAGATACAGTGATATGTCAACAGATGGTAAATGGATTAGTCTTACCTCTAATGTTGTTTACTATTTTCAACTGAGTTTTATTTGTAATTTTTATGTTATTTGGAGTTCCAACTATTTCATTTATTGCAAAAATTCATTAAATACAACTCTAAAATCTGCTTTTTATATTGTATTTCTACCAATGCTGATTTACAAGGGTGCTGAAAAATCAGTGTTGTAGTTAATAGAGGAAGTGTTAGAGTAGATTATACAATCAAATGCCTGATAGCAAAATAAATAGAAATAGCTTTGGTAAGATGAAGTTTTGTGCTGAGTAATAAATGAAAATTCAATATCACTATTCATCTATCTATCTTTTGATATGTGCTTAAATTAGTTTTGCTCTTACAAGAGAGTTTGTTGTCTTAATATTATTGTGTTGATTATTGCCACTATAATATTATCCCTAGGGTTTTATTATGGAGTGTTATAAACCCTTTCTTCACTTTAAATGATGACAGAGGTGATACAGGTATATATATATTAGGTTTTTGGCTCTTTGGTGAAATTCAATTTAGTTTCTATGTAAGTTGTTTTTATACATTTCTTTTTTTACCCCCTGTAGTCAATTACTTTCATTCAAATTTAATGGCTATTACATAAAAATGTCAAAATAGTGTTTGTGGAATCATTGACTTATACTGAATAGTAAGTTTTCACAATTTTGTATCACTTTTTAGCTGTTTTTTGTTTAAATATTTAATTTGTTTTGAATACTTTAAAATCAATATTGAGCTGTTATATTTTAATATTTCTCTTGATATGCTTTGAACATAGAGATGACTAAGCTTTTTATGTCATCTTGACATAACATGTATTTATTTCTTTTTAAGATTTTATTTATTTATTTTAGAGAGGAGAGAGAGAAAGAGAAGGGGGGAGGAGCAGGAAGCATCAACTCCCATATGTGCCTTGACCAGGCAAACCCAGGATTTTGAACCAGCAACCTCAGCACTCTAGGTGGATGCTTTATCCACTGCACCACCACAGGTCAACATGGAATGGAAAAGAAAGGGAAGTTTTTTTTATTGTTGTTGTTGTTTTGCCTAAGCTCCTAGAAAAAATAAAATTGTTCTTTACTGAAATGGGAGCTATTGATTTTGGAGAGAGAAAAGTGAGTTACAGTATATTTATTTTAGGATATTATAAGATATTTCTCTATCTAGTCTATCAACTGTCAGGACTGATCATGATTTCTTCTAAATGTTCCAACTTTTTGATTGTGGACTGAAATTATTTTTAAGTGGATTAAAGAATAGATGCCATCAACCTAATTTCTTTCTCTTTACCCATGATCATTGCCCGATGCTTTCCATATTCCATTTGGTAAGGCAGTAACCTGTGAGTAAGTCATTATTTAGCCCTTAACAGATTTGAAAATCAGTTAGCAGCAAGGATCCTTTCCACCTTCAGACAACTAATAGTGATAAAAAAAAAATCAGGAATAAGGAATATTGCCTGACCTGTGGTGGCACAGTAGATAAAGTGTCGATCTGGAATATTAAGGTTGCCAGTTTGAAACCCTGGACTTGTCCCTTGTCTCGTCAAGGCACATATGAGAAGCAATGGATAATGACCGCTGCTTCTAGCTGGTAATGATTCAGGTAGACTGGAAAAGCCATCTGCAGCATGTGTGGAGATGGAGCTTCTGTTCTCCTCTGCCTGGAGAGATGAGACCAGGTTGCTTTTTCTTGGAGCTCTGCGACTGTGGCTTTGTAAAGAGAACCTTGGGATACACTAAGCTGGGCGGCAAAGGTGGATTCATAATAGAAGTTGGCAAAAGGGGAAAAGAGAGCTCTAAATTAGGAGTAGGTCCCAGCCTGAAATATGAGTAGGGCTTTGAGTAGGAGGAATAAAGGAAACACTATATATTAAACAAAGCAGCAGAAAATTGGACTATCAACACCCACAACAGAGATCTTCGAGGGAAGAATAAAAAACCTGACTATTCAGGCAAGACATAGTTAAGTGGCCCTTGTGCAAATGAGATCAGTTTACCTGCTTCTTGGAAGAAATACCCTAGGCTCATCCATGGTTTCATAGATGGGGCCGACGGCCCTGGGCACCTTCAGCCTTCAGTGGCAAACCCCAGCTTTCTGGGCAAGGTTAGGTCATAGGTGGCTGGAGCAGGATTGGAAGAGATTGAACCCTCCCTTAGAGGAGTGAGGGGGAAGCCTACCTTCCAATGTCCCTGTTTCCTCACAGAAGAGGCATGTAAGTCTGGCAGGCTTTAGCTCAATGACCTTCCTTTCTACTATTGAAGCAGGACCCAGATGGCATCCTATGAGACCCCTTTGGGGCGTTGGAGCCTTTAAAGGTGTATCCTAAAAGCTGGTAGTTCCCCTGATCCTATTGGGCTTTTTCTGCCTCTTGGTATCTTAAAAGCCATGCTCAGAAGATCTCGCTGAGGAGTTTGAGGATCCCCATCCACCTATATAAATCTTTTCCATATATCTGGAGCTATTTGGAAAAAGACAGTGTTATTAGCTGGATCAAATAAAGAAGGTAGTAGTTTGCAGGAGAAAAAGATTTGGCGTCTCTGTTCATCAGCATTCAAAAGAAATTTAATTTTTTTTTAAGTAAAAAGCATGATATGGTAGACCCATAGAAGTTCCAGGATATTATTTAAGTTAATTCTTACAATACATTCTCATTCCTATATTCTCTTAAAATATTGAAGAAAGCTAAAATGATTTCTATTGTTGATTGGATTATGAAAGAAGCACTTATTTTTTTTTAAGATATTAGGTTGATCAGGGTATAACCATAAATAACTTTTGGGTGTTTTCACTGACATTTCATTAGACTACCTTTTCAACGTCAAAAATTTGAAATAAAAAATTCCAAAAACAGAGAAACCTGTTGTCAATGATATTCATATATTTACAATTATGTGTTTATCCTATATAAACAAACTTTTTGGACCAAGAGATCAGACTTTATGTTCATAGCAGGTCTAGAAAAGTAATTTAGATTCATTGCCAAGCTAGCTTACAGAAAGGATAAAAATGGGAACACCGGCAATATTTGCCTTAGCTGAGGCAAGTTGGTAAATACCTGGATGGATGAATAGATCAAATAAAATTTTGAATATACATTTTTTATGTGTTGAGTGGCCAGATCCCAGAAGGAGATATTCTGAAAGAGAAAACATTTTCGTCAGGGTTGACAAAATTGAGAAATAATTAAAAATGCTGAGCATATTTTCAGCACTTGTTTCAATTAGCCAATGCCATCTGAAAAACCATTTAAAAACAAGAAAACAAAAACAGGTGAAAATTCTCCTCTCTCTCAATTACATTTTAGAATTTTAGAACCACTATGCATTGAGAAAAATTAGAATGTCAAAACAAGGTGGAATTTCTAGTTCACTTGAAACCCAAGGAAATACCAGCAGGTTTATCTACTGCTGTTATATCCTTTTGGCAATAAATCCAAAAAGCCATCAATCTTTGACGTTATTTTGGAAATTAGGTGTATTTAATTAAGGGTGATATTTTTGATAGTTTTTTTTTCCTTACAAGTCTAAAATATATATTCTTTTCAAAATAACAAATGAGTAGCTGTGTACATGACTGTGTGCATATGTTTTGAAATCTTTGGTCATTTGTCTCTCTTGGCTGTTAGAAAATTTCATGGTTTTGATCATTTTCTTGTGCCAGTTTGTTTGGCTATCAAATAGATAAAAATATTTCCTCAGCTTTTGCTACTGTCTTTTTCATAATAATAAGTGGAACCACTATTGTATCTATTAAAGGAATGGTTGCAGAATGATTTACACTAGATATAAAGTATCATTGGTAGTAAATACATAGCATTTTAGAATTTCATGAACACCGTAAATGAAGTATTTTATTTAATATAGTGAAAATTGATTTTGTATAACTATGGGATCAAAATTTTTTTACCTGAAATGAGTCATTAAAATTACTAGTACAGAGTTTATTAAATTTCAGGTCACACTTGCATAGACAGGTCAGTGGTCATCAAAAAGGATGACCAAGTGAATTTCTAAGTATATAAGTGTACTGTATCAATTAAGTACAATTAAATGTACAATAACTATTAAATAGATGATCTAACTTTTATACTAAAAAATATAAATACAAACAAATCTTCCTCAACTCTTTCCTTTAAAATTTTAGGAAATGAAAGTTGAGAAAACCAAGGGATTATTCCAGGTCACATATCTAATGAGATGTCAGGCTATGAAGACATAGTTGTGATAAGGAGAAACCGGATTGATATATAGAGATGGGGATGGTATGATGATGAAGATAATGTTGGTGGATGAAATAATAACATGAATAGCTATTATGGAGCTGTTTCAATAGTTTATCTCATTTACTCCTAAGGTCAGTGTTACTTCATACTTTGGTACAGAAGGAGGTAAAACTGAGAGAGTGTAAGTTGCCCTGGGTAAAGTATAGCTAGTAAACATTGAAACTGGCAGTCAAATTTTGGTCTGAATCCAAAGTCAACTCCTTTTCAAAAGTTTTATTTTTACTTTTTTTTTTTTTTTTTTTTGTATTTTTCTGAAGCTGGAAACGGGGAGAGACAGTCAGACAGACTCCCTCATGCGTCCGACCAGGATCCACCAGGCACGCCCACCAGGGGGCGACGCTCTGCCCATCAGGGGGCGATGCTCTGCCCCTCCGGGGCATCGCTCTGTTGCGACCAGAGCCACTCTAGCACCTGGGGCAGTGGCCAAGGATTCATCTCCAGCGCCCGGGCATCTTTGCTCCAATGGAGCCTCAGCTGCGGGAGGGGAAGAGAGAGACAGAGAGGAAGGAGAGGGGGAGGGGTGGAGAAGCAGATGGGCGCTTCTCCTGTGTGCCCTGGCTGGGAATCGAACCCGGGACCTCTGCACACCAGGCCGATGCTCTACCACTGAGCCAACCGGCCAGGGCCTTTATTTTTACTTTTAAAGACTATGGGACACTTCCCTATTCCACCTAGGGGCTCTGTTATAAAATAAGGTTTCCTAGAAATCTGAGGTGGATTTCTATCTTATTAGGAAAAATTGACTTGCCGAGGAGAACATGAAGCAATATTTTTAAGAGGTTTTTTATTCTCATCAAATAATGCATAGAATGAATTCTAAAACTTTCTTCCCACACATATTTTATTATTGATGTGTAATATAATTTCAGAACTTATGATGTACCTAATTCCTCTCTATATGTGCCTAACCTGTCCCACATAATGAGTCAGCCCTTAGGGCAAATCTAATTTGTACTATAAAACTATCTGCTTTTTCATACAAAACTTTGCCCTTCTTGGGTCATGAGATTGAATCTTCTTTTCTTGTTGATGAAGCCAAGACAGCATGGATTCATTTACCTTTATGTAACAGGAGATCTGTATTGGTCAGGGTGGGAGAGCAAACCCATGCACCTGAAGCCAGATCTCTGTGGAATCATTAAAGACCTAACTGCTAGTCAGATGACTTTCTGCCCCTAAGTGTACTATTTTCAAAGTCAATAAGGTTTCTTTTCTAGCTTGCTCCATGTTACTTTTTTGAAAATACAATAGCTGGAATTAAGTTGTAGAGATATGCTTACCAATGCTGTAAATGAATGGCTATGAATATGAAGTATGTTGAATGACAAATTTAATAACCAAAAATATCTTCAGCAAAGGAAGTAATGGACCGAATCTAACAAGATGAAATGTAATAAGAATAGACACTGGAAAATTTAATTGCCATTATATTTTTACTGCTTATTGCTTGATAGAAAGGAAAGCTAGTGGCATTTTTATAAAGTTAATCGGGTCAACATACTCATATTTCTCTTAATTCTAATCTTTTAGGGAATTCTTTCATATGTTTTATTTTTTATTGTCTGGAACTCCCAGGTCAATTAGAAAACATAAAGATCATACAATGAGAATCTTGCTTGTTTTCTCACAAGTAGATTTCTCAAATCAAGTTTTCTTTGTCCTCAGTTAGTGTCCTATCTTTGTTAGGGTCATGTGTGACATTAAACACAAAAAGAACATATATTTCAATAGGTAATCTAGAGATGTTTTAGTCAAAGAGATACAGATCACAGACCAGTAACCGTCTGTGAACTTAAAATCAGTCTCTAAAATCATACGTAAAAGAACTTAAATGCAGGTGTTTAGAAATTTTACAAGAATTTTGTCACACAATTTTATACCCTTCACATCTAATAATAAAACATGTTGCCTTGCACTTTGTTATGTCCTTGTTTTTGTCTTATTATTTTAGTAATTCATTTTTTTTTCCTTTACAGAGACAGAGGGAGAGATAAACAGACAGGAAAGGAGAGATGAGAAGCATCAGTCATCAGTTTTTTATTGCGACACCTCAGTTGTTCATTGATTGCTTTCCCATATGTGCCTTGACCGTGGGCCCCCAGCAGACCAAGTGACCCCTTACTCGAGCCAGCGACTTTGGGTCCAAGCTGGTGAGCTTTGCTCAAACCAGATGAGCCTGCGCTCAAGCTGGCAACCTTAGGATCTCGACCCTGGGTCCTCCACATCCCAGTCCAATGCTCCATCCACTGTGCCACCACCTGGTTAGGCAGTAATTCATTTTTTATAAGTATTTTACAAAAATAGCAGTCTGCAAAAATGGTAAGAGTAAATTGGCCTTGATAGTTTAATAAGCACTGCTGTAGAAGGGGAAGGAACTTCAGCTATGGTGGCGCAGTGGATAAAGTGTAGACCTGGAATGCTGCGGTCCCCAGTTAGGAACCCTGGGCTTGCCTGGTCAAGGCCCATATGGGAGTCGATGCTTCCTGCTCCTCCCCCCTTCTTTCTCTCTTTCTCACACACTCTCTTTCTCTCCTCATTAAAATAAATAAATATTTAAAAAAAAAGAAGGGAAAGGAATATTGGAATGGTGGTTGAGCTAAATAAAGTCTATGTTTATGTTTCTTTAAGCTTCAATATTTTCTACACATAGTATTATTAAAAACTAAAAGAAAAAGAAAGTTTTGAGACGCCCTTGTTATATTCTAATCATGCAATCAATGTTTTGAGAATAGAGTTAGCAAGTGTACATATTCAAATTCTCGAATCCTAGGCTGTGTTGCTCAGTTTTGTTTGTTTGTTTGTTTAGTTTTCTGTGCATGTGTTTGTTGAGCTTCTTTCTCAGTCCAAACCCCAAATCCACAACACCGAAGTTGTAATGTCAATATTTAGATAGACATGTGGAGAGCCAATTCACTGTACTGTGTTTTACTAAAAAGCTGTTTCACTTGATTCTTATTTCCAGCAACCTGGTTCATTTCAATGACCTTCAGGGTATGTGAAGGAGGAGACAGTAGTGACAGCTTCATGTAGTATTTAGCTTGCATCTGTTATTAAGCAGGCTCAGTAACAAAGAAGCATTTATGCAACCACTTTATCCTTTGAATGCATGGCATAGGTGATAAATGACTTTTATAAAGCTTTATGAATATTTTATAAATAATAAATTACCAACCAAAAAATCTTCTTCTTTTAATACATTGTTCCAGAGTAAAACAGAATTAATAACAAACAGAAGAAATGAATTCCAACCTTAGTTTTTACTAACGTGCCTTTTGATGTATGAGAATGGCCTTCGTCAGTAGCTGAGATTATAACTGGTGTCCTTCAGGCTCTCTCAATTCCAACTAGCATTTTGAGATCTCAGTTTCTTAATGAAACTTGATTCTATGTTCTTTTGATTTGTAGTCCTAACATATCTTCAAGTGCTTAGAACAGAGTTTGACATATAAAAATTGTTTTTAAATTTACTTAGCTACAATGGCAAGGCAGGTATGTCAATTCCAGATGATTAGCCTGTTGTTTTTGATATTTGAAAACTATACTTTTGCCTGACCTGTGGTGGCGCAGTGGATAAACAGTAGACCTGGAATGCTGAGGTCGCCCGTTCAAAACCCCTGGCTTGCCTGGTCAAGGCACATATGGGAGTTGATGCCTCCTGCTCCTCCCCCTTCTCTCTCTCTCCTCTTTCTCTAAAAATGAATAAATCAAATCTAAAAATATTTTTTTTAAAATTATACTTTTAATAATTTAAAATATTTATTTATATATACTGCTCACAAAAATTAGAGAATATTTCAAAATGAATATGAAGTGATAAAATATTCCCTAATTTTTGTAAGCTGTATATTTTATAATATTATTTTTAAATTTAATCCTATCATGTATAACTAATTTAATATTATTATATATATAATGTTTAATAGTAAATGTTATTTAAGATATGGATTTAAAATTTAATATCTAATAACTTTTTTGTTTTAATGACAGAGACTTTATTTAATCCATGTGAACTTTAGAGCAGGGGCAGGAAGACAACTGCACCAGTTATATCTGCTCAGGCATCTTCAAGTGGGTCTATTCCTGTCTGGTTATAAAGGATTCAATCTTAACACAAATATTTGAATCCTCTCTCTGACCAGGGTATTGTGGGTTCCAATTTGATCTCTTATGCATTTCCAAGAAAGCAAAGGTAGTGTTATAAATATTCATCTTGTTAACAGCAGAGTTGGGCCTTGGGCCTTGAGATTGGCCAATAAAGAATTCAGAGCCAAGAACTATGTTGCAAGACGTTTATTTAGAAAGTCACTGAGGTAGAGGAAGTGAGCTAGCTGGTCTGTGTGTACATAGGAAGCAAGTTACAGAGACAGAAGAAGGGCCCTTGGAGCTTAAGAGAAAGGAAGCAAAGATAATCCACCTGAGGGAGGAAGAGGGGGGAAGTCACGTTGTGCTCCAGAGAGAGAGTGCGTGTGTACGGGGCATTTCGATCTCGAGTTTTTATGTTTTACAAAGGCAGGGACATAAGGAGAAGTCTCAGGGAGCAATCTCAGTAGAAGAGTCATGAGCTTTCCTGGTGAGTCCTTACAGGCTTGTGTTCTCTATTGATTGGTCAACCATAGGGTAAGGCGTCATTAGTTATTGCATATGGTTCTAAGGTCAGCCAAGGATTCACTTTGTCTGGTTCCGCTTCTATCTGGGCATGGACCTGAAGCAGAACTGAGGCCTAGATGTTTTCTCTAGTTTGACCAAAACTCTGTGTCTGTGGTCAACAGACCCAAGGCTTTGTTTCTAAGATTATTTGATGATGAACAGAACAGCATTGTCCTGAGGGCTTAATGCTTAAGGGCGTGATGGTGCAAGTGCTTGTATGGGAGTCCTATGAGGCTATTCTCTGGCCCCTTGTTCTTTCTCTAAGGGGGTTGAAACTGAATGACTAGCAATATGAAAGGTCATGGGGGGTCTAATCCTCCTGAGTAGTGACCTGCTAGCGGAGAAAGTGTCACCCTGGAGATAAGGTCCTACCTATAATACTTGTTTTGCCCATTGGTAGGCATTGGTAGGCACCTGGGACTTTCCACCCCGGTGACATTCTGTACCTGGCCTATTGTTTCTGCTCTCTTATGCCTGTCTACATACCTATCCTATTGATCTTACACATATAAATTATTACTTAGAACCCAACAGAAAGTCTCTGTGAGTGAGATATCAGGCCCCAGATGCAAGCTTGTTAAGTCATGTCTTTTTCATATGCTTTGCTGTCCCTTCTGCCTCTTTGTTGTCTAGGATATGGGATCTGATCTTTGGTGATCTGCCAGGAAAGAGAATCAGTGCTTGAGGCTCTCTTAATAGAGTGAGATAAAGAAATTATCTGTGGCAATATTGATGATACAAACTGTAAGGTATTTCCCCACTGAGGAAAAAAGAAGGGTGTAGTCACCAAATGTGGAATAGCAAAAGCTTTATTTAGTAGAGCGCATCCCAGACAAGGTTCTCTGTCCGTGAGATGGGCCAAAGAAGTTGCGCGGATTCTCCTGCCTGGGGGAGGGGGGGGTGATTTATGGTGTCGGTGAGGTGGTCGGGTTGATATGACGTAGTGAAATTTTATTGTCTGACAGACAGTCGTTTGTTTTCAAAGGGCTCCTGGGAAGTTTCTTTTGGGGTGCATGGATGTGGGCGGTTCCAGCCAAAGTTTCCGTGCCTGGTTCCTCGTGTGACCTTCCCCCATTGCCAACTGACCTCACATTCCGACCTTTTATGTTAGATAGGGGTGCTGCTATTCCTCTGGCTAATTCTTACTGGTTAGGGGCATCATGGGGAAGGGAGGTCGGAAGGCGGTGGCTCTGAGGGGAGTCGCATATATGGGTGTAGGGGCATCTGTTTGACCATGACTCGAGAAACCTCATAGATGCGGCCCTGTAAGAATCTAAAAAAAGAGGAGCAAATATAAGTAATATGCTGACAATTAGAAGAGGACCTAGGATAGGGGCAGTCCAGGTGAGGATGGGTGGCTGCCACCAGGAGTTAAGCTGGTTGTAGGAGGAGAGATCCTTGCACGGTTTCTTTTGCAGATGGTTGAGGACATTGATGTTTCCTTCCATCAGGCCAATTTCATTAAACAGCATTTCTCCCGGCTTTAATTCACCCTGGTTGCAGGTTCTTGGTAGGAGGGATAGGAGCAACAGGAAGATCTGCAGGGCCCAACCTTTTAGTGAGCTGGAGACAGGTAGGGCCCAGTGGTTCTGACTGCCAGCGGTCCTGCATGGAGGTGAGAGACATGGTACCAAGGTGTCTGCCCTAGGAGCTTGGCTGCAGTAGGAGTAGTCAATATTACCATATGGGGTCCCATCCACCCCCATAACCAAGACCCGTGAGGAGACTAGAGGGCCAGAGTGTGATGGCAAAACAGAGAAGGTAGTCCCCCATGTCCACAAGAAATGAGATGGACTTACTCGCTAGTTGCGGCATTACCCTGGGCTCAGTGAGGGTGATGGGGGTCTCCGAGTCTGGGCCATATTAGTCATTCATAAGGCCTAAGAGTTCGAGTGGTAGGCCTACCTGGCTGGCTTGGCCTCCCATTTGGGTGGCTTGTCCTCCATGTAGAGGCGCCGAGGAAGAGCCTGTTGCCCAATCACTCCTCCAGTGACCGGGCTGATTGCAGTCAGGGCAGGGCTCAGTGGGCGGCCTTGGGCAGGGTCACTGCCAGGACCAGTGACCCTCCTTGCCACATTGAAAACAAGCTCCTGGTGGGGTTCCTTTTGCGGCCCGGACTTGGGTTGGACATCCTCTATGCCTTGCCCCTGTTGCTCTGCCGGTCTCAGGGCTGCCACAAGAGCCTGGGTTTGGAACATCACCTTTTGCTGCATGTGGGTCTGGTGACAGCCTACTAGACACGGCCATTAAAAACTTTAAATGCCATGTTCACCAGGTCTCAGATAAGGGTTCAGGGATTGAGAATAAGAGGAGGGGGGCTCCTGGGGAGCCCAGCACCCATATCCCGCTGGAAATGCCAGAGCCAGAAGCAGGACACGGCCAGGCCTTCCTGCAAGAAGGTCAGCACTAGGCCATGGGATCAGGAGCCCTACAAACCCACTGTGAGGGCCAGTGGCTGGTGGAGGAGGGCCTGATGGGGGAGGGGCTCCTGGCTGGCAGGGGAAGGTGCTTCCTGGAGGGAAGAGACCTCAGTGGAAGAGGTCCACAGAGGGACCAGAAAGGGGTCCTGAAAGAGAGGTGCCCCCAGGAGTCGGGCAGGAGGGAGAGAGAGTTGAGGGTCAGTGAAGGAGGAAAGATCAGGAGCAGAGGGTTTAGCTAAGGTTACTCCCATTAGGATGGGAGCGCAAATACTAGAAGCCCTGAATGTAAGGGATCTCCAACCATTTCCCAGGTCTTTGGCAATAGTTAAATTGGTGAGGGTGTTAAAATCAAAAGTCCCTTCAGGAGGCCACCTGGTTCGATTATCCAGTGGGTTCTGTGGTCTGGCCACATCGGAGAAGAAAATCAGTTTCTTCTTCTTTAGGGAGGGAGAGATTCCGGATAAGGCACTCCAGGAGTGTTTTTGAGTCAGGTTTAGATTCCTGTGCCCCCACGGCTGCCCTCAGCCCTCGGAATGATCAGAGATGAGAATTAGCATCCCACAACTCAAGCTCTGGCCACTGGATGGTTAAGTAGAGTGGACATGTCCGGGATGTCTCCACAGGCACACGCGCACTTGGAATGGATAAGAGGTCCCTGACGCATCTGCGATTACGAACAGGGAGTCTCAGCAGAAAGAACTGAGGGGAGGCTGAAGGTAGGCGACTTACTACACCATGTGCCAAAGTGGGTGGGAGGTCGGAGGTCCTGGTTCTTCCTCAAAGGGGAAGGGGAAAGGAGCGGCCCCAGCAGCTTAAAGCTCCTCCCAGGGTTTGGCACCAAATGTAAAGTATTTTCTTGCCAAGGAAGAAAGAAGGGCTTAGCCACCAAATGTAGACTAGCAAAACCTATATTTAGTAGAGCACAGAGCACATCCCAGATAAGGTTCTCTGGTCCACGAGATGGGCCAGAGAAGTCACACAAATTCTCCTACCTGGGGATAATTTATAGCGTTGATTGGGTGGTCAGGTTGATATGACATGGTGAAATTTCATTGGCTGACAAACAGTCGTTCTTTTTCAAAGGGTTCCTGGGAAGTTTCTTTTGGTGCGCATAGGTGTGGGCTGTTCCAGCCAAAGTTCCCGTGCCTGGTTCCTCACGTGACCTTCCCCCATTGCCAACCGACCTCACACAAACCAATTTTATTTTTATAGTGGTTCAGACTGAACAGTGTAATATTTTTATTAAAAGTCATTTCAATGTAGAAGGAAAGTTGACACCAGCCATGATAATTTCATCCTCTTTGCCACAGGTTGGTTCCAGGTTGGGGTTATTAGGAAAAGAAATGTCTTGTTCTTGAGACTCATGGGAAGGTAGTTATATAACAGAGGAAAAATGTAGACCAAATTGGTATTGGCGACCAGCCCACAAACCAGGTAAGTCTGCTTTGCCTTAGTCTGCTCAAGCTGTCTTAACTGCATGCCATAGTCTGGCTGGTTCACACAACAGAAATTTATTAACTCACATTTCTGGAGGATAGAAGTCGAAAACCAAGGTGCGAGCAAGGTTGATCTCTGGTGAGACGTTTCTTCCTGGCTTACAGGCATTCTACGCATTTTTTCTTACATGGCTGGTGAAGGTCAAGAGCAAGTCTGGTATCTCATCTTATAAGGGCACTAACCTCATCATGAGGGATCTGCCCTCATGATCTTATCCAAACCTAAACTTCCGAAGGCCTCACTTCCAAATACTATCACATTAGTAGTTGGAGCCTTAGTATATGAATATCTTTTATTTTTTCTTTTTGACACAATTTAGTTTGTATTAAGCCTTATAATGGGGATGTCAGCATGAAAGGGTGAAGGAGACTCCTATGTTATTCGGTTTTGAACCCTGCCCAAGTATGATCTCCTTCATATGTGAGCTATCATTCATCCCTTTTCTTTTATACACATTCAATTGGGTTTTCTTTTATTGTCAGTTAAGTGGTTACTGCTGATGAACTCAGTATGCCATCTTTACAGCACCAGAAGGTTAGCATTCAAAATTGGCCCTTGCCACTTAATCTTGGTTCAGCCTGAGCAATTTCTCTTCTCAGAAAACTTGGAACAGTGAAAGGAGTCAGGGAGGTCCACCACTGGCTGGACTTTGGACATCAGAGACAGCCAAGAGTTCATTGATTACACTGTAGCTTTGTTCAGCATCTGAAGCAGGTGTGAGATACTAGTTGGTGTTGCCTCAACAAAGCACTAAAAGGTGGGGGAAAAAAACCCTCTAAATTAACTGCCCTTGATATTTTTGACACACTATCCCATTTTTTTATTAGGGAATATTTCTTCACATATTACTCCACTATTGAATAAATTCTTATATTTAATGTTCTGTGAAAAGCACCTTTTAGTCTTAACAAAGAGCATCTCTGCTGTTTGTTCTCCTAATGTTCCAATCATACAGTGATTCTGAATAGCCCATGCTTTTTTTAATACCTTAAGGTCTCTGAACATGCAGTTTATTCTGCTCCATGTCATGTGAGCAAACATCTGTTCATCCTTGGAGACCCTGCTCAACCGTTACCTCTTTGGTCAGGTCTTCTTTGAATGAGACTTGACCCCACACATTTCTAGAAGCAGTAATATTTGATTTTCAGTGTTTGTGAAGTCACTTGTGGGTACATCTGTTTATGTTTAGCTCTATGTCTCCTTGCAATATTAAGTGATATATGAGATTACACCATTTTTATTTTTATAGCCCAGTGCCTGGCACAGTGATTGATAGATCTTGGGCTCAGCATCACTATCCGTTTTTCTGATTATATGGAGAATGATTAATGATTTGAATAAATAACAGGAATGACAAGAAAAGTATTTTTTCCTCTTTGTTTAACTCAGATCAGAATATTTTCAATATTGTTCAAATGGCCTTAGATTTGGCAAAATGAGTATTCTTCAAATTTGTGGTATAATTTTTCATATATTTCAAAATACTTTAAGTTAAATATCATCCAATAAAATAATGTCAGCAGCTTTTTGCTATATTCAGGAATGAATCTGTAGCATAGTCTTTGAGTTACTACCTTGCCAAAGAAACTACTAGTATTTCTAAGCAACTCTGTAACCATATGCTTCTCTGCAAAAGCATTCCAGAATATTCCATCTCTATAGTTTCCAGAGGCTGTCGACCTTCCTGTCTCCAAGGCAAGAGTAAGAAATCATTCACACTTTCAGCTTGCTTTATGATGATGGTCTGTCCATACAACTTAAATATTTGGATAACTTGATGATTTGAAGTTTTTTAAATGATCATTTCTTTTCCACTTTTAATATCATATATAATAATAACTAAATATATTCTGCTTTTTATTATGTTTTCCATTAAAATATTTGCATCACAGAATTCAGGTGTCTTGCTGATCATGACATAATCATTTCCACATATACCAATTCTGATGTAAACAATACTGAGACTTCAGGTAGAAAAACAAAAACAAAAAACAGCAGGAAGTGTTGAATTCTAACCAAGATTTTTGTTTGTAGCATTATATTTAGGAACCAAGATACGGCTAGAAAAATTCAGTTTTATTTAGTACAAAATGGCTTACATGCTAGAAAGTAAATAGTGTTAATAATTATTCTAGCATACCTTGTAAATATCTAGATTTATGGCTTCAGTATAGATTTATAGTAGTTTTGATGACAGACAACACTTTAAAGAAGGAGAAATGGGAGCTTTGTCATCCTAAGAAATTCAGTGATATTTCATAAGCGTAGTTTAAAGACCAATTGTCCAGTTCAATCTATTCATTTTATAAATTAAGAGATGAAAACCCGAAGGATAGAGATAACTTGCTATAGTCTAGACAAGTAGGTAGTGGCCAACCAGAGCAAGAACTAAGCTTTCTTTTTTTTGGGGGGGGGGTTGTTTTTGTTTTTGTTTGTTTTTTTCTGAAGCTGGAAAGGGGGAGAGACAGTCAGACAGACTCCCGCATGCGCCCGACCGGGATCCACCCGGTACGCCCACCAGGGGCGACGCTCTGCCCACCAGGGGGCGATGCTCTGCCCCTCTGGGGTGTCACTCTGCCGCGACAAGAGCCACTCTAGCGCCTGAGGCAGAGGCCAAGGAGCCATCCCCAGCGCCCGGGCCATCTTTGCTCCAATGGAGCCTTGGCTGCGGGAGGGGAAGAGAGAGACAGAGAGGAAGGAGGGGGTGGGGGTGGAGAAGCAAATGGGCGCTTCTCCTATGTGCCCTGGCCGGGAATCGAACCCGGGTCCCCCGCACGCCAGGCCGACGCTCTACCGCTGAGCCAACCGGCCAGGGCGCAAGAACTAAGCTTTCTAAGGCATGTTTTTAAATCCTGTCTGAGTTTTCTGAGTTTAAAGTATGACAATATTCATTTGTATATTTTTTTCATATCTAGACCATTTAATGCTAAAAACCTGAATGTTTCCATTCAGAATAAAGGTGAAAAATGTAAATCTGAGACCGAAGCTCAACTCAAAACTTTATGATATTTAAAATGGATTTAAGCAATTTGCTCACAGAAAATGTCAATTCATGTTTTCACTAACCTGGACACTTTGGAATATTCCTGATGTTAGGACAATACTTATATTCTTTTGTATCATGTTACATAATAGTAATGTAAATCTACTATTTTGACTAGATTGAGAAAAATATTTTAAATGATGTAGTTCCTATAATCCCAATAAAATAGCTGTATGTGTGTTTATGTAAGTATAATACATACATTTTATTTAATTTAATTTAATTTTATTTTTTTAATTTTTCTGAAGCTGGAAATGGAGAGGCAGTCAGACAGACTCCTGCATGCGCCCCGGGATCCACCCGGCACGCCTACCAGGGGGTGATGCTCTGCCCATCTGGGGCATTGCTCTGCTGCAACCAGAGCCATTCTAGCACCTGAGGCAGAGGCCATGGAGCCATCCTCAGCGCCTGGGCCAACTTTGCTCCAATGGAGCCTTGGCTGCAGGAGGGAAAGAGAAAGACAGAAAGGAAGGAGAGGGGGAGGGGTGGAGAAGCAGATGGGTGCTTCTCCTGTGTGCCCTGGCCGGGAATCGAACCTGGGACTCCTGCACACCAGGCCGACGCTCTACCACTGAACCAACCAGCCAGGGCCTAATACATACATTTTAGACTATATATTTTGTTAATACACACACAAGATAAAGAACTATAAACTACTAATTTTTCAAGCATAATTTTGTCTGTATGCAAATTTTATCTTAACCACTGCATTTAGTAATATCTATCAATTAATAAGATTGTGTGAATCAGTTATATTGATGAACTTCTAAATTTTTTGAGATTCTAAGGGGGATGAAATGCTTTTTAACTTTGCTGAACACTAATACACCTTCCCTGGAAAAGGTTGTGCCTCTTCATCAGGGACGTGATAGATTTTATCTTAGTTAATCCTTCAGATGCAATACTTACTTTAGTGACTAGAGAGATGAAACATGCAACCCTATACAGTATGCCCTCTGGAACTAGAGTAATCAATAATTGATATTTAACTAGATGTACACATACGTGTAGACATAGACATTTCATTGCATGAAAACAATAAAAAAGAAAGAAACATTTAGGTAGTTTATTTTTCCAGTTTAAAACATCTTCAGATTATTTATCAGCCTTCTTTACTATAAGGATTCTTTATTACTTCTCTCTGGGAAACCATAAACTGGCATTCACATGTAGATTTATATTTGTACCTGCATCAGGCAGATTTTAGTATTGTTATCTTTTACTTAACTTTAAAGAATCAATATACTGCCTGACTTGTGGTGGCACAGTGGATAAAGTGTCGACCTGGAATGCTGAGGTCGCTGGTTTGAAACTCAGGGCTTGCCCAGTCAAGGCAAATATGGGAGTTGATCTTCCTGCTCCTCCTCCTCCTCTCCATCCCCCCTTCTCTAAAATGAATAAATAAAATCTTTAAAATAAAAAGAATCAATATACTATGTCTGTCTAGAAGATGATTACAAAGATTTTTATCTTTGCTTGACCATGGGCTCCAACACTTTTCTTTCTATCTTTCCCTCTAGCTTATTTAACAGATATACCTTGTCTGATTTTAATAGATATGTGTAATAATAAGTGATGGTACCTGCATTGCGACTCTACATGATACTCCCTTGGCAGTGGAGACCTTTGGCTTCATTAGGGAATATAAATCAATAGAACCCTATGTTTCACGATTTTTGTTTTTAAAAAAGGCATTCATTTAGCTTAGTGTGGATTTAAGAAAACAGTTTCAGCAACCAGTCTCCTACACAGGCCCAACTGATGATTTAAATTGCAGTTGCCTTTAAATACTGGAATTTCAGCAAAACTAGGTTTTTAGAGGGCTTAAGTAAGTCAATGCATTTAAAATATTGCTTTTGGTTTCATCAAGAGCTATTAACTAGATTGCATATTGTGTTATTAGTAAATTATCTCTGAATAATTAAGTTATCTGAAGAGGCTACATCAATTTTAAGTAAAATATAGTGTTTAGGGTCTTCTAAAGAGAGCATCATTTCTCAGATCTCATGAGGGTTTTTGTTTTTGCCACCAGTACTGCTGTTGTTATTGTTTTGTTTTTAATAAAAGGGGATTAAAAAGTAGTTATTTAATTCCTATTGAGACTCTTGTTTCCTGTTTATAAAGTGATATTTTAGTTATTGAATTGAAATCCTCTGAATTTAAATGTTTTCCAGAACCCTAGCCAGACTCTTAGAATATACAGGAATAGATGAGCATATTTAAAATATCAGGAAAATTAAAATTTCCCGTTGTGTCTCCATTCTCCTGATGGGATATAAGGCAGGCAGATGGTTAATAATCATCTCAAACATGGAATCCAGGGAAAATATAATTGATATAAAGAGTTTCAGCCTTTCAATGACTTAGCCAGCTCAATATCATTAGATTTCCACTCATATATTTTATTTTTTATTTTTTATTTATTTTTAGTTTTTTAATAATTTTATTTTTTTTAATAGGGTGACATCAATAAATCAGGATACATATATTCAAAGATAACAAGTCCAGGTTATCTTGTCATTCAATTATGTTGCATACCCATCACCCAAAGTCAGGTTGTCCTCTGTCACCTTCTATCTTGTTTTCTTTGTGCCCCTCCCCCTCCCCCTTTCCCTCTCCCATTCCCCCCTCCCCCCCGTAACCACCACACTTATCAATGTCTCTTAGTTTCACTTTTATGTCCCAACTACGTATGGAATAATGCAGTTCCTGGTTTTTTCTGATTTACTTATTTCGCTTCGTATCATTTTATCAAGATCCCACCATTTTGCTGTAAATGTTCCGATGTCATCATTTCTTATGGCTGAGTAGTATTCCATAGTGTATATGTGCCACATCTTCTTTATCCAGTCATCTATTGACGGGGTTTTTGGTTGTTTCCATGTCCTGGCCACTGTGAACAATGCTGCAATAAACATGGGGCTGCATGTGTCTTTACGTATCAATGTTTCTAAGTTTTGGGGGTATATACCCAGTAGAGGGATTGCTGGGTCATAAGGTAGTTCTATTTTCAGTTTTTTGAGGAACCACCATACTTTCTTCCATAATGGTTGTACTACTTTACATTCCCACCAACAGTGGATGAGGGTTCCTTTTTCTCCACAGCCTCTCCAACATTTGCTAGTACCTGTCTTGTTAATAATAGCTAATCGAACAGGTGTGAGGTGGTATCTCATTGCCGTTTTGATTTGCATTTCTCTAATAGCTAAAGAAGATGAGCATCTTTTCATATATCTGTTGGCCATTTGTATTTCTTCCTGGGAGAAGTGTCTGTTCATATCCTCTTCCCATTTTTTTATTGGATTGTTTGTTTGTTTGTTGTTGAGTTTTATGAGTTCTTTGTATATTTTGGATATTAGGCCCTTATCTGAGCTGTTGTTTGAAAATATCATTTCCCATTTAGTTGGCTTTCTGTTTATTTTGTTATCAGTTTCTCTTGCTGAGCAAAAACTTCTTAGTCTGATGTAGTCCCATTCATTAATTTTTGCCTTCACTTCTCTTGCCTGTGGAGTCAAATTCATAAAATGCTCTTTAAAACCCAGGTCCATGAGTTGAGTACGTATGTCTTCTTCTATGTACTTAATTGTTTCAGGTTTTATGTTTAGATCTTTGATCCATTTTGAGTTAATTTTTGTACAGGGGGAGAGACTGTAGTCCAGTTTCATTCTTTTGCATGTGGCTTTCCAGTTTTCCCAGCACCATTTATTGAAGAGGCTTTCTTTTCTCCATTGTGTGTTGTTGGCCCCTTTATCAAAAATTATTTGACTATATATATGTGGTTTTATTTCTGGACTTTCTATTCTGTTCCATTGGTCTGAGTGTCTATTCTTCTGCCAATACCATGCTGTTTTGATTGTCGTGGCCCTATAATACAGTTTGAAGTCAGGTATTGTAATGCCCCCAGCTTCATTCTTTTTCTTTAGGATTGCTTTGGCTATTCGGGGTTTTATATAGTTCCATATAAATCTGATGATTTTTTGCTCTATTACTTTAAAAAAGTCATTGGAAGTTTGACGAGAATTGCATTAAATTTGTATATTGCTTTGGGTAATATAGCCATCTTGATTATATTTATTCTTTCTAGCCAAGAACAAGGTATATTCTTCCACCTCATTATATCTTTTTCGATTTCCCTTAACAATGGTTTATAGTTTTCATTATATAAGTCCTTTACATTCTTTGTTATATTTATTCCTAAGAATTTTATTTTTTTTCTTGCAATCGTGAAGGGGATTATTCTTTTGAGTTCGTTCTCAATTGTTTCATTGTTGGCATATAGAAAGGCTATTGACTTCTGTATGTTAATTTTGTATCCTGCGACCTTACTGTATTGGCTTATTGTTTCTAGTAGTCTTTTTGTGGATTCTTTGGGGTTTTCGATGTATAGGATCATATCATCTGCAAAAAGTGATACCTTTACTTCTTCTTTTCCGATATGAATGCCTTTTATTTCTTTGTCTTGTCTGATTGCTCTGGCTAGAACCTCTAGTACCACATTAAATAAGAGTGGAGAGAGTGGACAACCCTGTCTTGTTCCTGATTTAAGGGGGAAAGCCTTCAGTTTAGTGCCATTTAATATGTTGTTAGCTGATGGTTTATCATATATGGTCTTTATCATGTTGAGATATTTTCCTTCTCTACCCATTTTGTTGAGAGTCTTAAACATAAAATTGTGTTGTATTTTATTGAAAGCCTTTTCTGCGTCTATTGATAAGATCATGCGGTTTTTGTTCTTTGTTTTGTTGATATGGTGCATTCCGTTAACCGTTTTACGTATGTTGAAACATCCTTGAGATTCTGGGATGAATCCCACTTGATCATGATGTATTATTTTTTTAATATGTTGTTGTATTCAATTTGCTATTATTTTGTTTAGTATTTTAGCATCTGTATTCATTAGAGATATTGGTCTGTAGTTTTCTTTTTTTGTGCCATCCTTGCCTGGTTTTGGTATGAGGGTTATGTTGGCCTCATAAAATGTGTTTGGAAGTATTGCTTCTTCTTCAATTTTTTGGAAGACTTTGAGTAGAATAGGAACCAAGTCTTCTTTGAATGTTTGATAAAATTCGCTGGTATAGCCGTCAGGGCCTGGACTTTTATTTTTGGGGAGGTTTTTAATGGTTTTTTCTATTTCTTCTCTACTGATAGGTCTGTTTAGGCTTTCTGCTTCTTCTTGACTCAGTCTAGGAAGGTTGTATTGTTCTAGGAATTTATCCATTTCTTCTAGGTTGTTGAATTTAGTGGCATAAAGTTTTTCATAGTATTCTACAATAATTCTTTTTATATCTACGGTGTCCGTGGTGATTTCTCCTCTTTCATTTTGGATTTTGTTTATATGAGTTCTTTCTCTTTTTTCCTTGGTAAGTCTTGCCAAGGGTTTGTCAATTTTGTTGATCTTTTCAAAGAACCAGCTCCTTGTTCTATTAATTTTTTCTATAGTTTTTCTGTTCTCTAATTCATTTATTTCTGCTCTGATTTTTATTATCTCCTTTCTTCGGCTGGTTTTGGGTTGTCTTTGTTCTTCTTTTTCTAGTTCCTTAAGGTGTGAAGTTAAGTGGTTCACTTGGGCTCTCTCTTGTTTGTTCATATATGCCTGAAGTGATATGAACTTCCCTCTTATCACTGCTTTTGCTGCATCCCATAGATTCTGATATGTCGTATTGTCATTTTCATTAGTCTGTATATATCTTTTGATCTCTGCACTTATTTCTTCTTTGACCCATTCATTTTTTAAAAGTATGTTGTTTAGTTTCCACATTTTTGTGGGATTTTTTTCCTCTTTTTTTGCAGTTGAATTCTAGTTTCAAGGCTTTATGATCAGAAAATATGCTTGGCACAACTTCAATTTTTCTGAATTTGCTGATGTTGTTTTTGTGGCCCAACATATGGTCAATTCTTGAGAATGATCCATGTACACTGGAGAAAAATGTATACTCAGTCACTTTGGGATGAAATGTCCTGTAGATGTCTATCATATCCAGGTGCTGTAGTGTTTTGTTTAATGCCACTATGTCTTTGTTGATTCTCTGTTTGGATGACCGATCTAGAGCCGTCAGCAGTGTATTGAGGTCTCCAAGTATGATTGTATTTTTGTCAGTTTTTGTTTTAAGATCAATAAGTAGCTGTCTTATATATTTTGGTGCTCCTTGGTTTGGTGCATATATATTAAGAATTGTTATGTCTTCTTGATTCAGTGTCCCCTTAGCCATTATGAAATGGCCATTTTTGTCTCTGAGTACTTTTGCTGTCTTGTAGTCAGCATTATCCGATATGAGTATTGCTACACCTGCTTTTTTTTGGATGTTATTTGCTTGGAGTATTGTTTTCGAGCCTTTCACTTTGAATTTGTTTTTATCCTTGTTACTTAGATGAGTTTCCTGTAGGCAGCATACAGTTGGATTTTCTTTTTTAATCCATTCTGCTACTCTGTGCCTTTTTATTGGTGAGTTTAATCCATTTACATTTAGTGTAATTATTGATACTTGTGAGTTCCCTATTGCCATTTTATATCTTGCTTTCTGTTAGTTTTGTGTCTTGTTTGATCCTTCTCTTTCGTTTTTCTATCTTTTGTTTTTATTTGGTTGTATTCCATACATCTTTCCTCTGTTCCTATCTCTTTTATCTCATGTGCTTCTGTGGTGGTTTTTTCAATGGTGGTTACCTTTGAGTAATGAAAAGGTTCCCTACCCTGTTCATTGTAGAGAACTATTTTGTGAGTACTTTTGCACTCCATCGTCCTTTGCTACTGTTAATCTCCATCTTCTCCCCCCCTTTCTTTTTGTTGTTGTCACAGTTTAAATTTGGTTTTATTGTGTTCTTCTTGGAGCTTTTACTTGTGGCTCTGTTTTTTTTTTCTTTTTTCTTTGTATCTGATTGGAGAACCCCCTTTAGTAATTCCTGGAGTGGGGGTTTTCTGATGATAAATTCCCTCATCTTTTCTGTATCTGTGAATGTTTTTATTTCTCCTTCATATTTGAAGGATAGCTTTGATGGGTATAGTATTCATGGCTGAAAGTTCCTCTCTTTCAGGACTTTAAATATTGGGGTCCACTCTCTTCTAGCTTGTAGAGTTTCTGCTGAGAAATCTGATGATAATCTAATGGGCTTTTCTTTATATGTTGTATTCTTCTTTTCCCTGGCTGCCTTGAGAATTTTTTCTTTGCTGTTGGTTTGTGTCAATTTCATTATGATATGCCTTGGAGTAGGTTTGTTGGGGTTAAGAAAACTTGGAATTCTGTTTGCTTCTTGAACTTGAGGCTCTAGTTCTTTCCACAGGCTTGGGAAGTTCTCATCTATTATTTGTTTGAGTATGTTCTCCATTCCATTTTCTCTCTCTTCTCCCTCTGATATACCTATTATTCTTATGTTATTCTTTTTGATGGAGTCAGATAATTCTTGTAGGGCTATCTCATTTTTTTTAATTTTTGAGTCTCTTTCTTCTTCTCTCTGTTGTGCCTCAAGTTGCTTGTCTTCTATTTCACTAATCCTCTCTTCTATCTGACCTGTTCTATTAGCTAAGCTCGTTACTTCATTTTTCAGCTCGTGAATTGAGTTTTTCATCTCTGTTTGATTTGTTTTTATAATTTCAATTTCCTTGGACATATATTCTTTGTGTTCATTGAGTTGTTTTCTGATCTCCCTAAATTGCCTTTCTGTGTTTTTTTGTATATCTCGGAGGATTTTTAGGATTTCTATCTTGAATTCTCTGTCATTTACCTGCAAGGTTTCCAATATATTAAATTTTTTTTCCATAGATTTTTCCTCATCTAGCTGTGTTACCTCTCTTTCTTTTGTATCCATGATATTCGATTTTCTCTTCCTTAATGGCATCTGAGGGTGGTTTTGTTGATAGTATTAATGAAATTTAATAAAGAATAAAAAGTTAAGAAAATAAAAAAATAATAATAAAAAAATAAAAAATAAAAAAGTGTTTTTTTTTAAAAAAAATTAATAATGAAATAAAGAAAGATAAAATAAAATAAAAATTTTAAAAAAAGGAAATTATTCCCCCCCTCCTTTTTTCCTCTCCTCTCCTCTCCCCTCTTTCTTGAGAAAATCTTGTGGTGAACTGAAGTATAATAAACAATGCCTGTGATGGAGGGCCTGAACTGTGGAAAAGTAATAAAGGGGCAAAAAAGAAAAAGAAAAAAAAGAAAAAAAAAGAAAAAAAAGGGGGGTATGGACCCACAAAAAGCAAATAAGGACAAAATTTGGTTCAAGAATAAAATGATTTGCTTTTAGGTGTTGGTTGTCTAAGAGTTATCATAAGAGGAATAAGAGGAAAACAGAAAAATGGGGGGACAAATTAAAAAATTTGCTATTGTATTTAGTGGAACAAGAACTAGATAAAATGGAGATCCAGGGATGGGAGCACTGCTAGTGAGTTAAAAAGGTGAAGTAAAAATCCTCCAAAATGCCACAAACATAAGTTTGAGTCCCAGATAAAATAATTTGTTTGTTATTGAGGTTTGAATGAGAGGCGATGTAAAGGAGAAAGGAAGAAACTAATATAGAGGGAGAAAAGAAAGAGAGAGAGAGAAAAAAAGAGGGAACCACTAAAAGAAGAAAAAAGAAAGGAGAGAGAGAGAGAGAGAGAGTTAAGGGTTTTGGAGTGCAACCCTCATAGAGAGAAAGGAAGAGGAGAGAAAAGATAATGGGAGATGTAACACTTATGGGTAGTATAGTTCAAGGAGAGGAGAGAGTACGACCTGCAGAGAGTTAATCGGCCAAATCGGAGGAGGAAAAAAAGTATCAAGAATGAAGATAAGAGAAACAAACGAAAAAATATAATAAAATGGGATAGGTTATAAAGTCTGCGGATTATTCTTGATTTTGAGAGGTTATCTTCTTGCTTTTTCTTTTCTCTCCCTCTTCCTGGTCGGTGACTCTGTACCCCGGGTTCTGCCCCTTTGGCACGCTCAGGTAGAGGTTTGCAGTTGATAAGTCTCTATGGCGATGTCATGTATTGTGCTTTAGTCTCGTTGGCAGTCGAGGCTCATTAGCATTTATAGGCTCCGACATTGAGAGAGTCCGTGTTCCTGGAGCCTTTCTCCTAGTCTTTCCTTCCTCAATTAGTAGCCTGATAATCCAGCTATGGGGTTGCTGCTGCCTCTGCCTGGATAGTAAGAGGCTCAAAGAGCTGGCAACTCCCCACTCTATTTCCACTCAGCACAGGGCTCTGGGTAAGTCTCAGTCAGTCAGAGCTGCTAGCATAATCAGGCGGGCTTTCTGCCCACTCAAAGACCTCTGGCTCTGCCACTCTGTCCGGTAACGCAGGCGGGCGCCCACTTCCGGGGCGCTTGGAGGAAACTCTCACTCACTATCTGGGTGCGCAGACCAGGATATCTGGCCAGCAGTCTCACGCTCTGAGTGAAACCCCCAACCGCATGGAAAAGTTGCCGCGTTGGAATTGGCTCTTGCTCCATCTCCGTGCGCGGCTTTTGCAAGGCGCTGGGGCAGCCTGAGATTCCGCTTTGGCCCACACAAAGTCCCCTGACTCTGCCCCTCTGTGCGATAACACGGGCGCGCACTGCCAAGGCACTCGGAGGAATCTCTCACTCACTATCTGCGCGCGCAGACCAGGATATGAGGCCGGCCGCGTCTCCCTCTGAGTGAAACCCCCACCTGCATGGAAAATTTCTACCATTGGAATTAGTTCTTGCTCCCTCTCATGCGCGGCTTTCCCAGGGCACTGGGGCTGCCCAGAGATTCTGCTTTCGGCCCACAGAAAGGCCTCTGACTCTGCCTCTCTGTGGGGTAACACGGGCACCCACTCCCGGGGCTTAGGAAGAAATCTCTCGCCCACTAACTGCGCACCGACCAGGAGATCGGGTAAAATGGCTGCCCCGCTTGTCTTTCTTTGTTTGGGTTTGGCGCGAGTGTTAGCTTGTATTGCCCGGGTTGCCACAGGATCAGTTTTTTCTCGGCTTGGATCTCCGTGCCACAGCCTGGTTCGGCCGTTTGTGCCATGGCCTGGATCTATTCACCCCCTTTGCCCGCCTCAGTTTCTATATTCACAGTTACCAGAGAAAGCTGCCCTGTTTAGGTTAGTGAGCAAGGCGGAGCATTTCTTACTCCCTAATTCCTTCGGGGTTTGGTTATATATTTAGCCAATTTTTCACTCGACCATACCTTCGGGTATATTGCGAAGCATCTGGAGGCTCCAAGTATAGGTTTTTCTGTTTCTGGTTGAAGATCTTGTTGAGTTTTGGGGGAGATTTATCGGTATCGCTTCCTACCCCGCCATTACTCTGACATCATCTCCACTCATATATTTTAGATGTTTTAAAATAAAAAACCTGATCTTTCTGTGTAGGTGTGGGTAATCTTTTGCAATTTTTAAAAGAGAGTATCTGGCACATATCTCTCTCCTTGCAACTTGGTGCTTCTTGCTTTTCTCCTTCTGCCTCAGAAGTAGATGAAGCTCATCAGAACTCTATGTGCAGTAGGTGGTGAAATCTTCCTGGAATCCTTCAGGCTGTATAAATGCCCAGTGTTGCTGTTATTGATGTTATTAATGGGACTTTGGGGTAGAAAGGCAGGAGGAAGATATAGCTTGACTGTATTAACATGCATTGGCTACATATTGACCACAAAGAAAAACTGTATCCGCAGGAAGAGAGTTCAATGTTATGGTTTAGTGAGCAAATGAAAGACAGCAGTCTGGCTAAACAGAAGGGAATACTTTGCTCTTTAACAAGCAGTTAGTTCTACCTGGGAGGGCAGATGGCTGTCTCTCTCCCCTTTACAAAGCTGCTCCTGGGTCGTGCCTTGTGGATGGCATAAGAGTATGTCATACAAAAAGGAATCCTTATCAGCTCAGCAACGATCCTTTTTTATCCTTAGGTACCAATTGAATATACGTGGGGCTCAAAGAATACAAAAAAATATAAAGGAGGTGCATTAAGTGCAAGAAAAAAAGAAAGTGCTGTTTTAATTTTTTTTCTGCCAAAAAATACAAATAGCTTCTTTCATTCCAGGAAACTTTTAGCCTTTTCTGGCCCTGTGGCATTCATTCAACACGTGTCCACGCTAAGTGGACTCTGGCAGACTCTTTAATGGGGACATGACATGCCTTTTGTCAGGAGAGGGAAGGAGACACTCCCCTGTATTACTCTACTATTCTCTAAAGGAAATGGAGGTGGAAGAAATAAAGGACAGATCAAAGCCGTCTATGTGAGGTGACACACACTTCAGCTTTTGTGCACTTTAGGATGACTGTACATTATACTAAATAGCACTTAATTATTTAAAGTAACTTTTACCTATTGTTAGAGCCAGTCTCTGATTGCATCCTTGCTGTGAAAGCCAAGTTCTTTTGTCTCAGAGAGGAAGGAGTAAGTTTAGAAGTAAATTTGAGATGGCAGAAATTAATTTGACAGGGAGAAGGGAAAGAGTCATATATTAATCATCCATATCTTGCTAGCTTGCATAGTGACAGTCCTTCCTTTTTATTGCTGGATGGCATTTAATTTTATTTATTTTCCAGTTTGGTCAACCAATGATTCAACAAGTAATCCTGGAGAAACTGAGTTTGGTCAGTCTACTTTAAGAGCTGAGGTGGTGGGGTATTTATTCTTTTTTGATCACTCATTACTCAGCCATATTTGGGTGGCTTGGCATACAGAGAGCTTCTGTTTTTATAAATTGAGGTTTCATTCTGAGCACCCAAACAAACCACTAAGCCTTTCGTCGGTATACCCCACTCCCACACAAAGCCCTAAGCAAACACCAATCTGTTTTGTGTCTATCAATTTGTCATTTCTGTGCGTTTTATATAAATAGAATCATATAATATGTAGTCTTTTGTATCTGGCCTCTTTTACTTAGTATATATAATGTTATTGTCCCTCCCTGCTGCAGCATGTATCAGTATTCCATTCCTTTTATTACTGAATGCTATTTCATTTTATGGTTTGCCACACTGTGTTTATCAAATTTTCAGGAGATGAGCTTCAGATTCTTTCAAGTTTGGCTATTTTGAATAATGCTAGTATGAGTATTGGGTATATGTCATTGTATAAACACATATTTTTACTTATTTTGAATTCTTAATAGTGTAGTTGCTAGGTTACCTGGTAAGTTTATATTTAACACAATAACTGCCAAACTATTTTCTGAAGTAACTGTACCATGTTACATTCTGATCAGCAATGTATGAGCATTTGAGTTTCTCACTATGTTTATCAACATATTGTTAATATGCCTTTTTTGTTAATATCTCCTTGAGGTTTATAATTTATATTTCAATAGTGACTAAAGATGTTAAATATGTTTTAATGTGCCTATTGGCTATTCATATATCTCTTCCTTAGTAAAATATCCACTGAAATCCTTTTCTATTTTTAAATTATTTGTTCATTTTCTTATTAAGTTGTAACTGTTCTTTATCTAAATTTTTATCAGTTGCATAATCATGAAAATGTGATTAACTACTATGTTGTTTGCCTTTTTGTTTTCTGATTGGTATCTTTTGAGCACAATAGTTTTAAATTTTAATAAAACCCATTTATTTTATTATATATTTATTTTTTACTCTGCTTTTGGTATTAATGCTAAAACACTTGCCCAACCCAAGGTAATGAAGACTTTTTTATTATTTTTTCTAATTAAACTTTTAATAGTTATAGTTCTTATATTTAGGTTTGTCATTGATTCTGTGTTAATTTCTGTATATAGTGAGATAAAGGTTTAAGTTTATGTTTGAAATGTGGACATTCAGTTATCCCAGAACTAGCTATCAAAAGTCTAAAATTTCTCTATTTAATGGTTTTGGTAACTTTGTCAAAACTTAGTTAATCATAAATATAAGGTTTACTTCTCAATACTCAATTCTGTAATAATTGATTCTTATACCTACCTTGGCAACACCACCACCTTCATCATGGTGACTTTATATTAAATATTGAAGTCTGGTAGTATAAATCTTCCAACTTTGTTCTTTTGTAAAATTGTTTACCTATCTAGGTCCTTTGCATTTGTAAATAAATTTGGGATCAGTATGTCAGTTGCTAAAGAAATTGTGTTTTGATAGTAATTGTATTGAATTTGTAGATCAATTTGAAGAGAATTGCTTTTAAAAAAAAAATAATTCAGTATTCCTAATCGTGAACATGGACTATTTCTCCATTTTTTCTAAAACCCTTTCTAATTCTCTCAGTAATACTTTATACAAAATCTTAAACTTTTTTGTTATATTTGTGCACAAATATTTTATTATTTTAGAAGATATTATAAAAACTATTGTTTTCTTAATTCATTTTTAGAAGATTTTTGTTGCTAGCATTTAGAAGTGCAATTTGTTTATATTTGTCTTATATTTTATGAAATTGCTTTATCTGTTTAATAGTTTGGTAAATTTTATTGTTGGATCCTTGGGATTTTCTATATACAGGATCTTCTTTTCTGCTATAAAGGCAGTGTACTTTTTTCTTTCCAATATGGATGTCTTACTTTCTCTGATTGCCTTGGAGCATTGGACAGCTCCTTCATTTTAGACTTTTGTTTGTTTCTTTAAAGTTTCATAGAAAATGAATCGGTACTCCTTCCAAAGTTTGAATGTTTTCATGAATTGCTTCAGGATATATACTGGCATTATCCACATGTATTGTATCTTCCCATTCCATTTTGTGATCTTTCACAGTATCAAAGGGAGATGGTTACTCCTGCAGAATAAGACATTAATGAACTGATATGACATAGAAATGGGTAAAGTTGTACTTTTAATTAACCAGGCATTGATCCAGGAAAGAAAAGTTCAACTTTTTAGAAATCATAAATGTGCTTTCTTAATCCAGTATGCAAGCTATTGATTCAGGTCTATCTTTGGTAATTGATAATTGCTATAGATTTTAAGTCATCATTTCATGAAACCACAATACAAATAGTGAATAAAAAGGGAGAACATATAGAGTATTGATCTTAAAAATTAATTTGAAAAATGCCTTTGCACTTGATATTAGAAAGTAAGCCCTCGCTGTTTTTCCCCCCTTCTTACGGAACTTAAATGACAATAAGAGAAATGAAATAAAGCTTATTCTTTTCATAACAGTTGTAACAATTACCATTGTGCTTAATGCTATTAAGTACCTACTAAAGAAAATACTAAACTAATATTATATAGTTAAGCTTATTTGGTATATTGAATATCAAATATTGATATATTGAATATATATGAATAACTTAACATAGCAAGAGATACCAAATAAGATTTACTGACTACGTAGTCACACTTTGAGCCAAGCATTGTGTCCATAAAGGTAGAAGAAAGCCTTCAGATCTAGGAATTTGTAGTCATTGCAGAGACTGTTTCAGTGAGTTGAGTACCATGAGAATTGTTTTCACAGATGTTATGCATGTAGCAGAGAGAGATAATCGTAACCTTGGTTCCTTAAAGCAAGATCGTACTGGGATATAACTGACAAACATAAGATTGGAGAAAAAGATGAAATAATAAGAAAAGTAGCATTGTTGGCCCTGGCCGGTTGGCTCAGTGGTAGAGCGTCGGCCTGGCGTGCGGAAGTCCCTGGTTGATTCCCAGCCAGGGCACAAAGGAGAAGCGCCCATCTGCTTCTCCACCCCTCCCCCTCTCCTTCCTCTCTGTCTCTCTCTTCCCCTCCCGCAGCCGAGGCTCCATTGGAGCAAAGATGGCCCGGGCGCTGGGAATGGCTCCTTGGCCTCTGCCCCAGGCGCTAGAGTGGCTCTGGTCGCAACAGAGCGACGCCCCAGAGGGGCAGAGCATCACCCCCTGGTGGGCAGAGCGTCGCCCCCTGGTGGGCGTGCCGGGTGGATCCCAGTCGGGCACATGCGGGAGTCTGTCTGACTGTCTCTCCCCGTTTCCAGCTTCAGAAAATTACAAAAAAAAAAAAAGAAAAAAAAGAAAAAGAAAAGCTGTACTATCTGTAAATTAGGTATTGATTTAAGCACTTTATGTAGATATTTTCATAGTCTTTAAAAGCAAAACAAAATCCTGAGGCCCCTGTGGCATAATTAACTTGAATGAGTTCCTGACATGATCGTATGTGTCTACAAAGATTTGCAGACAGCAGTGTTCAGTGTGCTGTAAGGAAGGCGTAGAAATAATGACCAGAGATAATAATAAGGTCATTATGAATATTTTTATAATAGACGTGAGGAAAGTTGAAGGTTTGACCTAGGGAACATGCAGTAGGAACAGAGAACAGGATATGATATTTAGAATTATTATTGGTGAACGTTTGCAAGTTCAACTCATATTTGCAATATAAAGTAAAAATATGCTCAATAAGGATTTGCAGGTTTCTAACTCGGGCAAATTAGTGGATGATGCTTTTCTCTGAATAAAAAAAAAAACTCAGGAGAAGGAGTATCAATTGAGAGTATGATGATATAAGGGAACAGATACTGACTAGATCTCCTCAAGGAAATGCTAAAGGTCACACTAAACCATGCAATTCTTGCATCAAAAGATAATCCACTTAAACAAGTAGAGTGTACCCTGCCAAAATAACCCTAAGGAAGCGATGCATCCTATCTAGAAGAGTGTTTGAGATTCACGTATCCTGGTGAGGTGGAACTACCTGATAATTACCTAGTGTTTCCCCTTATACAAAGAACCAGTCCTTGGAGAATCATGGTCTCAGAAAGCTTTTTTCTTCTTCTTCTTTCATTACTGTGAAAAAGAGTAATTGAGGAAAGGGCTATTTCAGATAGCTGCCACCTGGATTTCGCTTCAGTTAGATAAATATTGTGTCCGTTTTCTGCTTAGTGCAGACACACTGGCAGGCAAGTTTTCCGAATGACACAAGAGCTAGATCCGGTTGACTGTTCTAGTTCTAGATCGCCATTTATTATCCAACTCCAATTTATCTTAGAACAGAGACAGCTGTCTTTATGCTAGTCTTGTATTAAGCTGACTGTTGTAGACAAGGCTTTAAGGGAAAAAAAAGAAAGAAAGAAAAGAAACAGCAGTCCAGTCTATCCGCTTCTGCATAGTGGTCTATCCAGTGTCATCCGCCCCTTCCTTACAGACGTTATCAGAAAGGAACTACATGCATTCCGCTTACATGTAGAGAGACATTTACAGGGCTTCTTATGCAAGAAGTTTGACGATGAAAAGATGTCAAATTGCTTTATGGAAACTAGGTATGGTGACTATCTCAACTTTAAAGTCATTTCCCAGTTGTTTCCTAAGCCTAGAAATTTCCCAGGTATTTGACATTAAATGGCCTTCTAAAACTTACCTTAACGATAAATATTCAATTTAGAGGTACGTATTGTCTCTATAGCTCCTTTGTAGGCACGGGCATGATGCTAACAATGAACGTGCGTATTATATATGAATAAGGATGTGAATCCAATGGCTATCCTTGTGAACTCTTTCCTTGTATGCAACATAACACCCACCCCACACATTAAACCATTAAAACAAATGCAAAACATCAGGCAGAGGAGGTTGTGAAGAGCACCCCCCCCCCCCCCCATAGCTGCTGTGAATCGGTGACAGAAAAGGACTTTTGGTTGTGCTTTTCACATTCGCACTTCAGCGACTTCTACTGCGTTTGCTGCGCAGTGATCTCAACGGAGAACTGAGAGCGAAACTCAGGCAATCTGTTGCCACACAGAGGAAGAGCGATCACAATATTCTTGCTTTTCCATTCCAGTTTATCCTGGTTGCCTCTAGTGGCCTAGAGATAAGGACCTGGCATTTGCATCTCCAAAAGAAGCAGATGAAAATCACTATGTGTAAAAGTTTCAAAGTGGCAGCAAGCCTCAACTGGGATCTCTCTGAAATTTACTTACTGCTTCGCCAGATGGACCCACGTCTCTCCTCTCGTTTGCGTGGGCGGTTCCCTTCCTTTCCCTGTTATGCATTTGGCGAAATTACATTAAAAAGTTTTGACTACTTGTGTGGGAAGCAGCCTATATTCTAATAAGAAAGGTATTTAATTATCAGTTTCACTGCTGGGAAAGAAAAATGTAAGTCATTTCTTTATTAGAACACATATAATCAAGGAACACTGGTAAGCCAGGCTTTAGTAATAAGCTCCTTTTCTTGATGTTTATCTGACAGCCTCATGGGCTTTCAGTTAAAGGGGAAGGTGCAGGTCATCCAGTGTGCTGAGCGACGGCATTCCCACTGAACTTGACAGAACGGTAGCAACAGGGGCAGTTTTAACGAGACTGGCGCTCCTTGGGAAGGACAGGGGCCATAAACTATCAGCTCTGGCAAGAAACAGCAAAAAGGAAGCCACAAAAGAAATAAAAGAATTATGGGTGACAGAATAAGGTGGCCTCCCATGGTGAATAATCAGGGCTCTTCTAGAAAGAAAAAAAAAAATCCAAAAACTTCAAGGACATGAATCACTGACTTCCAAAGACAATCAGAATTTAGTATATATCAAATGCAATTAGGAGAATAAGGAAGGTGTATAATGTAATGCAGCAAAGGAGTTGTGCTACGGGTGCCAATATTCACTGGGGTGATCTGGCCACTTAGTTTGTACCCTGACACGATATTCTATCCATCTTCCTTGATTAAATATAACCCTGTGTGAAATGATGAGCTCTGACATCTTGAGAAAATGCTTTGAGACATGTTATAGATGTTAAGATTCAAATAATGTTTTTCACGAAGTTATCAGGAAAAAAATATATATATAAACATAATGTACTACATTAAATATATATTATATATAATACACTGTCTCTTTCTCTGTCTTTCAAATCTAAGGCTTGTCCTATACTTTCTGTTTTGTTTTTCGCCTCATTTTCTTTCTCTCTCCTCCTTACTCTTTTTACCCAAACACTCTGTAGTGAACAGGCTTCTCTGCAGATGTGTTACAAACAACTGGGTAATTGAAGGCTTCTCTTGCCCTTTGGTGCTTTAATATTGAATTATCATAATGTTAGCAATTAGTTTCCCATTATCCATGGAAGCTGCTTTTATGATGAGTGATACCTTATCCCCTTCATGTTTTTGTGGCTTAGATCATAGAGCAAAGGTGTTTATTTTCTCTTTTGATATGGATGCTCTGAAACCAGCTTTTTGAAAGAAGTAAGAATTTCATAATACTTTAACATAGAGAACCAAAAGGACTGGTTATACTGAAGGCTAATTTTCTTTGCTGTACCCTAGTTCGTAAGATATTATCATTATTGTAATATTATTGATACTGTCACTGCTGGTATTTATTAAACACTCATCATTTACTGATATATATATAAAACTTACTTCATTCTATCAACAAAAAGACTGAGTCAGAGAGTTTAAGTCACATAACTAGTAAGATTTGTAAAAGTAGTAGAGAAATCTGGTTATAGGTGATGTCAAAAACCCTGCACTTTTCATTATATTTAGTTGCTACAAGTTAGTATTAATAATAAAAGGAGCATCTCCTTTTCCACTGCATTTGACATTTATTGAAGTTAACAAATTTTGGAAGGTTATGACATGCTAAGAAAAAATATAAACATTAAACTGATCAGTACTTAGAATACAGGCAATGAGGGTGAAAAGTGATATAAGAAAGAAAAAGTACATGAATGTTGGCATTAAACTGTCTCATTAACAGCTATTGCTGTATTCTGATGGGATCACAGCATTTACAATAGCTCCTATATATGTGATCTTGGATTTTCAGCAAAGTGGTTATTATCTAACCTATCTTGTATACAGGGACATTGAAACTCAAGGAGGATGAGCAGCTGACCTAAAGAAGATGACCACTACTTGACTATTCACTCAAAATATATTTGGTAGATTTTTTGTTTTATTTTATTTTTTAATTGATTTTAGAGAAAGGAAGGGAGGGAGTGAGTGAGAGAGAGAGAGAGACAGGAACATTGATCTGTTACTGTATATGCCCTGGTTGTAGATTGAACTGACAACCTCTGAGCTTTGGGATGATGCTCTAACCAACCGAGCTATCTGGCCCTGGGCACTATATTTGGTAGCTTTTAGATGTGTGTTTTACTATACTTTGAGGAAACAGTTGTGAACAGGATCATAAAGTATTCTGTACTCACCGAACATATGTTCCTGTAATAGAGGACAGATAGTTTGGTAGTTATTGGATACAATAAGCTTAAACTCAAATAAGCAGACTATTTTAGATAATTTTTACTGCTAGCAAGGAAATGAAGTAAGGAATTGGAATAGTTACTAGACCTAGATAGAGGTACATAAAGGAAAGCACATTTGGTGCTTTAGATAATGAAGTTGGGAAGGCATCTTTTAGAAGATAACGTCTGAGCCCTGACCTGTTGGCTCAGTGGTAGAGCGTCGGCCTGGCGTGTGGATGTTCTGGGTTTGTTTCCCAGTCAGAGCACACGGGAGAAGTGTCCATCTGCTTCTCTACCCCTCCCCCTCTCACTTTTCTCCCTTTCTCTTCCCCGCAGCCTTGGCGCTATTAGAGCAAGTTGGCCCTGGGTGAATCATAGGGGGGCATGCCCAGGGTGATAATGATAAAAGTAATTCCTGAGTTTTAGAACACAGAAGATACAACTGGAAAGGGTGGCAAAGGTTCGATTATGTAGCGCCTCTAACAACACGAGAAGAGTTTGGAGTTTATGATGTTTGTTTGATTCTATTTGTTTTACTCTATTGTTTGTTTGTTTTATTCTGTTTGTTATATATAAGTGAAATTGGGAGACATTAAAGAATTTCAGCAAGAAGATGTTATTATCTGATATAAATTTTCAGCAAAATTGCTCTGGATTATAAGGGAATGGGAAGGAACACAGGGAGATCGTCTAGGTGGCTATGGTAACAACAGAAACAAACCATGATGGTGACTTGGGCTAGAGTGATTGCAGTGGAATTAATGAGAGTTGAGTAGATATATTTTGAAAACATAACTAAAAAGACATGTTGATTGATTGGGTATGGGGATGAGGGAAGTTGAAAACTGAAGAATTACTTGGGTTTGGAATTAGCCCTCAGATACACGGTACCATTTACTAAGATGAAGAAGACAAGGGAAACAGCAGATTGCTGAAATGGGAAGTGAGAACTAGGAGTGCCTTATGAGATACACTTATTTTGAAATGCTAATTAGACATCCAATGAAAGTTACTGCGATTAATAACTGACTCAGTAAGAGATCAGAGCTGAAGATAGAAATTTGGGAGTCATTAGCATATAGGTATTATTTAAAAGTACTGTATAAAACAAAATGAGATTATCTTGGGTGAGAGTATAAAAACTAATAAAGACCCAGTACCAAGCTGTGAGTTAAAAAAATAAGCAAAAACAGAGCCTGGCAGGTTGGCTCACTGGTAGAGCATCAACCTGGTTGTGGAATTCCCAGGTTCAATTCCCAGTCAGGGAACACAGGAGAAGAAACCGTCTGCTTCTCCACCTGTTCACCTCCTCTCTCTCTCCCCCCCCTCTCTCCTCCCCTCCTGCAGCTATAGCTCAAATGGTTTGAGCAAAGTTTGTCCCAGGTGCTGAGAATGGCTCCATGGCCTTGCCTCAGGTGCTAAAATAGCTTAGTTGCCAAGCAACAAAGCAGCTGCCCAGACAGGCAGAACATCACCTGGTAGGAGGCTTACCAGGTAGATCCTGTTGGGGGTGCATGCTGCAGTCTGTCTCTGCCTCCCCATCTTTCATGTAATAAAAAAAAATTAAGTAAAATAAACAATTTATAGCAAAAACTTGCTTTAAAGGAAAACAGAGCAGGAGAAGAAAATAAATAGGACTTCAAGGCGATATAGAAATTTAAAAGGTATAAAAGAAACATGGTAGGAAAATAACATTTAAACAAATTTACAAAAAAGGGCAATTCTGAAAAATACAGATCTGCATGAAAATTAAATCCAGGAGAGGAAATTGTGAGTACAAAGTTCCTTAAATAGGATCTTCCTAGACCAAGTGTAGAAAGTATTTCAATAAGGACAGAGATAGAAATGGTGTCAGATACTTCAAGTAGGTTAGCTTTGTGGAGCAAGGTCACTGTTGATTTTGACAAGAGCAGTTCAATAGAGTGATGGGCAAGAAAGTCTGATTGGAGAGAGTACAGGAGAAAAGGGGAAGACATTCATTGTAGATAGAGGATACAGAAACTTCTTTTGAGGGGTTTTGCTATAAAGGGAAGCAGAGAAATGGGACCATAGCTAGAGGGCAATGGAGTCCAGGGAGGAGGTTTTCAAAGACAGAACTATAAAGGCATGTTTGTACTGACAGGGAATTATCCCATAGACAGAGTCCAGTTGATGATGAGGAGAAAGATAATTGTTTAATGTCCCGGAAGAGGTGTCAGGGGCTGGGAAGTGATACAAAAGTTGACAGTTTGGTGTTTACCCATGGGCGGGTCAACAGAGCCACGTGCATGGGTGCCTGTGGTGGAAGCTTGAAAAGGTTCTTTCTGATTGATCCTCTTTAGTGAAAGAGAAAACAAATCATCAACCAAGAGGTTGGAGAAGATTTTAGAAATATGACTGGAGAAGAGAAGGTATGAAATAGTCATCTAACAAGTGAAAGGCTAGAACTACAGGATTGCAGGAAGCTCTGTGTTCCCTTGAAGTTGGTGGAGTCAGGGTGGTTCCATGAATTTTTCCAGCTCTGCTCAATTGTTCATGCGGAATGGGGTTATGTGCTGGAGGTAAAGAGAATATTTCTTCTTTCATGAAACCTTTGGAAAGAGAGAAAAAGAAAGCATGAGCACTGAAACAGAAATTACAGAATGTGCGCTGAATACTATAATCTAATGACAATAGGTTCTCAAATAATGTCCTTTTCTTCCCTTTTTCTTGATAACACTGATGGAAAAAAAAATCAATTCTAGCCTGGTTCCACTGTCTCTGGAGTTTGCACGTTCTCCGTATGTTTGCATGGGTTTTCTTTGTTTTCCAGTTCTCCCTACATCTCAAAGATGTGCATGTAGATGGTATTTGTGTAGCTCAATTGCCCTGGTAAGAGGAAGCATAGTTGTTGAGTCTGAGAGGTCCTGGGGGAAAAGTGTCCTTTACAAGGTGGGTTTCCTCCATGCACCATGAGCTGCCAAGACAGGATCCTTCCACCCTTACTACACTGGAATAAGCAGACTGGAAAATAATTTTCTTCCTTGTTTTTACTAATCTTTCTTACATGTATGTATAGCTCTGACTTGTTTCAATGTTTAATTTTAGAAGAGTTTTAGGTCTTTATTTAAAAGTTTGGTGATGTTTCTGTAACCAGAATTGTGCTGTAGAAACCTAATTCTTGTTTATATCAATTAGCCCATTGTGAAAGTGGTTTAGTTATATTCTGTTTTACTTGAAGTCTCAGTGTCCAAGAATCCATCCATAACATTAAGTGAGGACTTACAGTATGGACTTCAGGTGCAGTAGGAGTTCAGAGTTGAGAGTAAGAACTCTGGCTGACTTGGGTGATGGAAAGGAAAGATGGCACATAGAAATAAATGCTTAAAACAGTAATAACATTAGTAGAGATGGAGAATATGTATTTCTGAAAATGCCAATATATTCAGCTTCTCAAAATTGTCATTATCACTTTTTTCAATAGCAGGATAGGGAAAGTCGAATCCTTAGTAGTTGAGAAATAGCAATAATAATGACATATATATATATATATATATATACATATATACTAATATTATAACATAAGATATTATATAATTTATACTATGCAATGTGATATACAGTATAACCTAATTTCAGTACTTAGTCTTTTTTCATTGATGATTACTTAGTGAGCACTGTGGTGGATTTTTACTATCACTTCTCATTCTCCACAAACAAGTTTGTACCCCAGACATTGTTATTCTCCCCATTTTATGGATGAGGAAATCAAGACCCAGGTTATGAAGTTACTTGCCCATGATCATAGAACCAGAAATCAGCAGAAATGAGATTCAGACCCAGATGTGTGTGGTGCCAGTGTCCTTCCAGATAATCAAAATCAATGCCACATGGCATGGTGTTGAAGGTGCCTTACACCCAGGTAGAGTCAGGACCTCAGGATTTTGTCAGTGCCTTTGAATGTGGGATCCAGCAATATGATAATATCTGAAATACAGCTTTCAGTTAAGGTCGTGCACAAATAGAGTAACATTTTGTGTTTTCTTGCCATATGTTGAGTTTTCAGAGTTGGAAGTTAAATGTTGAAACTGTCAAGCACATGTGATATTCCACTTGAAAACCAGAGGTTCTAAAGAAGCAATAAAACGCAGGGCAGAGTCCTGCCATGTTTCCTAGTTTGATAGTATTGGTGACTTCAGAAGACAGTTCTGTTGGCGCTTTTTCAGAGATTTTAATTGTGTCACAGAAGGGGATGCTGCTGTCTTTAAGGCTTCTGTCAGGGAGAGCTGGGAAGTATAGATCTTATTTGTTCTTACACAGCAAAGCCAATGATGGGGTTATATCTCAGAGTCAATCCCATCAATACAGAGAGAGGGATCAGAGAAGAAAAAAAATAGATGCCATGTTCACAGTTTGTTTATATCCCTCTGTCTTAACAGATAAACTTTTATGATCACAGGGCTTGGGATGATGATAAAACCTGGGAGGCGAGAGCCATTCCTTGTACACTGTCGTAGGACAAGCAGCATTAGCAGATTTCAATGTAAAAATATAATGTCTTTTTTCAAGACCTATTGAAATGTATTTCTACAAGACTGTGAAATTGACTCCTGTAGTTATTGATAATTTGTCATTATATTGGGAAAGACTGTGAGTGTGGGGAGGAGTTGTTAAACAGACTTATAGGAGGTGCCCAGAAAGTTAGCTGAATATTTTGAAAACAAACACATTTTTTAAGTGATTGAAAGAAAATTTTAAAAAAGCAAAATAAGCCAACAGAAAACATTAAAAACCATAAAATTTCACTCATATGTGGAATATAAAACTGAAAACAAAAAATGAACAATTAAGAAAAGCAAATAAACAGAAATATACCTTCTAGACACAGACAGTAGTATGGTGTTTGCAAGAGGGAGGAGACGGGGTAGTAAAGAGTAAAGGGGTCAACAGTATGGTAAAGAAAGAGGATTTGACTTTGGGTGGTGGGCACACAATGCAATATACAGATGATATATCATAGGAATGTATACACTTGAAACCTATATAATTTTATTAACCAATACCACCTCAATAAATTTAATTTAAAAAATAAAAAAGCATCATTTGAGTCATTGAGAATGTAATATTAACACAGTTATCTTTGATTAATTCAAGAAAAAAATCAGGCAAGTTGTTTATGTTTTCTAACTCAAACAACACACAAGCTCTCTCCTCTTAGTTTTCCATAATATACATTACCAAAGGAAATTTTCAACTGAAGGGTGGCTCTCTCTGTCTCCTGGTGCATCTCTGGTATACAGCTATCTCCCTACCTGCATAAAACTATGTGTCTGAATAATAATGATCTGTCTAGTATCAGATATAGCAACCTGATGCACACATTACTGGACTAAAATGAAGTAAAATGACCTTAACCAAAATGCGTACAAGTATGTGGCTCATGTATAATTGTATAGTGTGATTTGGGCAAATTTGTATAAAGTGGCTGCAATATTTATGATCTCACCTGCTTTTTCGGAACCTTTAATTGCTCCATCAAGAGACAGATTGTACTTCCACTGTCCTTGAAAAGAAGCAGGTCTTTGTGACTGCCTCAGTTCATAGACTGCAGTGCAAGTGATGCCGTATGATTTCTGAGACTGAATCAAAATAGATAATACCATTTCTGCTTGCCTCTCTTGGAATATGTGCCATGGGGACCTGAGCTGACACAGGAGAAGGCTAGCTTCCCTGAATCTTCCATGCTAGAGAGGTCAGTGATAAAGATGATAGCATGACAGCTGGCCCTGGAAATGGAGCTAGAGGGAGATGCAAATGGAGGTGGAGGTGGAGGTGGAGCTGGAGGTGGAGGTGGGGTTGGAAGTGGAGGTGGAGGCAGAGATGAAGATGAAGATGGAGATGAGAGAGCCCCAAAGATTCCTGACTATTCTGCCCACCTCCTGATGTTTGAGTTTTTCTATTCCAGGCTCCAGACATTCATGCATATAAGTCTTTGAAGCTGATGATTCCAACCTGGTTTTAAACCACTGCAAATGATACCAAGTGGAACCAAATACACCTTTTTTGAAATACAGCTTCATGACCAAAATAAATGTTTTTTTTTAAATGATTAAATTTTGGGGTGGTTTGTTATAGAGAACAAGATAACAAGAACAAGTGGTATATAACTTTTTAGTTAATATAAATAATAGGGACTCTATGCATCTGGGAATTATCACCATTCAATATGGTTGGTTGGTTGGTAGGACATTAGGGACTTTCTAGGGTTCCAATTTTCCCAGAAGTCCAGTTCTCATAGTTAAGTAGCAAAATCAAAACACCAGGAAATTTGCTGACTCCTGGGACTATATTGTTTTTTGGTGAACCTCATGCAACTCTATTTGTTAAAAGAGTCATTGCTAAATAAACAGAATGAATCTGAAAATGTTATAAACCCCATACAGTTCACAACTCTGAATTGCCTTAGCAGAAGTGTTAGTAAACTGAAATTAAATATTTTTTACCTGAGTATTGGAATCATGACAACTCTCTATATCTAAGGTTTTTGTGTAGTTGATACGAGCAAGTAGAGAACAAGATTCTCTAGACCAGGGGTCCCCAAACTTTTTACACAGGGGGCCAGTTCACTGTCCCTCAGACCATTGGAGGGCCAGACTATAAAAAAAACTATTAACAAATCCCTATGCACACTGCACATATCTTATTTTAAAGTAAAAAAACAAAACAGGAACAAATACAATATTTAAAGTAAAGAACATTTAAATCAATAAACTGACCAGTATTTCCCATCCAAGTACTAACCAGGCCTGACCCTGCTTAGCTTCCGAGATCAGACGAGATCGGGCGCGTTCAGGGTGGTATGGTCATAGACCTGACCAGTATTTCAATGGGAACTACGGGCCTGCTTTTGGCTAATGAGATGGTCAATGTCCGGTTCCATATTTGTCACTGCTAGATGTAACAAGTGATGTGACGTGCTTTCGGAGCCGTGAGGCGGGCATCCCACGCCACTGGAAGTAGTACTGTATGTGAGCGATGCCATGCTTTGCGTCTCTCACTGACCACCAATGAAAGAGGTACCTCTTCCGGAAGTGCGGCAGGGGCTGGATAAATGACCTCAGGGGGCCGCATGTGGCCCGCGGGCTGTAGTTTGGGGACCCCTGCTCTAGACCATGTGTCAACAAGGAGCTGGGAAGAGAATGTCAATGGAGGTTGAGGGTGGAAAACATGGCTTATTATCTTTATACTTCTGAAAGGCATAATTTGTACACCTGGAATTTTAGTTTCATATATGAACATTTCTATCACTCTAATATTTACATAGCCACAGAATGACATTCGAGTATTATTTAAGATATTTTTATGCACAAGAAATTGCAAAACTAAGTCAACCCGATTTAGGAAAATAAAAGAGAGGCTCTCATAATTGAAAATTCCAGAGAGCAATCTGATCAGTAGATGATTGATCTACTTCTGAATTTTATTCTGTGGGTTTGCTTTAATCTCATCAGACTTCTGCCCCCACCCCCACAGCTGTCCCAAGATGGCTGTGAGAAAATCCTAAATATGGATGGTTCCTAATTTTTCTTTTCTCCAAGTACTGAGCAGAATTTTCTGTTTTAGCTATATCAAATTAGGAAATGTGCATTTTACTAAACTAATTTCTGGGGACAGACTAATGGGATTGAGTATTAGCTTAGTTCAGGCTCCAGACCTAGTTACAAAGTAAAGAAAGTACTCCCTTCAGCATGATCTCAACTGAGGATAGGTTCTATACTCCCCATTCTATTGGGGTATTATTATTCCAGGAAAGGGAGTTAGATCCTGGGTGGTCAACCCTGAAAACGACTACCTCCAAAAGCCATTTAAGAACCTACATGTTCCAATATCTAGAAAAACTAGCACTAACTAGTTAGTTAACTATGCATTTTTATGGGTTAATTTTTGTATTTCTTCTTACTAGTTCAATACAGTGCTAATCGATTATGGAAGTTTTCAACTATGTAAGAGTCTTTACACTATTATAGCCTTTTGAGAGAAAGGGGAAAAAAATAAGTGAATCACCTGGACTATTCCCAGTGTTATCTGTCATAAAATCTTTGGATAAAGTAAAGTAATAATTTGGGGAGGTTTAAGAATCAGCTGCCTTATGATTTATCAAACTGTAAATTAGAATAGTTCAGCTAGGTAATGAGAATAATAATAATACATGCTTGGGGAATATGATACACAATGGAGGAATAACGAGATGGTTTTCCTCAGTTTTTATGAGCTTCAAAGAATGCTTATTAGTCAAGTGACTGATGTGTTACTTTGAGTTGTGTCATTAAACATGTGATGAACAGGATTGGTTATGAAGCTGCTTCAGTTTGGTGGTACACATCCTAGAAAGTGAGGAGCTTAAAGAATATTTATGTCACTGATAAGTCAAATTTCACAAAGCATGTTTTTAAACCAAAGCTTTAGAAATATTCTTGTTCCACTGAAATATATTTTATTCTATTGAATATGTTTGCATTTTAACTCAGGATAATGATGAGCTTATTGTTTAGACACATTCATCAAATTTACAAGCAGATGGAGCCCATTAAAAGGTTAGTATTTTTAGTAAAATTAGAAAAAAAGATCACATGGAAGGAAAATAGAAGGAACTACATGTAATAATTACAATTACAATTTTATCATTACCTGAATTATTTAAGGTAGTGACAAAAATAAAATAACCATCTAGGCAATCTAATTATTTCAAAAGTATTTAGAGAGGAGGGACACATTCCAGTGGATGTAGTTGAGAAAGAACTTTATGTTTACCATAATAAAACCATACCTCCACTACTACATTTATATGCAAAGGATTTATAACACTAGCAAGCAGCTAGATAGTTGTGTTTTTTGTTTGTTTGTTTTTTAACATTTGTATTTTATATCAGGTAGTAGGACTGTATTTTTTTTTTTTTTTACAGAGACGGAGAGAATGATAGATAGGGACAGACAGATAGGAACAAAGAGAGATGAGAAGCATCAATCATCAGTTTTTCGTTAGGACACCTTAGTTGTTCATTGATTGCTTTGTCATATGTGCCTTGACCGCAGGCCTTCAACAGACTGAGTAACCCCTTGCTCCAGCCAGTGACCTTGGGTCAAGCTGGTGAGCTTTTTGCTCAAGCTGGCGACCTTGGGGTCTCGAACCTGGTTCTTCTGCATCCCAGTCCAATGCACTATCCACTGCGCCACCACCTGGTCAGGCTATATAGGTTTTTAATGTGTCAATATGTGTAATGTGTTTTCAACAGTACCTGTCCTATTGTAAAAAGTGCAGAAATACTTATCTGATAGTTTGGCTGGTTATAGAATTTTAGGTTGGAAACAATCATCCTCTTCTCAGAATTTTTAAGACAGGCCCATTGTGACCCTAGGTTTTAGCATTTATTGAATTTTAGTATCATTAGAATTCTGAGTCCTTTCTGTATACATTGCCTTTTCTCTTTCCAAGTTTTAAAAGATTTTTCTCTTTTCCCTCAATATTTTGAAATTCATAAAAAAATCTTCCTTAATATGAGCCTTCTTATAATCACTGTGATGGGTGATGTGAGTGTCTATTAAAATTTAACATTAATGCGCTTAATTTCTGAGAAATTGAGTTACTACTTTGATAATTTTTTTTCTTTATGTTTATTCTTTATACCCTACAACTATTATTTTTTTAATTTTATTTATTCATTTTTAGAGAGGAGAGAGAGGGAGGGAGAGAGAGACAGAGAGAGAGAGACAGAAAGAGAGAAGGGGGAGGAGCTGGAAGCATCAACTTCCATTTGTGCCTTGACCAGGCAAGCCCAGGGTTTCGAACCGGTGACCTCAGCATTTCCAGGTTGACGCTTTATCCACTGCGCTACCACAGGTCAGGGCCTACAACTATTATTTGGGTATTAATTAATTAAGACTTATTTTTTAAATACTCTTTCTTCTCCCATTTTCTCTTTTCTATTTATTCTCTATTCCAAATATATATTCAATTATATTACATAATTTTTAATACATGCAGGACTCTTAGAAAGTTTCTGGTATACAGTCAGGGACAAAGACATGTTCCTTCACTTCTTCTTTTTTCCTTTTTCTCCTGTGGCAGAGTGATTATAATATTTTATCTTCTTTATTACTACTACTTCCAAACTAATATGCGCAATTTCTGGGTTTTGATGAAATGCTCTTGTTTCAGTCACCATTCTCTACATCTAATATATGTAAATGTCCATGGAAATATTAAATAACCTAGAAGTGAAACAGATAGGGTGTTTTTTCTTTCTTTCTTTTTTTTTTTTTTTTGCATAGTTGTTTATTAAGTGCCCACTGCATTACCACTGCATCTTTTAAAGTGGCTTTAGCTTAAAATATTGAAACAGACAAAATAAACTTGTAAGATAACTTTAGCTTTATATAATTTTACAAATAAGAAACTGAAGGTCCAGGGCAATAGCAATATTTAATAACAATTTCAAAGGGGGGGTGTAAACTGATCTTTTGCCCTCAAACGCCCATGCTTTAATTTCTACACAATGCTGCTTTGACATAAACATAAATTCTAAGAAGGGCTGATGGTACTGCAGAGGGAAATGCAGCTCAGCAGTAGTGGGATGAGACACACCAGGTTAATGTGTGCAGTGCACAACCTTTGAGCCACTGCTGTGCACTTGTTCCATAGCAATGACAGTCCCCTGAGGAGTGCAGTTGTCCTGAGTTCTGAACTGTTGTGATGTCCCTGGCTTCACCAGCACAGCTCTGACAATGGAATGTAGCAAGATGATTTCTCCTAGCTGGAATTCTCACCAGGGAGGGACAAAAAAGATGCAAGCTTGTTGTTTTACTCAGGTTCAGGGATTTTTCATTTCTGTGAGCACAGAGGAAAGTGAATGTGGTGGTAGTAAAACAAGCCTGGTGGATGTACAGTCTGTATTAGTCCTCCCGGGGGCCAATGAGGTATTTGAAATGTATTTTCCTCTATGTGGAGGAGGGACAAGTTTTACTGCAAATTCTCCCTTCTTGACCTTGCCATCAAATGGAACGATATTTATGTATGCAATTAATTCAGGCATGTCATGATTTATAATTATGGAGAGATTTCCTTTATTTATCTACCTTTTATTCTATTTACTCTATAAATTTTAGATTGGATCAAGTGGAATTATATATACTCAATTGTTTGTAAATTCAAAAAGGGTAATTTCATATGGTTCACAATAAAATGTATTGAATTCTGACAAAAATAACAGTGAGAGATTAAAAATTTACTAGACAAAAGCATAAATGATTTGAATAAGATTAGATGTATTTCCATATATATAACAGAACTTTGTTGAGCACCCCTGTGCCTTGGACTTTGAGTGGTAAACAAAATTTTTTTTTCTGGAAAAATCAAAATATAATTATACTGTAGTGTTAGATAGAGGTAATTATCATTAAGTAGTATTGGGGTTTGAAAGAGAAAGATATGCCTTTGTAAAACAATTCAAAAGAGATTATATGGAGAAGGTAGTATTCACCTGGTCCTTGAATTATTAGACAGGATTTAGTAAGGAAGGATGCACTGGTTGGAGGGATGGTAAATATGTGTAGATAGGTGTTTGATTCATTTGGGACACAGTTATGAGTCTTGAACATCCATTGCTTCCAATGGGTTGGGGAGGCCAAATTCAAACAATTATAATGCAAGGAAGATGAGTATATGAGTTGACTGTATATCTATATATCTATATCTATATAGATATAGATATATAGATATATAGATATAGATAGATATATAGATATAGATAGATATAGATATAGATATATAGATATAGATATAGATATATATATACACACACATTTGTTTTTTCCTTATGCAGGAAGAGTGATTTATTGTAACTGCAGATATCAGAAAAAGCTCCTCAGTCAAGGTTTCTCCCGACTTGTTTACAAAGAAGGACATAATTTACATGTGTGGATAATAAAGAAAAGGATGTCTTTTTATCTTTATTTTAAATATTTATTTATTTTAATTAAATGTAGCAGAGTGACATCAGTTAATAAGACTATATAGGTTTCAAGTGTACAGTTCCATGATACCTCATCTGTATATTGTGTTGTGTGCCCACCACGCAAAGTTCAATCATCTTCATTACCATATTTTTCTCCCTTTACTCTTTACCACCCCCTGCTCTTCTCTCTGTTAACCACCATACTGTTTTCTTGTCTATGAGTATTTTTTTTGTTTTGTTTTTCCTTTGTTGTTTTCAGTTCTATATCCACATATGAGTGAAATCATATGGGTAAGGTATTTTTCCCTGCCGAGAAGGAAGGAAGGGAGCTGGAGCCGGAGCCACAAAGTGTGGAATAATAAAAGGCTTTATAGAGTACAGAGCGCATCCCGCCCAGCGAGGTTTCCTGGCCCCGAGGAAAGATGGAGGCTAGGGAAGTCACAAGGATTAAACCACGTGGGAGATATTTAAAGGGTCCCTCTAGGGAAGTCGAGCTAATATGATATGGTGAAATCTCACTGGCTGGCAGACAGTCGCTTTTTTCCAAAGGGTTCCTGTGAAGCTTCTTTTGGCGCACTTGGTTGTGGGCAGTCCTAGCCAAAGTTCATGGGTCTGGGTTCCCCATGTGACCATCCTCTATTATCCACCAACCTTACATTCTGACCTTTTGTGTTAAATAGAAAAGGGGCATTGTTTATTTGTCTGGCTATTTCCTGCTGATTAGGGGCATCGTGGGGAGGGGGAGATCGGAAGGTGGTGGCTTTGAGGGGTGTAGGAGGAACATCTGTGTGGTTGTGACTGGAGAAACTTTGCAAATGCGGTCCTGTAAGGATTTTAAAAAGAAAAGGGAGTAATAGGGGGATTTGTAGGGTCCAGCCTTTTGGTGAGCTGGAGATGGATGGAGTCCAGTGGTTCCGACTGCCAATGGTCCTGTAAGGAGGCAAGCTTGAGGCAAAACTGCATGTCAGGAGTGGCATAAAAGGGGAAAGGAAGGGGTCCCATCCATTCCCATAACCGAGACCTGTGAGGGAACTAGAGGTCCAGAGTGTGATGGCAAAACAGAGAATGTAACCCTTGTGTCCACAAGAAATGAGATGAACTTACCCACTCATTGCAGCATACCCTGAGTTCTCCGTGTCCAGGCCGTGTCCTAGGAGTTCAAGCGATGCGCCCACCTGGCTGGATTGACCTCCCATTCAGGTGGCTTGTTCCCCATGTAGAGGTGCCGAGGAAAAGCCTGTTGCCCAAAGGGGCAATCACTCCACCAGTGACTGGGCTGCTTGCAGTCAGGGCAGAGCTCAGTGGGCAGCCGCCGGCAGGGGCCCTGCCGGGACCAGTGGTCCTGCTTGCCACACTTAAAGCAAGTTGCTGGTGGGGTTTCTCTTTGTGGCTTGGATTTGGGTCGGGCACTTTCTGTGCCTTGCCTCTGTTGTTCTATTGGCCTCATAAGGGTTGCCATAAGAGCCAGGGTTTGGAGCATTACTTTCTGCTGCATGCAGGCCTGGCGAATAGCCTTGGCCTGTTTCTACTAATTGGGACCATTAAAAACTTTAAATGCTGTGTTCACAGGTTCTAGATAGGGGTTTGGGGGTTGAGAATAAGAGGAGGAGGGCTCGTGCGGTGGCTGGCACCCAGATCCTGCAGGAAATGCTGGAGCCAAAGTCAGGACAGGGCCAGAACTTCCTGCAAGAAAATTGGGGTTGGACATCCTGTAAACCAGTGTAAGAGCCAATGCCAGGCTGAGAATTGCCTGACGGAGGAGGAGTTTAAGAACACAGTGGAGCCTGACCTCTGATGTCGCAGTGGACAAAGCGTCGACCTGGGAACACTGAAGTTGCCGGTTCAAAACCCTGCACCTGTCTGGTCAAGGCATATATGGGAGTTGATGCTTTCTGCTCCTCCCCCCTTTCTCTCTCTCTCTCTCCCTCCCTCCTCTCCAAAAAATGAATAAATAAAAATTAAAAAAAAAAAAGAACACAGTGGAGAAGGGAAGGGCCCCTGACCAGCAAGGGAGGAGAAAGAGAGATGGCAGTGGTGAATAAGAAACAGGATTTTGCAAAGGGAGGGGAGGGGGCTCTCAGAGGGAAGAGACCCGAGCACAAAAAAGGTCCACAGAGGGACCAGAGAAGTCCCAAGAGAGAAGTGCCCCCAGGGGTCAGACAGGAGGGAAAGAGAGTTGGGAGTCAGCGGAGAAAGAAAGATTCGGAGTGGAGGTTTTAGGTGAGGGTTCTCTGGCCAGAAAAAGGCCTCCACAGTGGAACAGGTGGCACAGAGATTAAGGATGGGTGCGCAAATAATTAGAAGCCATAAATGTAAAAGATCTCCAATCAGTTCCCAGCTTTTTTGGCGATAGTTAAATTGGTGAGGGTGTTAAATCCGAAAGTCCCTTCAGAAGGCTAATTCAATGGGTTCTGTGGCCTGGCCACAGCGGAGAAGAAGGACATTTCTTCTTCTTTAAGGAGGGAGATTCCTGTGCCCCCACAGCCGCTCTCAGTCCTCGGAGTGGTCAGATTTGAGTGTTAGCATCCTAAAACTCAAGGTCTGGCCACGGACGGAAAAGGTAAAGTGGATGTGCTCCAGATGTCTCTGCAAGCACATGCACTCGGAATGGAAAGACTTCCCTGATGTAGCTACAGTTTCGGACAGGGAGTCTCAGCAGAAAGAACTGAGGGGAAGGTGGAGGCAGGGGACTTACTGCACCATGCGCCGAAGTGGGTGGAAGGTTGGAGGTCCTGGTTCTTTCTCGGAGGGGAAGGAAAGAGGAGCAATCCTTGCAGACTTCAAACTCCTCCCAGGTTTCAGCACCAAAATGTAAGGTATTTTTTCTCGCTGAGAAGGAAGGAAGGGAGCTGAAGCCACAAAGTGTGGAATAATAAAAGGCCTTATTAAGTACAGAGTGCATCCCACCCAGCGAGGTTCCCTGACCCTGAGGAAAGATGCAGGCCAGGGAAATTGCAAGAATTAAACCACATGGGAGATATTTAAAGGGTCCCTCTAGGGAAGTCGAGCTAATATGATGTGGTGAAATCTCACTGGCTGGCAGATGGTTGCTTTTTTCCAAAGGGTTCCTGCGAAGCTTCTTTTGGCGCACTTGGTTGTGGACAGTTCTAGCCAAAGTTTACGGGTCTGGGTTCCCCACGTGACCATCCCCCATTATCCACCAACCTTACAATATGGTCCTTATCTTTTTCTGTCTGACTTATTTTACTTAGTATGGTATTCTCAAGATTCATCCATGTTGTGACACATGGCAGAATTTTGTCTTGTCTTATGCCTGAGTTAAATATTTCATTGTATACAAATGTCCAACTGATATATAAACAGGTGTTCAACTTCATTAACAATTAGGAAAATAGAAATCAAAAGTGCCTAGAAAAAAGTTCTCTAAGTTGAAGCAAAACCATGTCGGCAAGGCAGTGCAGTACTGAATGAAGGGCATGGTGTATTTAAGAGAAAAGGTCTTGATCTGATAGATGCAGAGCTCATGGGTGATAGAAATGAGGCTAAACACAAATGTTGGACTAAAGGAAGGAGAGCTTTGATAGCTGAGTGGAGAAATTTGTATTTTATTCAGTGGGGACATAACTGGAGAATATCTAAAAGGAGGCTACTATTCTTGAAAGAGCTAAAACACAAAACTAGACAAAGATATACTGACCAGATTATTATTTTCTTGTTTATATTAAAATACAATGGATTGAGCATGATATAGTAGAAAGAAAAATGAGCTTAGAGTTAGAAGATATGGGAAAAGTAATACTTCCAAAGCTTAATTTCCTAAAACCCTAAGAAAGAGAGTTGATCCTTGACTTAGTCTTGTGCACAAGGCTGTTGTCAAGGATACTACATACAAGATAATATTATCTCTTTCTGACAAATGTAAACATCTGATGATGAGATTGCAAGGCATTTTATGGGAGTAAGTTTAGAAAAGAATGAATTTGTTAAAGTAAATACCTCTTAGTAATGAGCCAGCTACTAGTCAGCTTCACAGAGTATAAGTATTGATCAAGGGTGTAACATCTGTGGCCACAGTGAGATCTCTCCCTTAAACCAAGAGTGTTCTCATGGCTGCATGTTATCCTCAAAACTTTCCCAGTAGGCAGGAACCTCTGGTAGAGAAACAAAATAGTCACACTGTGCTGAGACTTTTCTTAGTATTTATGTGGAATTTCCCAATACTTTCTTAGTCATTGTACCACGTGGACAAGGTGAAGGCATCTTCACAGTCAATAGATAAAAGAAAGATAAAGAAATGAGGCCTAAAATTTTTAGTTCAATTATTTGGATGAACACTGGTCTGGGAGTCAAGAGGACTTGATATTTATTCTAATTATGATTTCAAAATTTTGCTCTTAGACTTTGTTCATTTTTTTCTTCCTTCTACCTACCATTCTTTCTTACCCACAAAATTGGAATACTCACTTATGCAATTGTTTTAAGAAAGTTTAGCGTAATAAAACCAAACCTGATCCAGGCTGTGCCTTTATCAAAATCTTAACTGTTTATTCATTTCTTTTGCTCATTTTTTGATTGGATTGTTTATCTTCTTGCTGTTGAGTTTTAAAGTTCTTTATAAATTTTGGTTATTAACCCCTTATCAGACGTACTGTTGAATATGTTCTCCCATTGTGTGGTTGTTTGTTTGTTTTTTTCATATTGTCTTTAGCTGTGCAAAAGCTTTTTAGTTTGATATAGTCCCATTTCTTCATCCTGTCCTTTATTTCACTTGCCCATGGAGATAAATCAGCAAATATATTGCTGTGAGAGATGTCAAAGAGCTTGCTGCCTATGTTTTCTTCTAAGATGCTTATGGTTTGCCAACTTACATTTAAGTCTTTTATCCATTTTAAGTTTATTTTTGTGAATGGTGTAAGTTGGTGGTCTAGTTTGATTTTTTTGCAGGTAGCTGTCCAATTTTTCCAACACCATTTGTTAAAGAGACTGTCTTTACTCTATTGTATGCTCTTACTTCCACTGTCAAATATCAATTGTCCATAAAGGTGTGAGTTTATTTCTGGGTTCTCTGTTCTATTTCATTGATCTATGTGCCTGTTCTTATGCCAGTACTAAACTGTTTTGAGTACAATGGCTTTATAGTATAACTTGATATCAGGAAGTATGATACCACCCACTTTATTCTTCTTTTTCAAGATTGCTGAGGCTATTCATGTTCTCTTTTGGTTCCATATAAATTTTTGGAATATTTTTTCTATATCTTTGAAGTATGCCATTGGTATTTTAATAGGAATTGCATTGAATTTATAAATTGCTTTGGGTAATATAGACATTTTAATGATGTTTATTCTTTCTATCTATGGACATGGTATATGCTTCCACTTGTGTGTATCTTCCTTGATTTTTTTAATCAATGTTTTATAATTTTCTGAGTACAAGTCTTTAACCTCTTTGGTTAAATTTACTCCTAGGTACTTTATTTTTCTTCTCGCAATAGTGAAGAGGATTGTTTTTTTTTTTTAATTTCTTTTTCAGACAGTTCATTGTTGGTGTATAAAAATGCCTCGGATTTCTGTGTATTAATTTTATATCCTGCCACCTTGCTGAGTTCATTTATCAGGTCCAGTAGTTTTTTTAACTGAGACTTTAGTGTTTTCTATGTACAGTATGATATCATCAGCAAATAATAATAGTTTTACTTCTTTTTTTTCCAATTTGGATTCCTTTTATTTCTTCTTTTTGTCTGATTGCTGTGGCTAGAACTTCCAGAACTATGTTGAATAAGTGTGGTGAAAGGGGACACTCTTCTCTTCTTCCTGATCTTAAGGGGATTGCTTTTAATTTTTGCCCTTTGAGTATTATGTTGGCTGGCCTTTATCATGTTGAGGTATGTTCCCTGTATTCCCACTTTACTGAGAGTTTTAATCATAAGTGGGTGAATAGGCAGTTCTCCAAAGAAGACATACAGATGGCCAATAGGCAGATAAAAAAATGTTCAACATCACTAGTCATTAGAGAAATGAAAATTAAAACCACAATGAGATATCACCTCCCACCAGTCAGAATGCCACTCATTCAACAAAACAACATGGAATAAGAGCTGGTGAGGGTGTGAAGAAAAGGGAATCCTCCTACACTGCTGGTGGGAATGCAGACTGGTGCAGCCACTGTGGAAAACAGTATGGAGATTCCTCAAAAAACTAAAAATGAAACTGCATTTTGACCCAGCTATCCCACTGTTAGGAATATATCCCAGGAACACCACATCACTGATTCAGAAGAAGAAATGCACCCCATGTTTATGGCAGCATTATTTATAATAGCTAAGATCTAGAAACAGCCCAAGTGTCCATCAGTGGGTGACTGGATTAAAAAGCAGTAGAATACTATGGGGAATACATATACACAATGGAATACCATGGGGCTATGAAAAAGAAAGAAATTTTACCTTTTGTAACAACATGGATGAACCTGGAAACTATTATGTTAAGTGAAAAAAGCCAAGAAGAGAAAGAAAATTATGATATGACTTCACTGATTTGAGGAATCCAAGGATCAATGTAAACTAAAGAATGTAATAGGTATGGAGGCAGGATCAAAGGGACCAGAGGGAAAGTGGACAGAGGGAAAGGGGATGATACGATGGGATTAGAGAAGGGAAAGACATTAGTGAAATTATATACACATAATACAACATTATAGAGAGCAGAAAAGCAAATCCTACAGGGAAGGGGAGAGGGCGTTGGGGGGAAGAGGGCAAAGAGGATGTTGATGGGAACACGGGGGGGCATGCATTTGAGGGGACACTAGAATCTATGTAAATACAAATTAAAATCAATAAAAAAAAATCTTATCTGTGCAGGACTTGTCATCATTTTACAAAGAAGCAATCTATGACTTGGAAGGTTTAAATATTGAGCCTAGACACACTTGTGAAAGTAACTGGCTATTCTAGGATTCAAATCTAGGTCAGTGTGACTACAAAGATAATTATCATTTAGCTCTACTCTGCTGCTGCTTCCATTAAAAACAAATGGACAACACAGAACTTCCCTGACTAGTGTTTTAATCTACATTTATAATCTCAAAACATTGTTAAGATATGCAAAACTAAAAACACAGAATTGCTTGTGATAAAAGAAAATAGTGAGAAAAGAACATAATTAAAATGCCCATTAATAGGACTTCTATGAAATTAATTATAGTAATTCTGTCAAGTGAAATATTAAAGTCCTTAAAAACCATGAAGTAAGGGCTCTGGCTCTTACTGAGTGGCTTAGCAAATAAAGCATTGACCAACACACCAGAGGTCATGGGTTCAATCCCTGTTTAGGGCATGTATGAGAAGCAATTGATGAGTACATTGAGTACACAACCAGATAGAACAACTAAGTGAAATGAGTTGATGCTTCTCTCTCCCTTTCTCTTTTTTTCTCCTTCTCTCTCAAATCAGTGAAAAAATTAAAAAAAAGAAGAAGAAAAAACCAGTGAAGTAATATTGATAAGCAAAGATGTCTAGGATTCATTGCTATGTATAACTAAAACAAAATAATGGGAACAATGTGGTTTTATTTTATAAAAATTAACATAACACTATATTTGTTGATAAGCACATAAAATTTCTGGAAGGATGTAGAAGAAATTGTAAGTGTCAGTAATTTCTGGAGATGGAGAATGAGACTTTTATTTTTAATGTGCATCTATTGTCTAATTATCAATTTTATTACATATTGTATATTTTTAAGGATTAAAATTAGGTAACATAAATTGAAAAGATAGTACCTAAGAACACTCACAGCTTCCAAATACCATGCTTATAATCAGAGAACCAACTTGCTTTGAATAACTCTAATATACAATATCTCAAAAAGGTTCTGCTATGGTCACGATTCAGGACAATTGCATGTGTATTAAAAAAAAAGTATGTGCATGCAATGTTACTTTCAGAGTAACAGCTGGACTGGGGAAACTAGTCAAAGGCTGACCCACAGCATATGACCTCCCAGGTTTCTTGATTTCTGCAAACACTGCATTCTTGGCAAGGTCAAGGTCAGGCACAAAAGTGATTCATTACACTTTTGAGGTTGATGCACCCTAGAAGTGTACTGCAAGTCAGTATCCTGTCTATGCAGACCTATGCTCCAGCCCCTTGTTTAAAGAACAAAAAGTTTTCCATGTAAGGGACTTGACAACTGTGGATATAGGGCTGAGGAGCTAAGAGCACAGATTGTGGACCCAGTAGAAATCTCATTGTTCAGCTTCAAGTGGCCATTTTGGGGAAAAGATATTTGTAATTAATAACAGTATCTCTAACTCTGAGCTTTGCTCTTACACTATTTAGGAATTTAGCTAAATAAAAATGGTAATGTTCTAATGTGTTATCTGTCATTTAGATTAGTGGTCCCCAACCCCCGGGCCGCAGACCGATACCAGTCCATGGGCCATTTGGTACCGGTCTGCAGTGAAAGAATAAATAACTTACATTATTTCTGTTTTATTTATATTTAAGTCTGAACGATGTTTTATTTTTTAAAAATGACCAGATTCCCGCTGTTACATCCGTCTAAGACTCACTCTTGACACTTGTCTTGGTCACGTGATACATTTATCCGTCCCACCCTAAAGGCTGGTCTGTGAAAATATTTTCTGACATTAAATCAGTCTGTGGCCCAAAAAAGGTTGGGGACCACTGATTTAGATGAAGTATAATGTTGGAGAATACATTGTCTATAGCCAGCAAATACTGAACTTCTGTCCCCAGGGTGCTGATCATCACCTAAATACACTTTTCTTTTTGGTCAAACTAAATGTTTACCCAATTCCAACATTTCATTCATAGGTAATCTTAATATTAGCTGTAGGATCCAGATTAAGTATCAATGTCTTGAAAAAAATACATAATAGCCTCTTAGAGTAAGATAATATTTTATCCTTTTGTTTCCCTTTTACTTATCTTTCATAGGCGAGTCCTGAAAAATTGGCAATATATTTTGATTCCACATCAAAGTTATCATTTCAGTCTTTATGATAAGATATTCTATTTTTGGTTTTCTTTTCCTAATCTATGAACTGTGGATAATCTCTAAGACTCATAGAGCTGTTGTATGTATCTTTTTGCTTTAATGGTTTCATTTATGACCAAAAATTTTCATGATTTACAAATTGACATATCCGGCTACATATCCTACCATCTCTCTAAGATGTTATTATACCATCTGTAGGGGACTGATTTGTAGGCCACTTCCCTGATAAAGAATATATTAATTCTCTTGGCTTAAAAACACAGGGCATTAATACAGAATTCTTACATACCTGGAAAAAGAAAGTGTATTTTTTAAAGATTTTATTTTTCACCATAGAGATTTCACTTAGAAAAAGAAGGTTGGCCAATCTATGAGATATATGAAGGTAACAGAGAAGAACAGAAGCTAGTAGGAGTATTTTTACAGTACACATTACTGTTGAATGACATGTGTTTGAACTGCACTAGTCCAATTACAGGGGGATTTTTTTTAATAATTATACAGTCATCCCTTGTTAGCCTTGGGTTTCGTATCCACTGATTCAACTATGGATCAAACACAGCATTTTCTGTCCACAGTTGGGACTCTGTGGATACAGAGGGCTGACTGTATGTATTGTTCTATGCCATTTTATGTAAAGAACTTAAACATCCATGGATTTTGGTATTCACAAGGAGATCTGGACCAGTTCCTTGTGGATATTGAGGGATGACTATAGTTAACTTTTTTGAGAGTAAAAACTTATATGTGACTATTCTACTAGGCAGATGGTCTGCGTCCCTAACCCCTGCATTGTTCAAGGGTCAACTGTACATTCCAGATACATTATTTCTAATTATAGAAATATTTCTGTTCATAATAGACAATGTAAAAAGTATTAGAAAGTACAAAGAAATTGAATAGTATCTATATTCTTGCCATTCAAATATATCTGATTCCAGAATATTTTGGTATATTCCCTTTTAATTGTACACCATACCTGCTGGGTAAGATCATAAACTTTATTTCCAAACGCCCTGGTTCAAACCAAAGCTTTTTCACTTTCTATTTAATTGCTATTTAATGCTTGGTGACTCAATTTTCTTATTTGTAAAATAAGGGCAATAATGGTACTGACCTATTTTTTTATATAAAGATTTAATAAATTAGTACATGTGCAGCTTTTGAAATCATGACTGCTAACATTAGTGTAGTTTGTTGTTGATGATAATGATCAAGATACCATATAATACATTAATGACTTGAATATCCTGTGCTACTTTTATTCCCATTGCCCAATTAACAATGTTTAACAACTGTCATTACATATTTAAACGAAGAGGTTTTATTGGTAGATACTAACAAAGCTTAATGAGGAGTATATGTTACTTGCTTTTAAAAGCCCAGTAAAGTTTTAAGTAGTAATAACAAGTACATTATTTCTTCAGTGCTTTTTAGAGATATCTTTCCATTGGTCATTTTTTATTGATTCTTTCAAATTTGAGAGAGTTAGGATACCTAATAACTCAAATATTCTTACACCTATTCTTTTGAATTTAAAAATCAAAAAGGTAATTTTTTTTAAATCATTAAACTCCTTTTCTCATCAGCCCACAGGTCTGCTTACCTTACACATCTAACATTAGGGTTGAGAAAGAAACTTAACAATAAAAAAAATCTTATTTCATTTATTCTCTCACTTCTGGAAATTGCCACTTACTATTAATTTTATAGTTATTTTAAAAGATAAAAATAATGAAGCATGCCCTATCTTCCACTTCACCGCCCCCAAAATCAAATGCAGTAATAAGGCTGAGGCTGGAATATCTTTGATCAAATGCTGGCAAAGAAGCAAAAACTAAAATTTATTGCTTAATGCTTGATAATTATAGTTACATAAGTGCAAACTCTAAAAATGCTTAGAGATTTAGAGCTATTTGATAGAGTAAGGGGAAAAAATGTTAGCTCATCAAAGTCACCAAAAGGTAAAAAAAGTCCTTTTATCAGATAGAACAAAACTCATGAGGTTACATATTTCCTTATTATCATGAACTTAATTATCACATTCTGTTTCACCTTGATAACAATTAAAGGACTAGCCAGTTTAATATCCAAGAGATTGTACTGAACCTGATCTATTCTCTGCCCCAGAAGAATGAAAAGGAGGAAAGGTAATCTAACATGCAAAGAGAATCTCTCTTCATCAAGAAGCATTATTTTCCTTCTTCTACCCCACTCCCCACCTCCAAATCTCAGTGTATTAGCAGACTGATTTTATGAAATTCTGGTGTAGTTCATAAACAAAAGACAAAATGCCTGGATATTCCCATTCCAAATAATCTGTCAGCTAGAACATAACTCTTCTGTTGGTTCTCAACCTTTAGCACAAGCAACATTTCTTCTAAGTGTTTTTGATAGTGATTATAAAACTTTATGGAAAATAGAGCAAAGCTGTATGTAGAGAGAAGAGCCTGTGTGCATGGGATTACACATTCTGAGCAGCTCTATCCTTCATTCGTCACTTTTTCCATACAGTAGTACCTTGAGATACGAGTTTAATTCATTCTATAACTGAGCTCATAAGTCAACCAACTCATATATCAAACAAATTTCTCCCATTTTAAATAACTGAAATAGATTTAATCCATTCTAGCCCTGTGAAACATTCCCAAACCATCCTAAATTATGAAAAAGATTTGCTTTTAATTAAGAAACACACATGTATACTTTACCAATGCATAACAAAATATATAAAATAAAAGAAAAAAGTGTTATTTAGTACTGTATTCTTACCTTAGAGACAGATGCGTGCGGCTAATGGAGGTGAATGACGGAGGAGGAGGGAGGGAGGAAGGGATGCAGGCACTGTAGACACATAAACTAAAACTGCACTTTCTTAACACTAAATGTAAACTAAAACTGCATTTTCTTTACTTTAAACAAAACTAAAACTGCACTTTCTTTACTTAAAATGAAACCACAAAAACTTAATTAAAAAAATGCACTTTCTTAACTTTAAACTTAAGCTAAGATTAACATTATGTATTTTTCATTTAATCATCACCTGTTTTTGCCTTTTTGGCTGCACTTTCACTTTTTTAAAAGTTGGCAGGACTTTTTTTTTTTTCCTTTACAGAGAGAGAGAGAGTCAGAGAGAGGGACAGAGATAGGAATGGAGATATGAAAAGCATCAATCATTAGTTTTTCGTTGCGCATTGCAACACCTTAGTTGTTCATTGATTGCCTTCTTAGTTGTTCATATGTGCCTTGACCACGGGCCTTTAGCAGATCAAGTAACCCCTTGCTCGAGCCAGCGACCTTGGGTCCAAGCAGGTGAGCTTTTGCTCAAACCAGATGAGCCCGCCCTCAAGCTGGCAACCTCGGGGTCTCGAACCTGGGTCCTCGGCCTCCCAGTCTGACGCTCTATCCACTGCAACACTGCCTGATCAGGCCATTTTCTGGACTTTTGAATAAAAATCTATCCAAAGAGGTTTGCTTTTGCCTGCCTTTTAAAATGTTATGGAAATGAGACAAACAAGTGTCATTAAAAAATGCTGAAGCACAGCCAGTTGTAACTTTTTGGGGGTGTTTTATTTCAGTGAAACTTGAAAGCTTCTCCCACATTGCCAACATGTCTTTAATTTCACTTGTAGAAATCACTTCCTCCAACTCTACCTCCTCCTGACTACTAATCTCTTGCAGAAGCTCCGTATGTTGCATCATCTGTAGCTCCTTCAAATCCTCAGTTGAGAGTTCCTCCTCATGTTCCTTGACAAGCACGTTTACATCACCCTCGTCTACTTCCAGACCCGTCAACTTTCTGAGGGACACAATCTCCTCCAAGGCTTCTACCTCGGTCTCAGTCTCTGGTTCGAATCCTTTGAAGTCCCTGACTGCAACAACATCAGGCCATAACTTTTTCCATGCTGAGTTCAAGGTTCTTCTTGTAACCTCTTGCCATTCCAAGTCAATAATGAGTAAACATCACGATGTTGTAGTGATCTTTCCAAAACTCTGGAAGGGTTAGAATTGTATTTTCAGTCACCTCAAACCAGAGGAGGAACAAGTGCTTTGTATGAAGCTTTTTAAAGTTGGAAATGACCTGCTGATCCATAGGTTGCAAAATTGAAGTTGTGTCGTGTGGGAAGTAGAGGACTTTCACAAATTTGAACTCATTGAGAATGCCATCTTCAAGACCAGGTGGGTGGGCTGGAGCATTTTCAAGGATTAGTAATGCTTTCATCGGGAGTTTATTTTCTTGAAGATATTTCTTCACTGCAGGACCAAAGACTAGATTTACCCATTCAATAAAAAAAGGCCATGAAACCCATGCCCTAGCATTGGCACGCCACATAACCTGAAGTATTTCTTTAAGAATCTTGTGAGTCTTAAAGGCTCAAGGATTTTCAGAGTGATACACTAGCAGTGGCTTTACTTTACAGTCACTGCTAGCATTTGCACACAATGCAAGGGTCAGAAGGTCCTTTATGGGTTTATGGTCTGGCAGCTTCTTCTCCTTTGCAGTGATGGAAGTCCTCTGGGGCATTTTTTTCCAAAACAATCCTGTTTAGTCACAGTTGAACACTTATTGGGGGATGTAGCCTTCCTTTGCAATAAGTGCAGCAAAACATTCGATGTACTTCTCATCTGCTTTAACGTCGGCACTCAGCACTCGCAGCTTCACCATGCCTCACCACCGAGTGGATGTCAGATCTCTTGAAATTTTCAAACCAGTCATGACTTTCCTTAAACATATCCTCTGTTGCCTCTTTTGAGGTTGATGGTTCTTTCTTCTTCAAGTTGCCATAAATAATATGTGCCTTTTCGCATTTACAGTCTCCATCACTGTATCTCCAGGTAGCTCTTTCTCTTTCACCCACACCAGCAGAAGCTTCTCCATTTCTTCATGGATATTTGTCCTAAAGTGAGACAGAATTGTAGGGTTTTGTTTTTGCTGGATTTGTGCTTTTGATGGCATCCTTTTGTTTAAAGATGGTACAAATTGTAGAGGTATTGTGGTCATACAACCTTGCCAGTTCAATCACTCATACACCACTCTCATGTTTTTCTATTATTTCTTGTTTTACTTCTATCGACATCATTCTCTTCTTCTCACCACTGTCCTTTACACTCACTTTCTTCAGCCCCATGATAGCACACAAAAAAAGTTAGTAAAAAATGCAAAAATGATGCAAGAATGAGTACAGCACATGAGATTCGACTTGATTCTGTGGGTAACACATGAGAAAGAACGAGATGCTGGTGTTGTGCTGCCAATACTGGACCCATGCACCAACGCACCAACTAGCGGCAGCTTCCCGAATCACTACTTGTATCTTGGAATTTTGCTCGGATCTCAAACAAAAATATGGACCAAGTTGCAGCTTGTATCTTAAAAAAAATGTTGATCTGCTCGTATCTCAAGGCACCACTGTATTTTCAGAGGCAACACAGTCTTGCACTGGCAAGACATAGAAACGGGTTTAAGAAATGCAGTGACTTGACAGAATAACTCTAACTTTCTAAATGTGAAAGGCAGACAATACACAGACTGTAGAAGACTGTTATAAAAGCATTAGATTTTATGACCAACATCACACAATGCTCTCCTTGACTAAGTAGTTTTGGTTTATTACCCCAAATTAGCCACATGTGCTTTATTCCCTTATACCAGAATGTTCATGCAAAAAGAGACTCTAAAAGGAGTAAGGGAGTAAGAGAAGATCTTTAAGTAATATTCATCTGAAGCAAGGAAAAAGAAAGTCTTCATAGTCTTTCATCAGAGAGGCCCTGAGTGACAAAATACGGCCCATATTGGGGTTATTGTCTAAACAAATATAGACTTCTGGTTAAATATCTTGAGTCTTTGGCTTCCTGCTATTCTAAGGACTGGTGATCAATTTTCAAGCTTTTTCATCTCATGGTACACATAAACTAATTTCTAAAATTCTGTAGCACACCAAAAAATGTGTTCTATTTTTTGCCAGTATGACAGAAAAGTAGGTGTCATTTTGGTTCTTTCACATCAGATAGCTGTTGCTGTGTTGGTTGCTGTCACTTTCTTTATTTTACAGTCTAAGGGAAAAGATGTCAGTGCCCTTGATTAAATAGTCAGGTAATGCATGTTTTAAAAATCCTTGCAGCACACTCTTTGAAAGTCACTGCTAAGGACTATCAAGAGAAGCAATGTGGCATAGTTTTATTAGACCCATTGGAGCTGTAACTAACCATTGGAGGGAAACACAAAGTTTTAAAAATCCATTATGATTCATTTTCTCAGGATATCTAGCAAACCTTACAGGAGGCATTAGTAGTCCGCTTATTTATAATTAACAAATTGCAAACACTAATGTGTTTTCCCATCAGGATCTATTTAAATGACAGCTTTGTTGATGTGAGGCTTAAATATATAGGTTCAAGTCTCTGAAAGATATGTTTTACAGAGATTTTAGGACAATACAATGTGTTCTCCTGATAAGATGTCTTGTCATAGCTCCTATTTGAAGTGGTCAGAAGGGAGAATCACTTTGGCTTCCTCTGCTGGGGGCAGCATGTTAATGGACTTGGGCTACATGCTTAGCTCAGAGAGAATGATGCATCCAGGGCAGACACAGTGGGAAGGAAGTAGCTCTTTAATTAAGTGTTGGGATTCAGTTTCCAAGGTGTTTATATTTGGAATTTAGGAATCACCTCTGTCAATCAAAATTGAATTAATTTGCTTTAATTAAATTAGGTAATTATCAAATAAATCATCAATGTACTTAAACTGACAGGTAACATGGTGTTCATGTCTATTTAGGATTATTAGAAAATAAAATCATATGTTACAGCAATTCTAATTTTCAAATAACTTTAAAAATGAAAATAATGGGCAAACCCTGCTGTTGTGCTAACTTTGCCCCTGTCACTGGTTTTCACCAGACCACTTCTGCCATATTTTTTTTAGGTAGAAATCTAGTGTTGTCAATTCATAGTATAGACCCCTCTAAAGACAATCACTCCTTTCTTTAGTATTTGGTAAGAGCCATGGTAATCTTGTCAGTCTTATAGATACGGTTTTAATCTCTTTTATTTTTTAATGTTACTCAGATATTATAAGTTATTTACAAAGGGACCATAGACAACAGCATGGTGATTAGTAGAGGGAAAGGGTGGTGAGAGGGTGGTAGGAAAACATAAAAGGTGAATAAATGGTGATGCAAGGAGACTTGACTTGGGGTGGTGAAACAGAATACAATATACAAATGTATATTATAGAATTGTACACCTGAAACCTACATTATTTTATTAACCAGTGTCTCTCCAATAGGTTCAATACAAATAAAAAATTAAAGCATTACATTATAAGAATAAAATAGTACCATTTCTAGTAACATCCAAAAGAAATAATCACAAATACAATCAAAGAAATACATACATATCCAAAGACATAACGTATATATGTATACAAAGCAATATTCTAAAGCCGTTAAAACAATTTTCTTAATAACATTATATCATAATGCTATATAAAAAATAATTTAGTTTTCCAAAACCCTTTACAAAAAATAAAAATAGAAATTTAGGCCTCACCATGTGCTTCCTAGACTTAGGTAATGGGGTGTGATAAAAATGCTCTTGGGAGGGGTCTGAAATGCCCCAAACCACAAGTCTGGACACTTAGGTAAAAGACTTCAGCAAGACACCCATATGAGTGGGACCCTGCCTGTTGCTGGCTATAAGAATTCAGAGTTCCAACCATTGATTGCACCAAGGGTCCTACTTGGAGCCTGCTGTACTCTTTACTTGACCAGACGTGTGTCACCCCTGTAGCTGCCTGGCTTGAGACCTTCGCTGGCCTCTCCATCTGGGAACCGCACCAGCAACAACAACTTCATGCCCCATACTTGTTTTAATTGCTTAAGCTCCCTTTCTGTGTTCAGCCTGCATGTGGCTCTAGAAGCTTATTGGGGAGGTCTCTCCTAAGAAACCTGGCATAACGTGTGTGACAGCTCCTTTGGGGCTTGCTCCATTGCTCTGACGATTACGCACCCAGCGATACAATGAGTCAGGTCTTTCCTCACTCCCCTTCTCCCCCATGCAACAGCTGACAAAGCAATGTATGATAAAGGATTTTGCCTTCCTAGGAAAAGACTTCAATTTCCCTAAAGAAATTGAGATATACGGAGTGGTGGGCATCAGTGTTCCTGTTATCACCTGAGGAAGAAGCCTCTCAGACTGAGGTGTGGTACGGTGGGAAATATTCTGAGCCTCTTCCATAAAAGCCTCCTCTTTGGATATGGAGGTGATGGCCTCGTATTGCCTGGCAGCTCCCCTGCCAGCAATGTCGAGACCAAAATTTCTGTATAAGAGAAACATGGCACATCCCAATTCAAGGGAGGAAATGCACCTTGACTCAGGTGCATGTTCATAGATTCCACCAGTTTTGACAAAGGTTGTTTGCTTATTCCAGATGGTTTGGGGAGGAATGCTAATGGAAATTCAGAAACTTGTCCTATATTTACATCTCCTTGGCAAGTCATGCTTTGTCTTTCGCTTGTGTGTTTATTTGGGTTGACTAAGAAAAGGCCAATGAATAGGGAGAAATAACCCCAAATTTTCCACTGTTGATTTCTGCTACCTGTACCAATGCTGACAAACAGCAAAGTTTGACTCTACTTTCACAAAGATGTTGTTCAGTATTCCTAAGAGCAGAGTGCTGCTGTGGTAGATATCAACTTTTGCTATTAACAAACAAGCAAAAATCTCAGAGGTATATAATGTACATTATTTAATTACACCCACACATTTTCTGGGGAGTCCCATTCAGGTTGAGGATCCACAAGCATCAGCTGTGGTTTCTCTGAACCTCAAGTCTCTTTATGAGACCAAAGGACTGTGGCTAGCTGGAGTATTTTCTTCTCGTGATGATCACAGAAGCAAAGATGGCAAGTCCCACTGCACAAGTCTATTTCAAGCATCTATTTGATATACCATTGGCCAAGGCAAGTCACTGATATCCCATTGGCAAAGGCAAGTCACAGGAAAAACCCAAAATCAAGAATTGAGAAAGTTTACTCAGCACACCATGAGGCTATGACAAGGGTGTAAATGTATAAATATAAAGCAATTCCAGGGAAATGAATAATTGTGGCCACTAATTCAATTGATCACAGAGAAAGAAACCTGAACTCACAACTGAAACCATACCAGCTGCTAGAAAGAATCTATTTGGTCATTCATCCTTCATGTAAGTATATATCCACAGATCAACAAGCTTTTAAAAAATAAAAATAAAAAGATGAAAAGACAACGATTTATCATTTGATATTGAGTCCTTGTATTTTGTAAGAACAAAAACAAAAACAAAATAATTGCTGATTTCCAGTCCTGAACTTTACACCAATATGCACTGCTCATCTCCTCTTCCCAGGGCTGTATACAGTAGGATACTAATGCAGGGTGGAGGGATTTGAATAAGGTTTAAGCGAAATAGGCATTGTTCTCGATGTACCTGCCAATTGTGGACAGGAGCTTGTAAGTCATTTGGAGTTAAGAGACAAGTATCTAAATAGAATTTAAAGCTATTTTCCTAGGAAGAGTTAACGTGTATTGTCCTGAGTCATTTGGAAAGACATCTTTTTTCCTCCATCCCACCAGAGGGTAGTGGATATAATTTTGGTGCTTCTACTGAAGCATTTGCTTTTCATCTCAAGTCAAGATTATTACTTAACAGTATGTGTCCAGTGTGGAAATTCATTTAAAAAAATTGTACAGTGACAAAAAAAACATTTAAGTTGCATATTATGAAGAAGAGGAAATGATGATTACAGACTAGCTCTCTAGTAACCTATATCTAGAAATGCCACTTCAGAGACATCCATAAGATCTCCAATAATGCCCTTTAATAATATCATTTCTCTTAAAGAAAAAGAGAACTGTTAAATAATACATTAAATAAATTAACTGATAAATAATGTATGATAGTTGGAAACTAATGAAAAAATCTTGCAAATTATGAGACTGGAATTTTGAAAGTTGAAGAACATGCTGTAACTATGAAAACATGGTGAGGCTGAGATTCATATCCAGTTTTTCTTATTACTCACAAATCCTCCTGAAATTAGCAGAATTCAGCCTGTGATTCATAGACTTGCATTTATTCCTGGGCACCATCTCTTATCTTGTCTAGACAGAAATATGTTAATTAGCATAACATAGATTGTAAAATTATATCATAATTATAAAATTATAGCTGATTTTACTAAATTCTTAGTCTTCAAATAACATTGTCATTGCATTTAATGGTCAGACTCTTATTATTTTGAAACTTAGCCAGTGTTTCTTAATTAAAATTTTCTTTTTATTTAGATTTGAGGAAGAGAGACAGAAAGAAGAAGGGAGAGAGAGAGAGAGACATCATTTTGCTGTTCTACTTAGTTATGCATTCATTGGTTGATTCAATTTTGGGCCTTGAGTAGGGATTGAACACATAACCTTGGGGTGCTGGGACAATGCTCCAACCAACTGAGCCATCCGTCCAGGGCTTGGGGAGGTGTTTTTAAAATGTGCTTTTTCTGTGAGCTGAAGTTTATTTTTTTTTCATCCCAAATAGTCAAATTTATTTTCTTCCTGCCTCCTTCCTATCTACCTTCTTGCCTTCTTTTCCCTCACTCTAATTTTTGGTTTATTTTTTTTTTATTCATCAAGTTATTAAAATACTTAGTAAACCATAAAAATCACACACTGTTTTATTTTCTGTAAATAGCCTAAAAATCAGTGATATTTTAAACATGGTCCAAGGGACTTTAGTTATGAAATATACACTTGGACTGCAGAGTGTACTCTTATAGACTGAATCTCTCATATTAATTTACTTTATTTAAATCCAGTGCATATATTTCTGTAACAAAATTAATCTAATTTGCATATATTCAAAACAACAAAGGAGAGACAAAATTGGAGTGTTCCCAAGATATCAGTGAGTCTCACTTCACATGGTGCTCAAAAATGGTATTAATATCACTTGACTAATTACAGTAAATAATAATAATAATAATAATGAGCTCTAAATTATGTTATCACTAACTCCTATTGACTACTTTGGTTTTGCTTCTCCAAGCTCTTTCCCAGTCCATTTTTGCAGTTGAGCACCGCAGCAACCCGATGGGAGAGGTAAGGCAGATTTTTATTGGAGAAGGCATGTGTTCCCTTGTTCCCATGACCCATTTTATAACAGGGTTCAACTCTTCAACAATCTCTGGGGGAAACGTTGGCAGTTGCTTAATGACTGTTCACCAGCTGCTCAAAGGCGTTTGATGAGACCCGAAGGTGGTGCTTCACCAGTTCTAAATTCTCTGTGAGACATGAAGGTAGACATTGTGGATGAAGGAGGTAGAAAGTCAAGAAAATGAGGTATTAAATGAATATAAAGAAAAGAAGTAAGCTTTAGTGAAATAGATGTATTTAGGTTTGTCTTTAACTGCTTAAAGTCTTAATAAACATTTCTTCTTTAAAGTAAGGGATAACTCACAATAAATCCCTCTGACAATATATGAAAATCAGTTTTTTAAAAAAATAGCATATCTGTTTAATAAACATTACACTAGTAACTTGCTTATAAGATCCTTCTATCAAGAAGTTTTAATATTCTATTTTATAAAATAAGTTTTGGACTCATCTTTCAGAAATACCTTTAGAATTGATTTACAAGACAACATATGAAAACATATCTTGTTACCCTAAAATTGGAGTATATTCTACACTCAAATGTATTCACCCAACTTGAGTCTTACTTTTCTTGTCCATTTGTCTTAGGTTGTTGAGGTGATTCTCTAAACTCAAATAATCCCTTAATGTGATATTAAAGTTAATCACATGAAATACTGAATATCTTTTACACAGCATTCCAAAATGTTATACCCCCAAAAAAAATTTCTACAGGAAAAATATAACTTCCACAAGTAATTAAATTAAAAAAAGGAAAAATAAGGCAGTGGTCAATTGGATAAACAATCTCTCGTAAAAGTCATTGAACAACCTGGAAACTCACATCTTCTGTATAGAGTTGCACTTACAATGCTGTTCCTGTGATAGAACAATTTGTCCAGTTATTTAAACTTTGGTTCCATTTAAAAAAGTATTTTTATTAATAATAAAATTTTTAAAGAGTGGTGGTTAATAAACACCCATGTTTATAGATTTTGAAACAATCAAAGATAGTTTGGAGGATATTGATCTTCATTGTAACAGAATGCTATGTTAATGTCTAGAAATAATTCCTAGAAAAGCAAACCAGTGGTCAGAACCAACTAAACGAATAAATATCCGTGAATGTGTGCATGTGTGTATCTATGTAGAGCCTTCACTGTAATTGACAACACTGAAATATTATGTTATTTTGAGTCATTTCTAATGAATAAGAATAATATCCCCAGGTTTATAAAAGATGCATAAATTCAACTAATAGACTTTGTCATAAGGGATGCAAGTAGTAAAAGTTCTAAAATAAACTGGCATTCCCAATTTAGTTGTCTGCCCAAGCTAAGCATTCTTGACTGATTCTTGTGCCAACTACTAATTGCAATAGGGCATCCTAGGGGAAGACATATAATATGAGATCGGAGTTGGTAAATTTATATTCAGCTGAGCACTTTAGTTTTATTCAAGTCATTTTACCATTGCTAATAAAGATGCTATAAGTTTCTGGTTTTAAAGTGTGTAGGGTGAGGTATGGACCGGGAAAAATTAGGATGTAATATAATATTCATTCTCATCTATCAGAAAGTGAGAGCAACCAGGACAGACCTTGAAACAGAAGTCAGAACAGATGTAGTGACATGCCTGTGAATCTATATCAGGAGACAGTAGTCATTATTCCCAGTGATTCAATCTTAAAAGAAGGGACTTAACAAAATATTATTGTGGTATAGCAAAAAGTGTCTGCAAGTAAACATGCCAAAAACATAATTAAGGAAAATGAAACTTGTTATTAATGAAACAAATTGAGAAGCTGACAGTGAGAAGAAAGGGATTTGGGAGGCTATTTGGAAGCAAAATCAGTAAAAACCACTTTAAAGAAAATAAAAATGGTTAGGCAGGCAGGCTTTGGGCTGAAATAAATGAAAGTAAAGGATTGTAAATCAATAATGCAATAAAGGGGGCAGAAAGCTAATGGTCCTTTTGTTTGAAATTTTAAATGGTGCTTTTGCATTCCACTGTAAACCTTAAGTGATGGCTTTGTTAATTAAAGCATAGAAAGCCTGCCATTCCACTTGCCTGTGTACAACCCTCTCTACTTTACTGAGCCTTGTAAGCCTTGATTTTATTTATTCTGTATTTAGGTACATTTAGGTCTGAATGAAGAGCTATAGCACTTTCAGCAAAGAAGAACCAGATTCTCAAGACAAGATTTTCTTTCTTTTTCTATTCTTTCTTTTTCTTTTTTTTTTCTTCTTTTTTGTTTTTAGAAAGACAGAGACAGGGACAGGTAAGGACAAATAGGAAAAGAGAGGGATGAGATGCATCAATTCTTCCTTGCAGCACGTTAGTTGTTCATTGATTGCTTTCTCATATGTGCTTTGACCCCAAGTGTCTCCAGCCAAGCCAGTGACTCCTTGCTCAAGCCAGCGACTTTGGGCTCAAACCAGCGACTTTGGGCTTCAAGCCAGAGACCTTTGGGCTGAAGCCAGTGACCATGGCATTGGGTCATGTCTGTGATCCCACGCTTAAGCCAGTGAACCTCCACTCAAGCTGGTGAGCCCACATTCAAGTCAGCGACCTCGGAATTTCAAACCTGGATCCTCAGTGTTCCAGGCTGATGCTCTGACTACTGCATCACCACTTGGTCAGGCAAGATTTTCATTTTTTAATGATTAGGTTCAATAGATTAGAAGGAAAAACATAAAGGACACAATTAATAAATTAGAAATATTGGCAAGAGGTAGTTAAAGACCAAAATATTTAAAGATATTTTAGTCATTACCTCTTGTGTCTCTCGGTACAGGGAATACTGTGAAAAATTTGAAAATGTCATCTTCTATTAAGGGTGAGGGCCTTTTATATGGAACATGTCTGTAATCTTCTGATACAGGCTAAGCAGCCAGCCTAAAACTAGGTTAGAGAATACGGAATACCATGCTTTAGCAGTCTGTTCTCTGAGGTGAAGGCCCAAGGTATTTTCTGTACCCATCCTGATGAGTCAATGATCATTTGGCAATTGGTTCGTATTATTTTGTATATATGCCTGCATTTCATATGTGTGTGTGTGTGTGTGTGTGTGTGTGTGTGTGTGTGTATGAATCTTTCTCTGCAACTTTCACTGTTCCCATTTTTCTCTTTCCTCACTCCTTTTCCACTATCTACAGCCCTTGTACCTCTATGAAATTTAACTGACAACCTGCATATTCATTAGCCTTTCTGGTATTACCAAAAAAAAAAAAAGTCTTCTAATCAGTTTTCAATTTGCTAGCTCTCTGATTTTATCAAGTGTTCTTTTACTCTATTACACATTATAAGAACTCTGTGTGAGGGTTAATTTCAAAGAAGAGTCTCTAAATGCCATTTGTTATCATGGTGTTTAGGAACAGGGCTTTGATGATGATCCTTTTTATCTATTTTATATATTTTAAATGGGTCAAACAAAAAGACTTACCCACTGCATGCCATTTGTCATTAATGTAGCTCAATTATCTTCCTTGGTATCTTCTCTTTTTTCATACTAAATAGCCTTTGTCCTCTGAAACTCTCCTGTTAGAAAATTGCTTTATAGTAATCACATTTCTTACTCTTCTCAAGATCTTTTCTATGGAATAGAAATGCTTTGTCGTCTTGGAAATTAGATGAGAAAAATGAAATGTGTTGTGTACAGTGAGGGCATTCATTTACCATTGTATCTTTCTGAATTTTCGTTTCCTTCCTATGTATGGGGGTCCACAAAGAAGTCTGTCTACCCTGATGAAAATGCATTCAAAACATTGACATTTCTAGAATGATAATAAAATGGTATATTATATTAGAAGTTAGTGAGAGGCAGGAAATAATTTTTATGTAAGCAAACACCACATCTCTTGCCAAAGAATACTGAAGGTCCCCTTTATTTAATGGATATGTAGCTTTTGAATTTTTCAGAGTTAGTGTATTAGAACTATGAGTACAGCTAAAGAAGGGGTTCTATCAAAGCCTTATTTTAAAGGTAAAGAAACTGAGCCACTCTGCTAATAAAGACCAGTTTTGGAATACCTAACTCTTAACCCTATACTATTTTTATTGTATGCTATTGACGCCTATCTTACTGCTGTGATAGATTGGTATAACCATTTATAATTTTGAATGGATTATTTTTCTCAATCCAAAGGTGTATAAGCAACTAACAATTATGTCTCTGAGGCACATCAGATAAGAGTTGGTGATAAAAAGAAAGCATAATAGCTGTTTGCTTTCCAACTTTAAGTTGGCCCCTCTATAACCTTAACTTTTCTGATTGACACATTTTATTTGATCACAGTATTTTATGTGATTGACACCTCAGGGTCAATTTCAAACTTTGAGAGTCCTCATTCTTAAAAGCTTGAAGCTTTAGAAATAATTTAGTAATAAAAATGATAAACATAAAAACATTTAAAACATATATATCATATATAATTTCATTTAATTTTCACTATAACCTATAGAATTAAAGTTGATTTTTGAGGAAAAGAAACTTACTAAATTTAATGTTAGTAAATAGCTGTGATGTGTCTAAAATCTATAAACTTATCTTCTGTGCCTGGGTCTTCTGCTGCACTGTATTATCTCCCTTTGACGTCTCCTGATGCAAGCTTAACGCAGCAATGCCTGTAGTAAGTAACTCCATATTTATATTCAGTCAAAATAGTGATTGACATATACTATTCAAATGTGTACGCCATTCACTTTAGCCAATGGCATCCGTAGGAGCCACTCTGCAATGTAGCACTTTCACTGCACTCACATCTTTATCATTGTATCCATGTACATATCCATGGTACTTTCACAAACTGGCTTACTTCACCAGAAACCAGGATAGCTTCACTGTATTAAGAAGTATTTCAGTGCTTTGGGCTTTGCTTAATATTAAGGAAACTTTCTATGTCTAGATCTATAACTAGACATCATAATTCTCTTTGCGAAATTTTGTTTTAATGTGACTAAGATAAGTGAAAAATTTTGAAATCTCTTTTATTTTACAACAGACTTTATAAACATTATAAATTTGAAAATATTTTGAAGACTGGGTAATCAGTAAAAGTTGAGGAACTATAATGACATGTTTAATATTAACTTCTTTTTCTAATCTAGTTTTCAATTAATTTATTTATTGAGTAAATATTATAATTGAAATGCATAATGCAAGTCATTATATTTAGGAAAATCCATAATTTAGTATCTTTCTTTATATAGTAGCTAAATCAGTTTACCAAGTTAGAAAATTATTTTGTTTTTATTAAGCTCCTGAAATCCTAAGTAAAGTAGTAACAACAGTGTTTTCTATAAATTAAGTCTTTATTGACATATCTTATATTCTTGAAAAGGCTTTAGAAATTTTTTCATATAAATATCATACAGTTATTTTTATATATATTCCTTATGAGGTACTATTTTGTTTTAGATATTTTGAATTAGATTTATTTTCTTTTCATTGCTATTTTCCTAAGTGGTTATTCTTGTACAGTTCTCATACATTTTGTTAGATTGACTCTTTATGTACCATGATTTGCACAACTCTTTATGTACCGTGATTTGTATATGAATATATACAGGATCAGAAAAAGATAAAATGGATTTTAATATAAGCAGCACGTGCTGGCTCTCACCCCTTCTAAGGTACTTGGAAGGAACCTAAAACATATCAACATCTAAGTATACATAATACACAGACATTATTAAGTGTATTTGAAGAGAAAGTTTTCAGATGGCCATCCTTTTATGACTTTTATCCCTGGTTTTTCTGCCTTGTTAATATACAAAGATTTGTGGAATAAGAAATGCATCCACTTTGGCCGGTTGACTTAGCAGTAGAGTGTCAGACCGGCGTGTGGATGTCCTGGGTTTGATTCCCAGCCAGAGCACAAAGGAGAAGTGCCCATCTGCTTCTCCCTCCTCCCCCCTCTCCTTCTCCTCTCTCTCTTCCCCTCTGGCAGCCACGGCTCCATTGTAGCAAAGTTGGCCCAGGTGCTGAGGATGGCTCCATGGCTTCCACCTCAGGTGCTAGAATGGCTCCAGTTGCCATGGAGCAATGCATCAGAGGGCCAAGCATTGCCCCCTGGTGAGCAAGCTGGGTGGATCCCGGTGGGTCACATGCAGGAGTCTGTCTCTCTGCCTCCCCACTTCTCACTTCAGAAAAAATACAAAAAAAAAAGAAAAGAAAAGAAAAGAAATGCTTCCCCTGAACTTAAGTCTCTATGGAAATAAGCCTCTTATCACATCTCAAAAATGCAAGAGGAGCAGAGTGAGCCTTATAAGAAGTTAGTGTGCCCTGGCCGGTTGGCTCAGTGGTAGAGCGTCGGCCTGGCGTGCAGAAGTCCTGGGTTCGATTCCCAGCCAGGGCACACAGGAGAAGCACCCATCTGCTTCTCCACCCCTCCCCCTCTCCTTCCTCTCTGTCTCTCTCTTCCCCTCCCGCAGCAAGGCTCCATTGGAGCAAAGATGGCCCGGGCACTGAGGATGGCTCCTTGGCCTCTGCCCCAGGCGCTGGAGTGGCTCTGGTCGCAACAGAGCAACCACCCTGGAGGGGCAGAGCATCGCCCCCTGGTGGGCAGAGCGTCGCCCCCTGGTGGGCGTGCCAGGTGGATCCCGGTCGGGCGCATGTGGGAGTCTGTCTGTCTCTCCCCGTTTCCGGCTTCAGAAAAATACAGGAAAAAAAAAAAAAAGAAGTTAGTGTAAGGATCCAACAGTGAGAGAAAATAAGGGGAAAAACGAGCAACCAAATGAAACAGAGGTAGAACCAGCTTCAAAATATCTATATTTCAGTCTAATAGTATGCCTCAGGTAGCCAGGCTACCCTAGCAAATCTACTTTTCAGATCTCCTCTTTGACAAAGACTGATAAGTCCTAAATTATATATTTGATTCAAACAAATATCTTATTTTTCTTCAAAATACTTTAGACTTCTTTTTAGCCATGTTATCCTACACTACAGCATAAGATCTGACCAGAGAGAGTCAGGTCAAATCTGGGTTCCCAGAGCAGGTAAAGAATATCCCATGAGTCATATTCTGTGAGGTAAAAATTTATAATACAGTCTTCTTTCTTTTCCTATTATAGGAAATCACAGGATCAAAACATTGCTTGCTAAACACATGTTTAATTTCTTATATTTTTGATAGTTTAATCTTTGATAGAGCCAGCACAAACAGCAAAATATACCTATACACACCTAGACCCACTAACACATTTACCTCTTCTTTTCCTAAACTGTATTAACCTAAAATAAAAGAACTTTACAATTTCCATATGAAATATGCAATCAGATACACATGTCCTCCATTCCATTTCTGTTACTAAGCTGATTTAAAGAATATTAAGATTTCTGCTTTTGTCATAATGAAATCATTGGAGCAGATTTATTTTTTTACCACAAACAAGTAAGAATGGGACCAAAAATATGAGACATATGTTTACAGACATTGAATAACAGGAAATACAAGACTGTGTTCCATGAGAGAAGAGAAACAAGTGATTCCTATGAGCACCTTCCATTTGCTTTCTAGACGGTTAATAAATAAGGCACTTGAGTCTTACTGAGTTGAGGAGACAAAGGTGGGTATTTGAAGTGATTGAGGTAGCTTGAATTTGCAGGGTGGAGACCTGAAGATGAGGTTGTTTTGCAGAGAAAGAATGTCACAATCTGCTGTGGAGTTACTTTGCATCAACTGCAGAATATTAAGTCAGCATGAGCAGACTGAAACTGTACAAAGCCAGACAATGAATGACCAGGAATTGTAAACTGAAGATAGTAAATCCTCAATGTTATTGATAGGATCTTCGATAGTTGTGTAGCAATGTATAATAAAAGCAATTTTACTACAGGTTAAATGATATGAGTTACATTTTTAAGGCATCTCCTTAATGTTATAACTAAATAATGTTTAAGAAAAAAACACAAAAACAAGCAGGCTTGACCAGGTGATGGCGCAGTGGATAGAGTGTCAGACTGGGATGTGTGGAGAAACCAGGTTCAAAACCCCGAGGTTGCTGGATTGAGAGCAGGCTCATCTGCCTTGAGTGCTGGCTCACCAGTTTGAGCACGGGATTGCTGATTTGAGCGTGGGATAATAGACATGACCCCATGAGTGCTGGCTTGAGCCCAAAGGTTACTGGCTTAAAGCCCAAGGTTGCTGGCTTGAGCAAGGGGTCAGTCACTCTGCTGTAGCCCCCCAGTCAAGGCACATATGAGAAAGCAATCAGTGGACACCTAAGGAGACTAAGGAGCCACAATGAAGAATTGATGCTTCTCATCTCTCTCCCTTCCTGTCTGTCTGTCCTTCTCTCTGTCTCTGTCACAAAAAACCCTTAAAACAAACAAACAAAAAACGGCATTATTTGAGGACCTGCTAAAATTTCTAGACCACAAGCAGGGCTAGAAGCCCTGTGCCTTCTAACAATCCAGAGAGGGGAGTCTCTGAATACTCATTGTATTCTGTATATACGGTATGTTAGATCACACTTTAGTTTCGGGTAAACAAACTCAAAACAAAATATAACCTAATTATCCCTAATAATATTAAAACAGTATTCTCAAAATGGCTTGTATCTAGCACATATAGAGATCCCTTAAAACTTAAAAATAAGGTGACAGATAGTACTATGAAAACAATTGGAAAAGAATTTGGATAAATGCTTTACTAAAGAGGATGGCCAATGAGCCTGTTACAAAATGTTTAGTCTCATTAATCATCAAGAATATGCAAATTAAAATCACTAAGAGATACTGCTACACACCCAATAGGATTACAAAACTTTAAAAATAAATACTGATGATATCCAAATTTCATGAGAATGTGGAGCAATGTTGATGCAAATGTAAAGTGGTTTAACCATTTTGGAAAAAAGTGGTGGCAGTTTCTTGTAAAGTTAAACTTCTACTTATTTGACATTCCAGAAATGTCAAACCCAGGTATTTATACAAGAAAATTGAAAACCATTGCCCACATAAAGACTCACATAAATCTTTATAGCAACTTCATAATAGCCGTAAACTGGAAACAGCCCAAGTATCCATCAACAGGTAAACAGATACACAATTTTCTACATATTCTTACCATAGAATATTATTTATCAATAAAAGTAGCAAACTATTCCTACATTCAATGATATATATGCCTTTCAAAATCATTATTATGGTGACCGGTGGTGGCGCAGTGGATAAAGCGTCGACCTGGAACGCTGAGGTCGCTGGTTCGAAACCCGCGGTTTGCCTGGTCAAGGCACATATAAAAAAAATCATTATTATGCTGAGCAGAAGACATCAGACATAAAAAGACATATAGCATGTGATTTTATTTACATGGAATTGTAGAAAAGGTAAATATAATTTTAGCAGCAGAAACCAGCAAATCAGTAGTTCTTTGGGGTCAGGAATTGAGTAGATAATTAACTGCAAAGCTAAATGAGAGAACATTATTATTATTAATACTTTTGGAATGAATATATTCTATCTCTTGATTGTGGTGGCAGTTACATGAATATACACATTTACTAAGGCTCATCAAACTGTAAACATAAATTATGTATTTTAATAATTTAAAATTATAACAGTAAGGTTGATTTACAAAATATAAAATCTATTTAAAGTTAGGTCAAAAATAGAAAAAAAGAAAGTGTTGCTTTACCAACAGAAATAATTTTTGCCTATAAGAAAAATAAATGATTCATCTCTGTCGTTTTATATTTTCATTAATTTTTGTTACAAACTAAGGAAATGATTCATGGAATATTATGAAGGGCATAGAATATTTAACTAAAGAAAGTGTACTGCTGTGCAAACACATGTTAATTTTATTTCCTAAAATAATTTAGGATATAGAAGGGTACTAGGAACTGCATAATTTTCTTCTTTATGTAGTTTGTGAACCATATCTTAGTGAATTCTATCTTGATCAAAAAGGAGAGCACAAAGAAGAAGGAGCCAGTGGCAAGTCTGTTGTATGACCAAAATGCTGATGCTTCACCATCTTGCTCTTTCAGGTCTTCACAAATCATAGAAATCACATAACCTACACTAAATCCATATAGTTTTGTTGATTGTGTCAAGATAGCACAGTGTTTGGAGTCAGAGTATCTGGTTTACCCAATGACTGTGGTTAAGTGGTTGATTCTACCTGCAAGCTTAATAGAAAGAAAGAATGTCACCCACAAGGCAATTAAGCTATAGTTAGAGTCTCATCGAAGTTTATTACTTGCTTTAGATCATTGTGCATTTGCTGCAAGGTATACCAAGCCAGGACATGCAGTATGATTGCTACATTTCTCCATAGACCAAGTCATAAGCCATTGTCAGCATGAATTCCAAATAGGGGTAGCTTTCTATGACCCTTTCCTACTTTTCCTCAAACTGCAGAAAATGTAGACAACCCCTTGAGGTTCACTTCTTGGAAAATGTCTCTCAGTGCTCTAGAAAAACCCTGCAATGACAGTAATTTATCACCATTAGTTTAGTCACTGGACTAATTTTGAGCACCGTATTGGTGACATATGTGAAAATTGAACAAAGTTGTCAAGTGTCAAAAATCTATAAAATGGTAAAACACTCAGTTTCTAAGAGCTTTCTCAATGCCAAGGATGGAAATTTCTCTGCAAGCCGTCCTTTTACTCTAGATAGGTTGTTGTATAAATATGGGGCCAACTCAGTGTGAAGGAAAACAGAACCATGACAGTCTTTCTGGATGCCTTATCTTAATATCTGGCAACTAACCAAAAGCTGACCCATTTTATGCCTTGGAGCACACTTGAGAATGTTCACTGGTCTGATACTGTATGACATTGTAATTCAGTGTGTTTTTTTTTTCCATGTGAAAACTAACAAGTGTATTTTGCTGAGTGCCTGATACAAAGTGATATATCTTCAGCAGAGTCTGTAGAAACATCAGTTCGTTATCTTCATAACGAGATCTAAGACCATGTTTTTGTTTTAGAAATTCCTGTGTAACCAAGTTTGACATCAGTTTCCTCACCAGCTTCAACAGCAGGAAAGCTGATGCTACCCGTGTGTGCGGCTTCGGTCAGCTCAACCTCCCCCAGCCTTCCCCCCACCCCCCTATATCAGATGAGGAGGTTGATTGAGCCATTTTCTTAAGGCAAAACAGCTCATCACAACAAGCTTTTGCCTCATATTAGGTAGTGTGCTAAATGATTCCCATCCATTTTCTTATTTAATCCTGTAAAAGTATGAGGCTTTTATGGGTAACACTGCAGTTTTAAAGATGAAGACACAGGCTTCACATTGGGGCACAAACTGCCCAAGGACATATAGCTGGTAAATGGCAAGACACAAATTTGCTGCAAGGTTTATCTGAATCCAAACAATGTTCTGGAAACATAATAACGTGTTGTCCTACTCTAGCTCATGTTAGTTAGTGGCAGAGCCAGCACAACTAATTGTGATCATAAACATATACCCAAGTGCACTGTGGAATTACCTATATTTCAAATGACGTGATCCAGTGCTTTTCAACCTCTTCTGCACTTGGCGACCTGTGACCTACCCAACCAGAAAAAAGAGCACAATGAATAAAGTTTTATCTTACCAGGCATAACAGTGCAACATGTTAAAAGCTGGTGCTTGATTTCCAAACTCCACATGTACAATGAATGCATTGAATACTATGATACATGTTTGTCCTAATGCTTTTTGTCTCTTGCGCATGATTTGTAAATGCTCTGCACAGTGCAAAAGGTTGGCCAAATGATCCTACACATTCCAAGGATATCTAAGACTACTTCAATATTATTTTTATCAGTGATGTAAGCTGGTAAGTGTCAATCACCCTGAGCATAAGTGAATTTAACTAAGATCATTGGGTCTCTAATCTTCATACAATATCAGGGTGGTTAACTCTTTTGTGGACCGACACAAAGTTTCAGGTGGACCGGCAGTTGAAAAACTCTGATATAATCCATTTTTCCAGTCAAAGAGGATATTTAACCTCATTAAATCCTTAAACTAAGAACATTATTTCTCCAGGACTTAGTGCCATCTAAATGGCAGAGAAACAGGCCCCCCTGCCACCCCCTGAACCATTATTATATAAACCCAAAGACTACTAAAGACTCAGTTATTGAGAAGAGGAACCATGGTAGCAGGCATAAATAATAGCTACCCCAGTTACTCAACAGAACATAGCTATTTGGAAACAAAGATCTTATATAAGTTATCTATAGCTCCAGAGTACGTACTTATCACATTATAGAATAGGAAAGATGCCCAGGAAATATTTGCTGAAAAAAGGGTGAGTGATGTTTATTCTCTTAGGGAAACTTGCACTTTGCAGGAGATGTATTTCCAACATAAACCTCCAACAGAACTGCATAGAATCACCTTTCAATGTCAGTCTCCAGATGTCATCACCACACATAATGCATCTTTACACTCAGAAGGCCTCAGATGTAAAACATTTAAGGTTTCAGAGGCACAAAATAACAGGTGTTTTGTCAAGGAATGTTTTCTCTTTGAGGCTTTGAGGAAGGTAATATTTCCGTCTCTAACTCCTTGACCTAGAGTCTTACTATCCGTCAGTGGTTTTGGACAGTGTGCTGCTATCATTTGAGGCAGGGCAACTCTTTGTGTGGAATGCCCTGCACATTGCAGGACGTTCAGCATCCCTTGAACCTGCCCTCTTATGCCCAGGCACTTGCTGCTCTAGTCGTCGTAAAAAACAAAAACGTGTCCCTGGAACCAAAAGGAAGCTTCCGACAGAAGACACCTGAAAACTGAGAAAGAAATATTAAAAGTTAAGCTGAAAGAGCTCGGACTGATTCATCTGGCTAACAACCCAAATAGCGGAAAGAAGATAGGTGATATTCTCTGAAGGAAAAAGTACAGGAACAGCAGTGGATTCTCTGAGCAATGTAATAATTTTTCTAATAATACATGAACTTTCAAGCAAGTATCAAAATGTATTAAATAGGAGATAACACAAAAGTGCTACCACATCCTGTTCACCCTTGTCTCTAAACTCTTGTTGGCCAGAAAGAGATTTTAGAGAAACTATGGTATAGATTGATGTCTGGATGTTTCGGAGTCTGACTGGGGAAGAGCATGGCGTATTCATATTTAAAAGTGTGGTGATTGCCTGGGTGGGGGAAACATACAGGGGGAATAAAAGGGTAGAGACTTGGCTTCGGTGAGGGGGAAGTGAACACACAATACAGTGTACAGAAGATGTGTTGTAGAATAGGCACCTGAAACCTGTGTAATTTTATTAACCAGTGTCACCCAAATACATTAAATTAAAGATTATCTAAAAGGATCAGTTTCAACAGGAAGCAGGTAGAATGAAAACGTGACAGCCTTCATGTTGTTAGGTTGTCACGGGAAAGAAGAGTTTCAGATGTAATGCTCTGTGTGTGTGTGTGTGTGTGTGTGTGTGTGTTTTGAGAGGATGTGTGTGTGCTTGTTCCATCATATAGGCAAAGGATGCTACTATATCTATAAAGAAGGATAATAAAAGGTGTTTCTGTGGCGTATACACATTGGGTACCCAACTGTGGCAAACTTCAGGAAAGCATGAACAAGAGTCTGATGGAAAGAAATGAACATAAAAGTGTAGCCCAGACCTTACTCTTGCATGAACCTTCAGTCATTGATTTTTAAATGGTTAGAATGAGAAATGCTGTTGTTTGAAATCAGCTTCTAAATGGTGTTGGTAAAAATGTAAAAAACAAAACAAAACAAAAACAACAACAACAAAGAAAGAAAGACCAAATGTTTTCTTAAAGGTGTTTCATTAAATCTCCTAACAGCAAAGACAAGTGTGTCTTTCAAGAAGGTTTCTTTTAACTGGTTTAACTTCTGAGATAAGTGATTTGTCAACCTTTGAGGGACAACAGCTTTGAAAATTACCCAATGCCAAAGAGTCTTTTGTTCATGGAGACTCTTCCCAGCCCAGCTGTCCTAGGGCACAGGTAGGCTCACAGGAGCGGAACACCCTGGTGGAGGCTGTGGATGCCTTGGAAGCCCCACTCAGCCTGAGAAGGCAATCAAAAGTGGATTTTACTCCCAAAAGAAACTTCAGCTTGGAAAGGACTGCATAACATATTTGCTTGCTAGGGCTGCCATAGCAAAGGACTAAAGACTAGGGGGCTTAAGAACAGATATTTATTTTGTCTCAGTTCCCAAGACTGAAAGTCCAAGTTCAAGTTGAGAGGAAGGTTGGTTTTCTCTGAGGACCATGAGGGGAAATCTATTCCACCACACTCTTCTTCAGCCTGCTGCCTCTTCTAATGGCTGTCCCTTTGTCCACACAACCCTGGTGTCCCTCTGGGTGTCCAAACTTCCATTTATAAGAACATACATTAGTTTGGATTAGGGCCTACCATAAGATCTCCATTTAACTTAATTCCCTCTTTTAAAGGCCCTATCTCCAAATACTGTCTCATTCTGAGAGACCAGGGATTGGGTCATCAATATATGAATTATGGTGGGGGTACAATTCAGCCCCTAACTAGTAATTTTAAGACACTTCTTAGAATTCTGTGGGGGGATTATTTTGGTGTTTTTTTTTTGTTTGTTTGTTTTTTTTTGTTATTGCCATATTGCTGCCAACTAAAAGGTTCTGAAAAAAGCTTGGTCATTTTCTCTAGTGCAATTTCTCAAGTTCAGCACTATAGGCATTTGGACTGGGCAGTTCTTTGTTGTTAGTTCTTTCCTGCACTGTAGAGTGCTTAGCAGCATGTATTCTCTGCTTACTAGATGTCAGTAGCTCCCCTCTGAATTATGACAGCTTAAATTATCTCCAGACATTGTCAAATATTTCTTCAGGTGCAAAATCCCCCCTCCTCCAGTAATGGAAATAAAAACATGGAGCAATAGTAATGAAAATGTTGAGTCTGAATAGAGCTTATTTTGACTTTTCTTCTGATCAACATCTATCACTGTTAGTGATAGACTGTTCGGGGTTTGCTAGGAGGTTCTAGGTCAGTGTCTCCTAAAACTGAGATGTCTCTGTGTCTTAGTTTTATTTTATTTTATTTTTTTGTAATAATGATGATGATGGTAGTACACACCTCTTAGTATTTTTGAATAAATAATGGACTCACACAGTACATGACACACAATCATAATGGATGTTTTTTGTGGTAGCAGCGGCAGTCATATTGGAATCTTAAACTGTTAGTAGAGTGACCTCAGTTCTAAATGTGCAATGACCCAGGAACGTGGGAACTTTACCTTGCCAACTCAACAGGCATACTATCTGAGTAAATGTCAGTTTGGGAAATAAGCTCCCTAAAATATACATGCAATTTTTCAAGAATATGGGAGCACATGTATTTTCCTAAGGAAAGATCCATACATTGTCATCATGGCCACCAAGTGTCCCATAAAGCACAAAAGTGTTAAGAGGCACTGCTTCACAGAGATCAAAACATGAAATCCGAAAGCTAGTCTTCTTGGGAAAAATTATGAACGTGATCAACCAGTAGCTGACCTAGTCATGAAGAAAGTCTGTGAGATACAAATACACAAAATAAGAAATAAAAGCAGAGAGAAATCAATACATAAACAGAGGAAATTGAAAGATAACTCCTAAGAGGCAGCTTTGTTCATCTCTACGCTAATAAATAAATGCTTATTATATGTTGAGACATTGTTATTGGTAATCATAAGGTATATGAGGTGTCAGCCCTGATCCTAGACTCTCTTTGTCCTCATCCTGTGACAGTATGTGGCCTTAGGAAAGCCAGATGGCCTCCTGACCGGGGGCTGGAGCCTCGGTCCCTCAACAGGTCACTGGCTGGAAACTTCTCCCCATCCTAGGGGTCCTCAATAGACTGTAATTCCTTGAGGTCAGCTAGTTTTGGCCATGGGATTTGAGTTTATATAAAGAATCTGACTCTTCATTGGTCTTCCTATCAAGTATCTATTAAGACTGTGTTTAAAAGGTGATTCACTTGTTCTTTGGCAGATACAAACAGTGCTCCTATGTCAGTTAAGAATGACATCATGTTTAGCAGGTCTCACTGGAAGTATCCCCATTAAAATATTAGAGTCAGGATTAAGCCAGTATGCCCTTTTTTGCAATAGTGTTTAGCCTAGTTTAAAATATTAGCTAACAAAATTAGAAAAAAAACACATGAATTATAAAAATTGGAAAGAAACATGTAAGTGGTCACTTTTTGCAAATGATAAGATTACTTATGTGCAAACTCCAAGAAATTCAGGTGGAAAACTCAAGTTTTAAAATGCAAGTGATAAATCAGACATCTAATTAGTTAAATTCAATATACAGCATGCATATATATTTACATATATACACCAAACAATCACAAAATATGATGGCTATGGTGCATTTTACAATAGCAAATGAAAAATGTTTTAAAATTAGAGTAAACATTAGAAATATATATGTATGTAGACAGGTATACTTAATAAATATAGATAAATTATTTGTATGAGGTTGTATTTAAAGTTTGCCTCTGGGGAATGTGAACTAAATAACTCAGGGTATCATAAGAGGACTTATTTTTCATTTTCTACCACTCTACAATTTTGAGTTTTGTGCCAGGCAGATAGATTGCCTATTTATTTATTTATTTATTTATTTATTATTTTTTAATCAGGAATAATTCTTTTTATTGACTTAGACTGAAGCATTTTTAAAATGTTTTTTTAATTTATTCATTTCAGAGAGGGGAGAGAGAGAGTGAAAGAATGAGAGAGAGAGAGAGAGAGAGAGAAGGGGGGAGGAGCAGAAAACATCAACTCCCATATGTGCCTTGACCAGGCAAGCCCAGAGTTTCAAACTGGCAACCTCAGCATTCCAGGTCGACACTTTATCCACTGCACCACCACAGGTCAGATTAGATTGCCTTTTTAAATTGCATAACTAAAATATATTTTAAAATAATAGCTTGCTTTGATTTATAATATCAGTGTTCACAATATCCTTAATTAAATTTTTCTTCCAGGAACAACAATAAGTTTAATTGAGAATGAATGACTCAAACTGCACAATGGAATTAGAACCACATATAATTTAAATGGGGTTAATGTAAGAAAAATTATAAACAATAAACAAAGAATATTTCTTATACTTCCTTTTTTTCTCTTGATTTTAGAGAGAGAGAGAGAGAGAGAGAGAGAGAGAGAGAGAGAAACATCAATTTGTTGTTCCACTTTGCATTCATGCATTCATTAGTTGATTCTTCTATGTGCCCTGACCGGTGATCAAACCTATAACTTTGGTATATCAGGTTGATGTTCTAATTAGCTGACCTACCCAGCCAGGGCTTATTATACTTCTTATGTGAACACAAATGTCCTCCCTGGTAAAAAAACAAACAAACAAAAAAAAAACATTATAAAAGACTCTCAGTGAAAATACATTCAGAAATAGTCTCTTCTAGGCTGGATTCTTTCAGCCTGCATTCTTGAAATTACCATCTGTTGTCTATTCAGACCAGAAGTTGTTTTGTGCTAATTCAGCCCTTGTTTGAATCATAACTCTTATTAATATGTTTAAAACTGTATTCCATTTCTTTTAAGGTCCACTTTAAGTCACAACATATATCAAAGTTAGTCATAGTACAGTCATATCAGCACGCTTTGTGCATTTGCCTTCCAAAATATTCTTTGAATTCTTCTGTTACTCACCTCTCTGTTCAGAAAACCGCTCAATCCCCATTTTGGGGGCAGATGTTCCACAATTTCTCTGTTCCTCTCAAGTTATGGAACTAAAAGATAGTTTAGCCATTTAGAGGGAAGAGTCATTTCCTGGTGGGAGAATGTGCTGGAACAGAATGACGTGCCATGTATGCATATGAACACAAGAAGACGTTCTGTGTAATACTGTATTAAATTTTTATCAGGACCATAAACATCTTACAGTTTTACTCCTTATTCATTCCATGTGCAATATGGTGCTGGCTACAAAAATATACCATTTTCATATTTTTTTCATGTTTATCATCTTATGCAATGGCTTCTTTAAACAAACTTTGAGGTGGTTATGAGAAAACTGGGGCTCTGGTGGCTATGCCTCTGTTTATGGGAGAGAACACTGCAACTGGTAATCAATGTGTCTATATATCTGCATCATTTTTCTCTTTAAGAGAGAAAGTTCATGTTAAGTGCCTCCAGGAAAATTAGTAGACGATAGAGCAGAGTGATTAAGAATATAGACTATGGTGTTAAATAGTCTTGCATTTGGAGAATGGCTTTGACATTGATTAGTTATATGCCCTTGGAAAGTTAGTAAGTACTATCATTGTCAGTTTCTTCATAAATATATTCAAGATCAGAATAGCACTTAGTTCATAGATTTGTTTATTAGTTCATCTGACAAACATTTATGCGGATCTACAATGTGATGAACAATGTGGATGCTACAGTAAGAAAAGCAGAAAAAATACATTTTCTTTGTGGAGTGTCAAGTCCAGTTGAGGAGAAAGAGATTATTCAAGTGATAATACTGATAAGTAAAACTTACACCACTCCAGGTTCAATATGTTTAATTCTGTGGCCAGAGCATCAGATGTGCACCATTTCCGGCTCTCCATACTTACTGTTGCCTCTGCATGACATGTCCTTCCTTCCAAAAATTCACAAGAATTATCATCCCCTCTTTATCCCCATCTCTCTTCAAATGTTGCTTACTGCAAAATCTTTCCCTGACCTCTTTTTCTAAAATAGACCACACACTCATTACTCTCACCTCTTACCTCGCTGTTTTCATTCCCAGCACTTAATCCACCTGAGATACAAAATACTTGTTTATTTTGTATCATTTATCTTCCATTATCAGAACATAAGTTTCATGAAAGCCAGAGTTCTGTTTGTAATGTTCCCTGCTATATTCCACACTGAGAAAAGGGCCTGGTACAACGTGAGCAGTAAGAAAGATGATAGATGATAGATAGATAGATAGATAGATAGATAGATAGATAGATAGATAGATAGATAGATTATAGATACATTCATACATGATAGATTGATAGATGATAGATACATACATACATACATACATACATACATACATAGATGATAGATGATAGATGACAGATAGATGATAGATATAGATGATAGATAGATAGATAGATAGATAGATAGATGATAGATAGATAGATAGATAGATAGATAGATGATAGATAGATAGATAGATAGATAGATAGATAGATAGATAGATAGATAGATAGATAGAGTCAACTAATTAACAGTAGAGAGATCTGAAGTTAGTGCAGACTTTTCTGAGGAAGTGATGCTTGACAGAGACAGAAGAATCAATAGACACTAATCATGCAATGTTGCACAGGACGAGCATTCCAGACAGAAGGCAGCAAATACCAAGTTTGAAGATAGGAGTGTGTAAGTTAGGTCACAGATCCAAAACAAGACTAGGTTAGCTGCAGCAATTTAAGTGAAGGAGAATTTAAGAAAAAATGAGGGAAGGAGAAGCTAGACCCTACTGATTCCTGAAGGCCATGTTAAGCAATTTTGTTTCCATATCAGTAATGAGGAGCCTTAAAAAGTTTGAAAGAGAAAAAGATGGTGAGAGACAAAGATGTCATCAAAACTTTTTTTGGAAAAATCTCACTTTCACTGAGATTGGAGGGGATGGTAGGCAAGATAATGACCCTCTAAAGATGTCCAGGTCTTAATCTCCAGAACCTCAAAATATGTAGGTCACATGGAAGGAGATCACAAACCAAGGAAGACTCATGGTCTCCAGAAACTGAAATAGGCAAGGAAGTGAGTCTCCCCTTGATCCATCAGAAAGGAATGCACTTCTGCCAACACCTTGATTTTAGCCCAGTGAGATTCATTTTGGACTTCTGACCTCAAGAACTATAAGATAATAAATAAATATTTTCTGCAGCCAATAGCTTGAGATAGATTGTTACAAGAGCAGCAATACATTAATACAGAGAAGGTAACAAGGGTAAATTCTCTAATGAATTATCTGAGATTATATACATAAAGCACTTAGTAAACGTGACTGGTCCTAGTACACATCCATTAAATATAAACTTCTTTCTGTTGTTGATGTCATTTCTGAAGTTGTTGACATCACTAAGAAATACATGCTTATTGAATACAAGGAGCTATACCTAATGTAGCTTTTCTTATATTGAAAAATGTAATTAAATGATATTTTAATCTTTATGAGCTCTTATCAAAGAACCTAATGAACCTAAATTGACCTTCAAGACCTCGATTCTTTTCACATTTCACAAGCTGTAGATTCAAATAAGCAGTGAAGAATATAAAATGTTTAAGAGCAGTTTCGCAGGCCTCCTACTTGATGTTGCGATAATATTTGCACCGTTGGGCTTTGCAACTGACCTACAGGAGACTGTTAGGAAAGGAACAGGCTACTCTGCACTCAGACATTGTAAAAATAAATAATGATGCTTGTTATGTGATCTCCTTGCAAAGAGATCCAAATTAAAAACAAATGGTGTTCACTCAACTGTATAACAATATAGCACTAGTAAATAGACAGATAGCTGTCAAAGACTGGAACAGAAAATAACAGATCCCATGTACTAGAACATTAAAATACTAAATTAATAAATAAGCAAAAGCACTTCCTCTTTACTCCACGGATTATAACCATCAGCTGTAAAAATAATTAGGTGATGCGATGGCAAATGATAGCTTTCTAAGTTTCTCTGGAGCCCTTGAACTACCCAGCCTATTAGGATGCTCCATCTACTTGCTAGTCTTTCTGTGTGATGGCACAAGCTTACATCTCTAAGCATTATTTAACAGTGCAAAATGAAGAGCCACTGGTAGGTTTCAACAAAGAAGCCTGCCTTAATTACTTAGGAAACCGAGCCTTAATTAGAAAACTGTAATGGATTTCAAGAAGAAATATTTCAAGGCATTCTACTTCTGTTTCTTCTCTCTCTGAAAATGGAAAGAACTAATCCTATTCTCAGCTGCAAAAGTCTCCTCTCTTAGGAGTCTAACTCTACTGGATGATGTCTATTTAAAAAGTCTCAATGATGCCTCAAAGATGCCTTTGAAAACCACTCAGTATAGCAGTTATTCTGATGTGATTTCAAAGCTAGAGAGAGACATTATCATGGAAACAAGATCGGGGCTGATTTGAATTTCATCTGCTCCTGATGCTTATGTCTTCCTTGTGAAGGGATAATGCCCCTTTATGGCTTTAGTCTTTTTCTGCTTTACCAAAATGTATCATCAGGAATAAAATATGGTGCTTCTAGCTGGGAGTAACAAAGGCTGGTGGATTCTAACTACAAAGTTTCCATATTGTTATGTAAAAAGAACTTTCTATATTTTCCTTGGAATTCTATCTTTGAAATTCTATCACAAAATCTGTTAAGTCTTAAGTTTGTAATGAAGAGTAAACATTCTTATCTGATTTGATAGTCAATAGAGTTTTTGAGAGGGGGTGATAATCAGATCATTCTAAACTGTGATTGGATTTAAGAATAACATTTTATTAACAAAATTTCTTTAAAAAATCTTTGTTAGGGGACACAAAAAATTCTGTTGGTTTTTTTTGTGCACATCATAAAATATTGCAATGCTTAAAGGCAATACAAGTCTGGGCAAAGGTAGATTTAAACTTGATACAATATAATACAATAATTAATAAATAAATAATACACAAATAAACTGTTTCTCATACTCACAAGTTGTAAACCTACTTTTGCCCACCCCTTATTTGCTTTGTGCCAAATAGAAAGTCATGGATTAATAAGTAGCTCCATAAGAGGGTGTCTGCTAGTTTTACATAAACAGAAAATTTAGGGAACTCTGTATTTACTCAGCAATCCTAAACAGGTTGTGCTCTGAGAAACTTAACATTTGGGACTTGCATCTGGTTTGAATTTAACGTCCTGTGTTATAGCAGAATTGACCCATATCAAAACTACTATATATATTTAGGCATCTTTTGAACTTCTAGGGTAATGTGGAACCTGGAAGGTCTCAAGTCTTGTTGTGTTAAAAAATACTGGAGTTGTGTGTGTGAGTGTGTGTATGTGGTGTGTTGGGGTGGATGCACATATATTCTCTGCATATTCATTCAGTTGGGGTGAACAAAGGGTTGAGTGTTTGAACACACCACTCCTCAGCTCTCCAAATGTGTTCCTGTGCAGTCTTGGCTCTTTTTCCTTCCTCTAATTGTTTAGGATTCCGTGTGTTGAGTTGTTTTATTACTTCTAAGATTGTATGGACAACCTATCAGAGCTCAGAAAGGTCATCAGCACAATCCATTTACATTTATGTTAAATAAGAGTCAAGCTTCGTGAGAGAGTGCTGATGGTGGTGGCCTTAAGAAAAATGTTAGCTACTATTCACTTAACACCCAGGGAGGCATCCCTTCTTTACCTATGAAGACATATTCATCTTAATTTTTAAAGACTTTTGAGAGAGAACCCTTATTAATGGCCTTATAATTGTCCAACATTCTGTGTTTTCAATTCATATATCCCTTGCCTCTGTTATAAACTATAAAGTCCAATAATTTATCCAAGCTAGGCTTTGCCTTCCAGGTGACTGATGCCAATTCTCTGTGTATGGCTGTCCTTAGAGATGATACAGTTGAAATATGGGTGAATTTTAGAAGGAGGGTTTTTTGTTTTTGTTTTTTCAGTTACAATTGTTTAGGTCCCTACTTGTTAGTATATTTAGTCATGTAGTGTAATGCTCTTATACAATGACATTGAGTGGAGCATGTTTTATTTCTTCTCTAACTCAAGCGGTGTTAGTGTAGGTGCCAGGCTTTAACTGTTAGCTGCTATTAAATCTCTTCTGCAGGTGACTTCCTCAACTCCTGTGGCTGATGATAAAGTATATATTTTTTTCCTTGGAAGGGAATGTGCATTATTGTTGATTCTCCTATGGATCAGTATAAGGAGGGGAGGAAAGAAAGAAGGAAAAAAAAAGCTTGACCTCTTAATATTTGCAATCAACTTGAAGAATATCTGGGAGATATATTTAAAGAATGACCCTCATTCAATATCTTTTAGTATTCCATAACATATTCTCACTGCCAAATGTCATAGATTCTTTTTTTTTTTTTTTTTTGGCTCACAAGGGGTCTAACAATAATAGACTCCCCAGTCCTTTATGCTCTAAAATGGAATCAAAATTTTTGATTTGAAATAACTTATTACATAGTTTAAAATGATCATCCTTGATAGATACTATAACTAACTCTTTGATTTCCTTTCCATTGGTAGTTTATTCTTGTCAAAGTATGCAGTTTCCCTACAATTACAATAAAACAGCTCTAATACTATTTTCAGGAGTATCATGGCGTGGAAATTTATGGGCCTCCTGTTACTACCCAAAGTGATAACAGTTCCTGTTTCTCTCTGACAGTGTTTCTCCAGAACCGCCTATGCTGATTTATTTCCCACAAAATGTGCTAAGGATTTCAGACACTAATGCCATTCTTAATTATTTCTTTTAGTGAAGTCCCAAAAGATTGAGTTTTATTAATTGCTGAGTGAATCTGGTTATGGTTTGGGATCTAGAGTGCACAATGTGAATGGGAAATAGGCATTTGAAGGGGGTCGAATTTTATTTCTAAATGGCTAAGTATTTTTATGGTCAGATTAATTAATTAATTATTTTTATTTTTATTTTTTCTACCACTGGGTTAGTGGGAAAGAGCAGAGCCCAGTGTTAGAACTGAGATATATACAGAATGGAATAAAAACTAGAGCTTTGTCCTCTGTTCCTGAGGTATATGAGTCATATTGTTAATTATTTGCCTCATAAGTGAAAAGAAATATAGTATATGGTTTAGAAAATTCAAAACCAATAAGCTAAGCCCAATAATTTCCTTGAGCAGAATGATCTATGTGGATTCATCAGTTCCATCCTCTGGCTACAAAAATCAACTTTATGAGAGAAAATTGTTAAAGAAGTGTATCATTTTATAATTCTGAGAATGTTGTGAGGTTATGTGGTAGATACTTTATAATAAATAATTTGTATCCATATCTTTTTTCAGAGCCAGACAGACCTAGGTTCATAATGTGTGTCAAAAGTTACTAGTTGTAAAGTGTTTGCAAGGTAGATATTCCTTTCAGGGACCCCTCCATCTTTAAAATGGGAACAAAAATATTCAGCCCATAGTGGTTAACAAGAGGATTAAATAGAGTAAGAATACCTTAACCGAGTGGTTCTCAAACTTTAAAGAAAAAAATATAAAGTCCAAGCATGCTTTTATGGTAATTAACAAAATAAATATGACAAAATTAAATTTACTCTGACATTAAAAAACGTTCTTATGTTACATTTTTTGTTATAATTTTTAGAATTCATAAGAAAGAGGGGCTAAAAATTTTAAAAATGACAAAAAAGTTATCTTTTATATATATATATATATATATATATATATATATATATACACACACATATATATATATACATTCTTAGTAAGATTTAGTGAACCCGGCAGGTCCTGGTGCAAATATGTTTTTTTCATTCTTGTGTTTATGAGAAACATAAGCCTGATGTGTCCTAGCAATTTCTTCAATGCTTGGGCATATATTTGAAAAGCAAACTCTCATTTCCTCATCAATACATTGAAGAGTTCCTCTCTTTTTACTCTTAATTGTGTTGAGTGCAGAAAACCCCCACCATACATATCATCTTAACTTTACACCAAACAAAGGATAGAAGAAACTTGCTCCATTCTTTCCGGGGGACATGGGGTGTAGTGTAAATAATCCAGCACCACAGCTTAACAGCCTTTTGCAACCTAATCAGGCAAGTGAGGTGGGGGGTTGAGCAGATTGTCAGTTTATAGACAATTTCCCACACCTCTATCCCCCAAAAATCTAAACTCCAAAAACCATGTTGGTTTTTTGGTCCCCAACAGGCACATATTTCTCTGGAATACCATAGGGCGCACCTGGAAATCTTCCAGGGCTCACACATTGAGAACCACTGCCTTTACCTAATAAATGTTTAACAAATCATTAACATAATACATAAACAGTGGTAGTAGAGCTAGACAAAGATGTAGGTACTTTGCACAATTTATTTAATATTTAAAATAACCCTGGGTGTTAGGTGATTTTTTTTTTTTTTTTTTTGTATTTTTCTGAAGCTGGAAACGGGGAGAGATAGACAGACTCCCGCATGCGCCCGACCGGGATCCACCCGGCACGCCCACCAGGGGCGATGCTCTGCCCACCAGGGGGCGATGGTCTGCCCCTCCGGGGCATCGCTCTGCCGAGACCAGAGCCACTCTAGCGCCTGGGGCAGAGGCCAAGGAGCCATCCCCAGCGCCCGGCGCCCAGGCCCATCTTTGCTCCAGTGGAGCCTCGCTGCGGGAGGGGAAGAGAGAGACAGAGAGGAAGGAGGGGAGGGGGGCTGGAGAAGCAAATGGGCGCTTCTCCTATGTGCTCTGGCCGGGAATCGAACCCGGGTCCCCGCACGCCAGGCCGACGCTCTACCGCTGAGCCAACCGGCCAGGGCTGGTGTTAGGTGATTTAAAAGCCCATTTTCAATGGTGACATTGTTAACTTCAAAAATGATTAAGTAGCCTGTTAGTATTTGAGACCCCAAAGTCATCATGGTGAAAGTGATGGTGATGGTAAAAGTGATAGTATAGACTCAGACTATGGAACAGACAGAAGTCAGACCGATCTTTCATTATGCATGACCTCTTTCTCCTAGTGAGCTTTCTGTGGATGTGTGATCTCCCATAAGCCCTAGTCTCAGCGCATGCTAGAAGCAAACTCCATAATGGCTGGTTGAGCTTGCAGTTGGTTTCGCTTTTGGGAGACTGAAACTGAATCAGAAAAGCCAGTAGCAGAAAATGAACTAGAGAGACAATTCATTCAAAAAGAAAACCCGGACTCGAGCCATTGAGATTTTTGGCAGGGGCTGGCGTTTCAGAGGCAAGCATTTATCCTTTGGAGGATTTCATCCAGTTACTTTACCTCCTTGAGTAAACTCTGATTTGAGTTACTGGAAAGATTTCTTTTTTTCTGCCAGCAAAGTGTGAAGGCTATCTTTATCTTTGAAAATGGTTGCATAAACTGTTCAGTATACTTGACCTTAGATGACCTTTACTCAGGCTTTAACTTTAAGAGCATCTTTTTAATTTAATAGAGAAAACCCAATTGCAGGAACTTCTATTAAAAGTAAGCAGTGATTTTTTATATTTTACATTTAAAAGAACGATTGTTTTTTATTGTTTTGTGTTACTCTGCTTCACATAGGAAAGAGATGTTCCTAGGGCAGAAAATTGATTGCGTGATTTTTAGAAAGTCTTCATAAAAAGTCAACACAAGCAACTAACAATATTCAGTGCTGAGTTGTAGTTGTCAGAAGAAAAGATCCATCCAGGGAGCAATGAAGCTCCTTTCATTCAATTAAATTTAATTAAAAAAAAAGAGAAAAGGCTGTTTACTGTGGTTAACCATGGCCCATTAATGAGACACCATTTTCTTCCACAGCCCTGTGGCTCCACATAACACACTTCTGCTTTAGCTCCAAAAGCTGTTCTATCTTTAGCACATTATAGTGGGAAAGATTCTGTTGTTTGTCTGTTTTTAACTGTGACCAATACATTTTCCACATGTAATGTAGATGAAAGAGAAATGCATAGAAGGAAAAGAAATAAAGAATAATGTGATAAGGGGAGTAAAAGATCAATATATGATTAGCAGAAAATTATTAAATTTATTTCAGGTAGAGTTCATGACAAATCTAAATGAAGGCACTTCTAGTTCACACACATTAAAATTCTATGACAATGCATAGCATAAGGCAGATTAATATCACCTTCCAAATATTATAACAAAGTCTGAAATCAAACAGCAAAATCTGTGTAAGTCTGTTGTGATGCACACATGAGACATGGACTAGACATTAGGGCACCTGGATCCTTACTCTACTTTTAAAATTCATTTTCTGGGTGAACTTATTTGTTATGTACTATCTATAGGTTTGTTTATCTAAGAAATGATGCAAAGTGATACATATATGCCTTTCATAGTCTCTTCTATGTCAAAGTTCAAGGAAGCCTGCATTTCTGTGGAAATATATTTACAATTTCTACCTTTCTCAAGAAAATATTCATATACCATTTTATGCATTGCATTTGGGGTCCTATACTATAAGTAATAAACGGTGAAAGTGGTAGAATAGACATGCCTTATTTGGGGAAAATTTTAACACCTACATTTGGCATAGTTCCCTAAGACTAAAGACATATTCGGCATCTCTCTCTATAGCCGCCATTTCTCTTTTTCTCTATTTCACAAACAAGTTCATAGATAACTGAAGGATTATTATTAAAGCCATAAGGTAGGCTTCATGTAACATCTCATTGTGTTGTCTTATTTACACATTGCTTAAATTGGGCACCATAATCTCCTTTTAATGTATTCCTATTATCCATTGATTCATTCACTGAATATTTAATGAACAGTTACCATGAAACAAACATTGCACTAGATGCTGAGTATGTGTTGCTGGGAAAAAAAAAAAAGAAATACCTGGAAGTTCATCACTTGGGTGGTAGAGAATAACAGGAAAACAAAAAGTTACTTCATAATTTTAAATTTAGATTTAATAGATTTCAACGAAGTGGTAGAAGTATATAAGTGACAGGAATGAGCTGTTTAGATAGAACCAATAGGTTGGTGGCATTAAAACTGATGTGAAGGATGACATGGAATCTGCCATGGGAAGAGCCAGGAGGAAGAGAGAGGAACCCACAGAGCAGTAATTGGAGCATGGGTGTGATTTGGAAGAGTGGCCTAAGATAAAGTGAGACGAGCAGTGAGATGACAGTGGCAGGATCTTGGAGACTGTGCAAAGTTTTCAGGGTTTTTTTTTTTTCAAAGCTCAAAGGAAAGTTGTTGAAAAATGAAAAATAATGTGATTGAAAAAAAAAATCACAGTGTAGAAAAATAATGCGCTATCACCCTTTTGGAAGAAAGCAGAAAAGCAAATCTTTACTGTGATACTTAGGTCATCTTTCCAGTTTACCGTATAGTTTTGTCCATTTTATTGGTAAGAAAACTAGAGTTCAAGCGTGTTAGTCAGTCCAAAGTTTTCAAACATGGAAAGTTGGGGAGCCAGGAAATGAACCAGTTTTCATGGACTCAGAAGCTAAGTGCACTTTTAACTCCACCTGTCTGCCTCTGTGATGCGTCAGCTTCCTCACAGGATGGATGAGAACCTGGACTTGTCTGCTCATGAAGGATGGAAAATGGAGATCTAGTTGCAGAAGGACATGACAGCCAGAATCACCGCTGTAGGAAGTAGGTTTTGAAAAGACCAGGGTGTAAATACCAGGGGATTTGCAGCGAGTAGGCTCCATGGCATGTCAGAGAGAAAATCACTTGGCCTTAGGCATTGACCAGAGACCAGGCAAGTAGTGAGTGACAGAGAGAATGCATGCTTTTGAGTCCACGCATCACAGAATGATAATTCTGGCACATCATCTCTGTAAGGCCGGGCCAGAAACACAGCACATGGATTTCGGCCAACATCAGGAATTTGAAGCTGAGGTGATAATTATGAGGCCAGAAAAGGAGCTGGAAATGGTCTGGACTGAGATTTTTTTTTTTTTAACAGTAAAGTGGAAAGGAATGAAAATACATCACATAACACGTTAGTCCTGTCTTGACACCAGAAGGCCAGATAATTAGTTTATTTTACATTTTACTTAATCTTTTATTTTGGCCGAATGAATCTCTAAAATGTTTATATAACATTAGATAGTGCTGCAAATGCTAGTTTGTATTTAGATATATTAACTTAGATTAAACTATATCAAAAATAATTATTGTAAAATCAACTAATCCCACTTTTAACTCATTGGTTTTTTTTTTGTTTGTTTGTTTCAGAAGTAATATACATACATGATTATTAAATAGTATAAAAGACAGAAAATTTTCTTTTTTTTCTTTTTATTGTTAAGTGAGAGACAGGGAGGAGGAAAGACAGATTCCCTCTGTGCCCTCACTGGGATCCACCTGGCAAGCCCCTCTATGGGGAATGCTCTGCTCATCTGGGACAGGTGTTCCATTGCTCAGCAACAGAGCTATTTTAATGCCTGAGGTGAGGCCCTGGTGCCATCCTCAGTACTTGGGGCCAACTTTCTCAAATGAACCATGGCTGCAGGAAGGGAAGAGAGAAAGACAGAGAAACAGAGGGGGTGGGGAGAGAGAGAGAAAAAGAGAGAGAGAGAAAGAGAGAGAGAGAAGGGGGAGGCACAGAGAAGCAGATGGTCGCTTCTCCTGTGTGCTCTGAATCCAACCTGGGACTTCCACATGCCAGGCAAATGCTGTACCATTGAGTCAACCGGCCAGGTCCAGGCACAATTTTGCAAAAATAATAAAAGTTGTTAATGCAGAATCCTTTCCAGACTACACATACACATACTTATGTGTATACACTCCAGAAATAGGTGCTGTCAACAGTGTTTTAATATATCTGCCTATGAATTTTCTGTGGTCGTATAAAGCTGTAGAGAAATACACCACGCTAACCACAGTATCGTCATCTCCTCTACCATTCTTTTTTGAGAACTCAGTTTGAGCCATGATGTTACCAGGGTTTCAGCGTTTCTTGCTTTCTTAGGTAGACTTATTTTGCGGGTGACCACAAGAGCCTCACTCTACCACTCTAGGGTGTGTGTCCACAATGGCACCATTAAAAATAAGAGAAGAAGTGAAGCTATTGGAATATGCTGCAAGGGTCAGGTCATTGCAACTGCATTTTCAATCCTGAGCAAGTGAATCATTTTCTTACACATTTCTCAAACACACCCTAAAGATCTCTATCCAAATCAGAATCCTGTGGCTTCTTCACGGAATGTGACTTAGGGAGAAATGAATTCCCCTTAGAGAGCGTCAGATCCCTCTTTTGTTATAATTAATAGTTTCATCTCCTGTGGCCAGTGTCCTTTCAAAGTAGAGGAGCTGCTGATTTAAATTCTTTTAATTTAAACTGAAATGAATCTGTCTGGCATCACTTGAGCTATCACCCAAGAAAATGTGATTATACTTCTTTGCTCATGAATAGCACCTATACATCATACTATAAATCACAGAGATCTTATTTTTATGAATTAAACATGAAGCTTATTCTTCATGATTGAGCTATTCCTTTGGGGGAAATATGGGAAGATTCTAATTCTATACTGTTCTGATATTTCTAGCAAATGCCATCAAATTATCACTTCCTTTGCCCTAAACAAAGGTCATAAGCAAATTTCAGCTCCTTGGAAGATAGAGATAAAGTGATCCCCAAAGTCCCAGAACCATACCCATCCCCCTTTGTCTGAAACCCCTGGTTTATATAATCTCTATGTTTCACTTGGCCCCTTACGCATTCTCTTATATTGCTAACTATCTTTACTTTTATTAACTTATATCTTTTATGCAACCTGAAGGCAAAAATAAAGTATATTAATTTGTCAAAAAAAATTTTTTAAGAAAAAAAATGATGGCTGTAGTTTAGGAATCAAACCGGAACTGTTTCAGTTTGGTCATTCTTTGATCTCCTGGATAGCTTTGGCCAGCCCTACGGATCTATAATTCTTTCTGATTGTTTGACTTTGGTTTCCTAAGAATGGAATAAAGGAAAGAGGCCTGTGTTTGAAAGAATGAAAGGGAGTTTATCTGTTTAAGACTATAGTCTAATGAAGATAGGCTGGATTTTGTAATTCTGGTGTGTGATCTTTTATGATCACACATCTTTATTAGGCAATAAAATAGCTATACAACTAATGAGACAAAGAGATGAAAGCAAGTAAAGGTCAGAGAGGGGGAGAAAGAAAGGTGAGCCCGTGAGCATGTGTCCTGATTTATGCATCAAAGCAGAGGGATCAGCAGGGCACAGAGCAGAATGGGCAGAGCCGAAATGAGAGGTGAGTTTAAGAAAAGACCACCCACTTCCCAAAGATTGCTTCAGAACCCCAGCAATTAAAATTGATTATTTATTTTTGATTATAGAAGGGAGGTGAATAGTTTTTTTTTTTTTTTTTTTACACAGAGACAGAGAGAAAGAGAGTCAGAGAGAGGGATAGACAGGAACAAAGAGAGATGAGAAGCATCAATCATCAGTCTTTCGTTGTGACAGGTTAGTTCATTGATTGCTTTCTCATATGTGCCTTGACCGTGGGCCTTCAGCAGACCAAGTAACCCCTTGCTCAAACCAGTGACCTTGGATCCAAGCTGTTGAGCTTTGCTCAAACTAGATGAGCCCACCCATGTTCAAGCTGGCGACCTTGGGGTCTCAAACCCAGGTCCTCTGCATCCCAGTCCAACACTCTATCCAGTGCGCCACTGCCTGATTATAGAAGGGGGGTGAATAGTTTTCAAAAGAAACTTTGATGCCTAATGCCATCTAAGCATGATCTCACCAGCCACTTGGAATAGGATCGTCTTCATTGTTGCAGGGCAAGATTGTGAAGGCCACAAAGTGTCCACAAAGCTCCCACTGCTGTCACCAGTCATTGTGGTTGAAAGGGTGATAACGATTCCCAAATGACAGTGTACAAATATTATTTCTTACTACAAATGTTCCTTTATAATTCTGTGTTGGAGAACGGGGAGCAATATAAAAGCATGGCAGTTTGCATGGAGAAACATAATTTTGCTCACTTTAATTACTGCAGCCGGTCTTGCTTGGTATATTCTCAGTAGTAGAATATTAACCATTAGAAAGAAGCTTTTGGTTTCCTCAATAATATTCAGGGCAGATGGAATCGAATTGCTCATTCTGTACCATTTTGAAATATTACAGACCTCACATTAATGTAGTTAGGTATAATTCTTCACATCTAATGGGAGCAAAACTTTACTTAAGAAAAGGCTAGTTTTATTATAGTAACTTTCCTAACTTTAACATTTTAAGTTGACTTTAACTAGAACAATTAACCTTTATCTTCTTTCCCTGGTAGACTAGAATTAAAAATATTTATGGTTTGCTGCCAGACATTCACTTCTATGGCAAAGTATTGCCAATTGGTGTTTTCCTCCCTTTTTCAAAAGATGATTACATGTTCATGATTTACAAGGTATTGTACACATTTCAGCAGCAAATTGTGAGCCTTTATCTTTTGACAGCAAGAAGGAATTACTGCCCCCCTTTTTTAAATAGCCTTCCTACTTTGTCCAAATAAATGATTCATGCTGGAGACTTCATGATGTCTTTTGTTGGATTCTGTGAATTTCAACACAGGCAGTCAAAAGGGAAAAGTAGCGATGCATTTCTGAAAATTTCAGAAAATTATGGGTTTGATATGGGAAGGAGGATGCATTCAAATATCTGCAGTCCTGGTTTCTTTTTCCTTCTGTGCAAGGCTTAGAGCAAGGGAAAGAAACTAAAGGAGAGAGCAGGGAAGGAGAATTTCTTTCTCTCGCCTTCTCCTAATCCTCCCACAGATAAAGAAAAGGGGAGGCAGCAGCCAGTGGTCTGACTCCGACCACTGATGCCAGAGAACAAACTTCTGCTTATTTCAAAAACAACAGTATGCCTTTGCGAGTGTGATTTCTTCCAGAAATCCCTGAACATTTTCTTCTGGTTAAATAATAAAAATAAAAATTATAATTTGCGGCCCTGGCCGGTTGGCTCAGCGGTAGAGCGTCGGCCTGGCGTGCGGAGGACCCGGGTTCGATTCCCGGCCAGGGCACATAGGAGAAGCGCCCATTTGCTTCTCCACCCCCACCCCTTCCTCTCTGTCTCTCTCTTCCCCTCCCGCAGCCAAGGCTCCATTGGAGCAAAGATGGCCCGGGCGCTGGGGATTGCTCCTTGGCCTCTGCCCCAGGCGCTGGAGTGGCTCTGGTCGCGGCAGAGCGACGCCCTGGAGGGGCAGAGCATCACCCCCTGGTGGGCAGAGCATCGCCCCTGGTGGGCGTGCCGGGTGGATCCCTGTCGGGCGCATGCGGGAGTCTGTCTGACTGTCTCTCCCCGTTTCCAGCTTCAGAAAAATACAAAAAAAAAATAAATTATCATTTGTGCAGTAACGTTATTTTTGGCGTCAGTTTACTGGACTCTTTTATCTTAGAAGTAGGGGAGGCAGTCAGACAGACTCCCGCATGCGCCACTCTGTTGCCAACAGAGCCAGCGTCAGGGCCATTTTTTGCTCCAATGGAGCCTTGGCTGTGGGAGGGGAAGAGAGAGACAGAGAGAAAGGAGAGGGGGAGGGGTGGAGAAGCAGATGGGCGCTTCTCCTGTGTGCCCTGGCCGGGAATCAAACCCGGGACTTCCGCACGCCAGGCCAATGCTCTACCACTGAGCCAACCAGCCAGGGCCTAACTTTGATAATGGTTATACCCTCACATGTAGCAAGCTCCTATGGAGCTGTGGCTAATCAACCAGTAAACAGCGGTTAAAAGTTTGCAATTCTTTTACTCATGGTCAGATCCTGGCAAGTTGTTTCTATTTCTTGTTTGCCCGGGGCCCCAGGGTTTCCCAACTTAAACATTATTGCCATTTTGGCTTAGATAATTATATCTTCTGGAAGGCTGTCCTGTTCATTGTAGGATGTGTATAACAGCCCTGGCTTCTCCATTAAGGTGCTTGTAGTACCTTCGCCCCTCAATTTTGACAACTAAAGATATCTCCAAAAAATTGCAACATATCTTCTTGAGAACAAAATCACTCCTAACGGAGAGCCACTGTCGTTGCCCGTGTATATTCACCAGTGTGTTTCAGAAATGATAATGCAGGAATTCCCCAGTCTTCTATGGTATCTGAAAAGTAAAGGCAATTGGGAAGGTATGGCTCTGCATGGATTTTCTCTTGTTTAAGCTGAATACATAAGTTGCTGAGCTATGGAACATTTAACACACACAAATACACATGACGACTCACACATATTTGCATATATGCTGCTCGTGTTTTAAATCTCAATGTCTGTCCCATATCAGTTATAGTAAACAGAGTAGTGATTTTGGTATAAAGTACTAAAGATATTTTTATCCTTGCATTTTCAGAAATGTAATACAGTTACATATCTCCATAACTTACATAACTTGGAAGCCAGGTGTTTTCGTAGCAATTAGATGCTGTATTTAGACACAATTTTGTTTTAAATTTTATTTGCTATGTAGTCGTAGGTCCCATCAGAATCTCACCTATAAATAAGGGTCAGTAATATCAACAGTACCATAATAATAATAAAAACAACAATATGATCAGATGGTTGAAAAAAACAAACAAACAGGTAAACACGAGTGAAAGTGTACAGCACAGTGACTGACCCCTAATCTATACTAAAATCAAACATTACTTTCAACCTTTTAAATCATGAAGAGTTAAGTCAGTAACAAAAGGTGTAATTTTCCACTCCCCAAACGTCGGCATCAGACATATATTTTGAAGACTCTTTGGGATGTAATGGAAAAGGCTTGAAGCTCTGGGACCTCACAAGACTTCAGAAGACCTGGGATCGACTTCTAGCTGTGATTTTTATTAGGCACAGCTATCTGAAAAATTGTTGACCACGGAGAAATTTCAGGGTGAATCGACTGCTCCAGCTCCCTAGCTGAGGCCGCAGACTGGTCTAGAGGCATGGCGGGGCCCTCTGTGCCTACTCAGCAGTTTTCCACTGAAGACTGGTCTGCAGCGCCCGCTGCTCAAACCACTGAACAGGCAGGCACAACCACTGCGTGATCTTCTACACACCCTTCAACAAAATGGAAATCGGGTTGATGGAAAATAAACAGTTTCTAAAAAGAAATGAGCTACTATTTTCTTGGAAAAGATAAACACATACATTTGAAAATACTTCCAAATTCTGAAGCAAATCAGAGATGCATGGTTCCGTTTTCATGATTGATAAGTAATCTAGAAAGACAAACAAGCAGCTGGGTTGGTCCCCACTGAGTATCGCATTCCTTTGAATGCCAAGGAATGTATACTCTTGTAAGTCCACAGAGACCTACAGAGAGCCCAGTGATGCCTGTAAGCAAAATATAGAGGCTGTGAATGAGCTGGGATCTTGCAGGGTCAGAATAAAGCTGTTAAAAGAGTCAGCCCTGCAGAAGAAGGGCAGGAGAATGGTTCATTTCTCAGTGCGATTGGCAGCAACCTTCCAGTTTGAGCTGCTCAGGTAGGTCCCCGTTTCCCTGTTAGGAGGCACAGCGAAGCATCAGAATCCTTATTCTTATTTTGGTTGTCCTTCCTCTAATTCTCTAAACAGTAGTCATGATCTCCTTCCCGGCTCTCTGGACCTACAGAATAAAAAGGTTAGTGGATTTGGCAAATTCTCAGGAACAAGTGGGCAGAGGAGGGGCTGCCTTTTCAATATGGCTTTTAGGTCATTATGAAGTGTAGTGTTGAGTCAGAAATCCATGACCTACTGGATATAGCACATTACTGCTTTTCTTGAGATGCTGACTTTAACATATCTGTCTGGGTGGGTGCAACAGCATAAGCACTGCTGTTGGCGCCCATCCAACATTCTCTCATTTCATTGCAAACATCTGCTATGACCCCCTGCCTAAAGGCCCAAATGTGCATCGGAGCGCTTTTATAGGACTTGCAGTAAGAATTACTGGCATGGAAAATTGCTTCCTTGATGATCCATTTCAATAAGAAAACTGATGGCATGAAGTTTTCTTTTTTAAATGTATTGTTGTTTTTAACATCAAGTAGACAAAGTGATATTTATAATGTGTGTGAGATATAAAGAATCATGGTACTATGAAAGTGTATGTATCTACAACCCTGGTGCCAATGGTATTGCCCACAGGCCCATGCATATCCTTCTCCCACTTAGCTTTATGATGCTCTAAATGTTGTGTTTATCTCCCCTTCCTCCTCCCTTCCCTCCCTCCCTCCCTCCCTCTCCCTTCCTTCCTTCCTTCCTTCCTTCCTTCCTTCCTTCCTTCCTTCCTTCCTTCCTTCCTTCCTTCCTTCCTTCCTTCCTTTTTTCCTTCCTCCCTTTCTTTCATTTCCAAGTGAAAGGAGGGAAGATAGAGACACAGATTCCTGCATGCACCCTGACCAGAATCCATCTGGCAACCCCCATCTTGGGCTGATGCTCTGGCCATCTGGGGCCATGCTCAAAACCGAACTATTTTTAGTGCCTAAGATGAGGCTCCACGCAGCCATCCTCAGCACCCAGGCCAATGAGCTTGAATGTTTCAAGCCATGGCTGTGGGAAAAGAAGGGGGGGGAGGAGTGGAGAAGCGAGTGGTTGCTTCTCCTGTGTGCCCTGACTAGGAATTGAACCTGGGACTTCCACATACCAGGCTGACGCTCTACCACTGAGCCAGCTGGCCAAGACTCTTTCTTTTTGACAATCTTATTGCAAATATTCTGACATCATTTGAAATTTTTATGTTTTTGCATTTTATAAAAAATAGATATACTACATAATTTCTTTTAGGATTTTTTTCTTAATTCACTCTAATGTTCCTGAAGCACATGTATATTGTTACAGTTCATTTATTTTTCCCTACTGTATATTATTCCATCCTATTCTTAATGACTCTGTGGCATTTCCATTACTTGCAACTACAAATTGTGCCTGTGCATTCTGTCAGTGATGGCGAGTGCTCACGCAGAGAACTTTTCTCGATTCTTCAGCGTGCAATGGCTGAGTCATGTGATAGCTGCCCATTCAATATTTCTACATAATAGCAAACATCTTTCCAAAGTCCCGATACTACTTTTCACTCCTAACCACTGTGGCAATTTTGTTGCTGCTTTATCTATACATCTGCCAATATTTGGCATCCTCTGGCTTTTTTCCAAAGTAATTTGTCTCTGCCATTTCCATTCTGTCATTCTACCTATTTTCTCTTTGAAATATCTACCTGTTGTGAGTGCTCAGCAGTACCAGCACAGCAGAAGGAAAATGGATATTGAAAAATGTTTAGAAATACCATCTTCATACAACCACTTTTTAAACCTGAAATATTACTTTAATATTAGTCTTTTGTTCAATGAAAACACAGTGTATTATTTTGACTAGGGGAGATAGGAGAAAACATTTGAGCACAGTGTTAATATATTTTATATCCAATATTTAGTCTAGGTTTGTTAAAAACATATAGTTCTCTCAAAGTAAATATGACTTACCCCCCAATAATATTTTTTAGTCTGATGTACTGTAACGGCAAGTTATGGAGGTTCTGAATTCAAGTCTCCTGATTACTAATGAGTAAATGCTATTTTTTGAAGCTGATAGTCTATTTAGTTTTTCTTCTCCATGAAGAAGCTATCTGATTCTTTGCCAATTTTCCCTCTTGCAGTTTGTTTCATATTCAGTAGAACTCTTTGTATATTTTGAAAAATATTTTGAGAATACTATACGTTCTATTCTTTTGACACTGTTTTAATATTTTCGATACATAGATTATCATTATTTTTAAATAGTTGAATTTATTCACTTTCTCCTTTATGGTTTGTGCTTGGTATGTGCGTGTGTTTGCTGCTAGGTAATGCTTTCCTGCTCATGGTCATTAAGGTATCCTCCTATAATATCCTCTAAACATTATAAAGTTTGCCTTTCAAATGTTTAAGCTACATTGAATTAGTTTGTTTTCTATAGTGTGAGGTCATGACAGAGTATCATTATTTTCATGTGAATAGATAACTTTCCCTGATGCCTCTATTGAAAGTTATATATATTTCTCACTGAAAAATAACAGTTCAGTCATAATAAATCAAGTTTTCTTAAATACACATATTAGCTTCCGGTCTTTCTATACTGTTCAAGAGATCAGTGTTTATATTCTCTTACTGGCACGTACCTTGTCACTCACTATAGCTTTATAACAGTTCTTAGTCTTAGTCCCTCTTCCCCTACTCATCAATTTGTTCTTTTTAGGAAGTATTTAGTCATTTCTTTTATTATTTTCTATTTTTCATATTTGAGGAACTTGGCAAGTCAAACAAGACGACACAACAACTAAGTTATATAGACCACTTAGCTTTCGCTGCGCCGTTAGCGAGATTGATATACCAGCCCACTGATGTACCACCTGTTGCTTATCTCCCAGTTCTGTGGTTCCCAAGGGGACTGGCTCAGCTGCATGGTCCTTCTGGTCTGATCCCGGATTGGCTATTCTTAGATAACTAAGGCATAATACTACTTATTTTAATACTAGACTCGGGGTTAAGTCTGTACTGAGCAGCTAATCACACTAAAATGTAGAGGCTTATGAGTAACAAACGTATACTTGCTCACACATATCATGGTCAGGAATTTGGGAGTGGCTTCGGTGGGTGGATCTGGATCAGCACGCTCATCTGGGTGAAAACTCCGGCAGGCCCATAGGGCACAGACTGTCTGAAGTCACTTTCAATAGCAGACACAATTGCGATTCTGGAATTAAAATGATCTAGGGTTACTCCAAACCCTGAACCTGACTGTGCATCAGGCCTCCCCTCCGCCAGCAGGCCGGTGCCAGGCCCACAGCCCGAGGCGGAAAGGGAAAGCAAGCTGTTGGCTTCTCTCTTTTCAACCTCCTGCCTCTTCTCCTTCCCGGCCTCTAGCCCTTACCTCTACCAACCCACTAGGGTGCGCTTGATTGCTTAAGGTCAGCGTGTGGGATGAGTGCTAGATCCACAGGGAGGGTCTTTTTTGAACAGGTACTGCTACAAGCTGCTATGCTCTCTGGTCCCAGCAGATGGGTGCCTGCCATCTCTGGGGGTTCTTCCCTGCAGTCCCTTTGACCTAAGGGGATGCATCTCCTAGGGATACATCTATCTGCCGCCCCACAGGGATGCTGCACCACCCTCTAGCTTCCTTCTGCTGTGATTTCCCCCCAACTCTCACCCATTGGTTCAACGCAGTTTATGCCGTGCAGACGTCTCCTGTGTGGCCCAGGTCAGACCGATGGGAGACACTGGCATCCTGGCGCCTGACTCCTCTCTTTGGAAGCCACAGGCCTCTCTAGCTTTCCCGCTGGTCAGCGCAGCTCCTCTTGCAAACCTACTCTAAGCAGAAGGTGGCAGAACCCCCACCCAACCACCTCCGAAGAAAGTCGAAGAACAAACCAATTTGAGAAATCATCTCTTTTTCTCCTCTCTCACAATCCTGTTATGTTGTCAAATGGGTAAGGGGTTCATGAGTTCTATGTATAACGACCTGGCTTTGAACGATTTATCGTTTGGTTCTGGCATCTTTTTTTTTCTCCTTCTTTTCCAAGTGAGAGGAGGGAAGATAGAGAGACCGACTCCCGCATGCACCCCAATCAGAATCCACCCAGCAACCCTCATCTGGGGTGGAGGCTCTGCCTATCTTGGAACATGCTTGCAACAGAGCTATTTTAGTACCTGAGGCAGAGGCTCCATGGAGCCATCCTCAGCACCCAAGATGATGCACTCGAAACAATTAGGCCATAGCTAAAGGAAGTGAAGAGAGAGACAGAGAGAGAGAGAAAAGGGGGAGGGGGAGAGGAATAGAAATAGATGGTTGCTTTTCCTGTGTGCCCAGAATGGGAATTGAACCTAGGACTTGTACACACCAGGCTGATGCTCTACCACTTAGCCAACTGGCCAGGGCATGGCATCTTTATCTTCTGTATTTTGAAGGACACAAACATTTTGCCCATAAAATGTATATATGTGCACACATCTCCGATGACCTATTATACACATATCACATATCCACATACAACACTGCATGTGTTTCCTTTCTCTCTCCACCGATGGGAGCTGGGAGTGGCAGTTCTCCATGGGAGTGGCAGTTCTCCAATAGCAAAGAGCAAAGCTGGTACCCAGAACTCGTCTTTTAAATACTGTTTTCAGACTCCTTGTAAAAATGACTATTTCTAGTCTAGGGTGGAGAAAATACAAAGCAAGCCTAGAACATTTTGTGCCGAAAAGTAAAAGTACTCAAAGAATGATGAAGACATGTCAAGAGAACAAAAAGACAGCTTGAATAAATTTTCACTATCCAAACAAAGGGGTAACATATCATTAAACTACATAGTAATAATCATGGCTTATAACCCTTTGACTAACAGGGAGCTATGATTCCATACTGATATAAATAAATTGAAATAAGGAATAGGAGGCACAAATTACCTCCCACATAATATTTATGAATTATCAAGGGGGTTAAACATCTTCACAGTAAAGGGGACTGGCAGACTCCACCCTAATCGAGTGATCAGAGAGAGAGCATCGATAATAGGAGTATACATGGAAACGGTGACCTGTCAGGGGGTAGGGTGTGATGAGAGCACAGTGTCACTTCCTGATATTCCTGTGACAGATGTTCAGCCTGAACCCAATCATAAGAAAACACCCGACTGAGCAACATCATACAAAATAACTGGCTCATAATCTTCAAAAACGCCAAGATCATGAGAGTCAACAACAGAAAACAAGGGAACAGTCCAGGCAAAAGGAAACAAAAGAGCTAGATGCAGCTTGTGATTCTGAATGAGACCCTTTGGCTGCAAAAGACAATGTTGGGACAACTGGTGAAACTTGAATGAGGTCTGAAGATTAGATGTCAGTAGTAGATCTATTTAATTTTCTGATTTTGATATTTATATTATGGTTTGGAGGAGAATGGTCTTATTTTTAGGAATTGCTTAATAAAGTATTTGTAGGTGATGGAACATCTGGTTGGCAACTTATTGTCAGATGGTAGAGGAGAAATATAATTCTTTGTACTGAAATCCAACCTTTTGGTAACCATTTCAAAATTCAAAACAATTAAAACCAGTAAATTGTATTTACATATTTAAAATGTAATAAACGTTTGCCTTTTCACATAATACCATGTTCAGGGTTTGGGTGTGGCTCTGCTCGGTGGGCCTGGCTGAGCACTCAATGAGGCTGCAGTCCAAGTGCCGCCAGGGTGCAGTCATCTGCACGTGTGGCTGCAGCGGCCAGGTCTGCTTCCATGGTGCCTCGTGCACATGGCTGGCGAGGAGGTGCTTGCTGGCTGTTGACCACTGAGCTCTTCAGCACGTGGCTTTTTCCATAGGGTTACATAACAGTACATGGCATCTGGCTTCTCCTGAGCTATTAATACAAGAGAGAGCAAGGTGGAAGTTGGAATGCCTTTTGTGAGCAAACCACAAAGTGATACTCTATCACTTCCATGATATCTTACTGGTTATACTGGCCATTCTATTAAATAAAGGAAGGGGCTGACGAAAGGCATCGATACTAGGAGGTGAGAATCATTGAGAACAATCTTGTAGACTGCTTTCTACAGGGTTTTTTATTTTTTTATTTTTTTTGTTTGTTTGTTTGGTTGGTTGGCTGAAACATAAATTACAGTAAAAATATCTTTGGGTTTTAAAATGCAAATATATTTAAAGACAAATTCATCAGGGAGGAGGAGAACAAAAACAGTAGGGTTATATTTTTAAATGCCTTACTCAGATTGTGGTTTTAAAATAAGCCTTATAATGGAGCAACTTCTGTGCAAAGAATTATTGACATGTTATGTATTTTAATTCTTACAACTACTCTACCCCTTTTCTAAATAAGAATTAACATTCTCAGTTTAAAGTTGAAAAAATAGATTTATAGTGCTTATGTGACTTGTTCAAGTGTGTATAGCTACAGAGAGGCAGAGATGGGCTTCTAACCCCATCAGAATATCTTCGTATCTCATATACCTGTCAGGTAACCACTGCCTGGTGAACAGGTAAGAAGACTTTGTCAGCAATTTCAGAAGAAAAAGTATTGGGAGTAACTCTTTAGGTACACATGTTCTGAAGGGTATGCTTATTTATTCTGTTCAAAGATCAAATAAATGACAGAACTGAAAAATATACTTAGAGTCATTTGGTTAAGAGCTCTCTCCTTCCTCAACAATACAGAAGGAATTCCTTTAGATCAGAAACGTAATAGGTATGTCTCACAATATGTAGTGAATTTACGGTGTCACTAGAATCTCTCTTTTAAGGGAACTTGAGATGATGACCTCATCTTGCTAGATTCAATTCTTCCTTCTTTATAATTTTGCTTTTATTTTCCACACTGATCCACACTATTCTGGTAAATTCTTTGATATTTGGCTAATATACTCATTACACAGATGGAATAATACTGATAAACATTCCACAAATAGACAAACATTTGTGACTTAATTTTTCAAAAGGTTGGTGTAAATTTTTTCTTCCTGGAGCTTTGAAAGTTGTTTGAGAGTTGGTCTGAATTCAGCAGAGAGTATGTTTAGACTATGTGGTACCTAAAAGCACATAGTATTTACTCAAAAGCTCTTTTTTTATAATTGTTTTTTACTCTTATCCTCAGAAGTTATTTTGGGTACAGCAACTCAGGTTTAATAATTTTTTCAAAAATATTTTGTCATACCTGGCTTTGACTTTTAGCCCTTTAAGCCTCCTGTGTATGGATTACACATATATGTTCTCTATGGGGCACTGGGGAAATCTGGTAAATGAAAATAAAAGTGCTTTAGGTCAAAATTAAAAAAAGAAAAATTCGGCCCTGGCCGGTTGGCTCAGTGGTAGAGCGTCGGCCTGGCGTGCAGAAGTCCCGGGTTCGATTCCCAGCCAGGGCACACAGGAGAAGCGCCCATCTGCTTCTCCACCCCTCCCCCTCTCCTTCCTCTCTGTCTCTCTCTTCCCCTCCCGCAGTGGGGCTCCATTGGAGCAAAGATGGCCCGGGCGCTGGGGATGGCTCCTTGGCCTCTGCCCCAGGTGCTAGAGTGGTTCTGGTAGCAACAGAGCAACACCCAAAGGGGCAGAGCGTCGCCCCTGGTGGGCAGAGCATCGCCCCATGGTGGGCGTGCCGGGTGGATCCCGGTCGGGCGCATGCGGGAGTCTGTCTGTCTCTCCCCGTTTCCAGCTTCAGAAAAATACAAAAAAAAAAAAAAGAAAAATTCAGTGTTGTTTGAACCAAAATGAAAATATAATGTATGCAAGATAATGTTAGCACCTGAGGAAACATTTCAATGGCTTGAGGTACATGCGCTTTCAGAAAATGTCTGTTAAACAGAGCAAGTTTGAAATACAGCATTTATCTTTGATATCACAGCAAATTTTAGGTCAGTAACGTCATCAATCTTCCTTGCAAATTCTTTTGTAGTTTCAAGTGAAAACAATTTATTCTTTGCTTTAGAACTCCTGAGTTATTAGAAGTAATTATTTTGTTTAGTGAGTACAGTGCTCTGCAAAAAAGTCTGCATTTTACTTTTAGATTTTTAACTTTTATTGCAAACTTTAATGCAACATTAAAATTTAGCATCTGACTTCCCAGGAGCAAAGAAATGCAAATAGCAATATTCTCCTAATGTGATTAATTTGCTATTCTAACTCAGGCTTCTCATTAGGACACACTTTTATGTTTCCAACTAATAAATTAAAAAAAAAATTAAGCCCAGATTTTTCTTTTACAATTTTACTCAAAGGGGAGATCATCTTCAGTTGCTATCCATGATGCAATTGTGGTGTGTTGTTTGTTTGTTGGTTTTTAAATCCTTGTCCACAGATGATATTTTATTTATTACTCACAAAGTTTTTGGTTTCTTTATTCAAGTCATGTCTATATCATAACAACAAAACTAATCCAAAAGTTACATGTCCAGCTAAAATTTTTTTTAAGTCCATAAAATAGAACATGTATCAATCTATGCATGTTAAGAAAAATTTTACTAATTTCTCATACATGGCTAAGATGACTGCTTCTATGAGTCTTTCTACTATCACCCACATTATAGTAATTTATAATAACTAAGTTATAGTTTTAAAAATACTTATTATGCCAAAATTTGACCAATAACTGTGAAAGATGTGATAGTCCCTGGTTTGGGTATAAGTAAGCAAAATTTAAGATCATGGACTTCGATGTTAAATCTGAGTCTCAAACTGGAGATCAGCTAAATAGTCTTGACACCTTGGACAACTTACTATTATCCTGACTTTCTCATCAGTAAAACAGCTATATGTGCAATTGATCACACTGGATTACTACGATGATTAAATTGTTAAATATGCATGTGTGTAAAGGTGCTTCATTATTCATATATGTAAATTTTTACATTAATAATCTTCTGAACTAGGAAATTTAATGTTCATTTCAAATATTTGGAGTGATATAATGTTTAACTGGTTTTCTCTAAAAAAAAAAAAATAAGAATAGATAAACTCCTAACAAATGGATTTTATATTTTACTACTTGAGTATAAATATTCCTTCAGAACCTATCATGATAAAATATATGAATGGCCTATACATGTGCTCTAAAAATTAATGGTCTTTACAATAAAATTATAGAATAGTGGTAATGTATGTGTTTACACACATATATTTGTTTATACTTCTAGAAAGAATTAGATATATTTCCTTGAGAAAGAGTATATATGGTAATATTACAAATAATATTAAAAACAATAGCTAACATTTATTGAGCATTTATAATGTACCAGGCACTAATCTAAGTGATTGACATATTATTTTATTTAATTCTCACAACTTTGCCATGATATAGAAGTTATTAATATCTATAATGTTCAAACTGAGAAAAGTAAGATGCAGAGAGATTATTCACCAGGATTATGCAGTCAAAGCAGCAGGGCTTGTTTTCCAGGTTTCTGGCTCTTCACCGCTATCCTCTGTAACCACGATACTCTATTTGCAGAATTCCCAAAGTATTAGACCAAAGCCCAAACTGGATGGAGAGGAAGTTTGAGAAAGAGTTGTATGATTCAGTTACCTAAATGACTAGATGAATTGAAGAGTCAGACATGAGTCACAGGTCATGAGCTGGAATAAAAAGTGTAATATATTCTTAATTTTTTGTAAGTTTTTGATTTTTCAAGCCTCTCACTGAAATTCTCAAATATAAAAATATAAATAATGAAAATATAAATGTGAGATCAATTTTCTATGCAGTTATTCTTTTTTTTTTTTTTTTTTTTTACAGAGACAGAGAGATAGAGTGAGGGACATGTAGGGACAGACAGACAGGAAGGGAGAGAGATGTGAAGTATCAATTCTTCATTGTGGCTCCTTAGTTGTTCATTGATTGCTTTCTCATATGTGCCTTGACTGGGGAGCTATAGCAGTGTGAGTGACACCCTTGCTTATACCAGCAACCTTGGTCTTCAAGCCAGCAACTTTGGGCTCAAGCCAGCAGTTATGGGGTCATGTCTATGATCCCACGCTCAAGCCAGCTACTTTGGGGTTTTGAACCTGGGTCCTCTGCATCCCAGTCTGATGCTCTAATCCCCTGTACCACCACCTAGTCAGGCAGTTATTCTTTAAATATTTCAACTCTTTATAAGCTGGTAAGACTAATTGCTGAAATGCACAATGTCAACAAAATATAGCAAAATTAGAGAAAAATAAAATATCAACATCGAAGAATAATTTGGGGGCTTGTAGTCTGGTTATTAACCATTATCAATCACTGCTTAATTTTGAAGAGGCTCATCTCCAGGCTTAAATAAAACCCATATTCTAAGTCTGCGTAAACTATGTTGGATTTGTTTTTGCCTGTTTGGTTGTTACACTCGGAGTTTGCCTTAGATTACTTGTTTTGTCCCCTAATTAGTTAAATGCTATAATTAGGTCAACCACTCTAAAAGTATATAAGACTGTAAGACTCTCTAGACTAAAAGAGGAACAACTCTTTTTTCCCCCTCCTTTCTCTCTATTTTATCTTACATTTTACTTTTTATTTTATTTTTCTTGCTACTCTCACTCCCTGCCCAAAACTCTTTTCTCACTTCTTCTATAAATATTCAACATTAGACTAAAAGTAGACAAGTAAGATAACAGAATTAGAAATACCATTTCATTTATAATATTGCTTCTTGCCAGATTGTGTGATCATGTATTATCTTTCTATACAAAGGAGGAGAACTGAACTGAAATTAGATTCCTTTGCCTCCTCATGTTCCTCTTGGACTGCTTTCTCTTCCTTCTTCTTCTATCTATAAATAAAGGGGTGTTTCACAGTTACTTGACCACTTTCTCGAATCTGGACTTTGCTGGTAAATTTTAGGTAGGTTTTCTGAAACTTGCTGCTATGGCATTTGTGACCAGATGGTGATTTGTTGTGAGGTTCTGTCTTGTGCATTGTGAGATGTTTGGGCTCCTCTCTGACCTCTGATAAATGTCAGGAGTAGCATCTACCCCTAAGTTATGATAACCCAAAATGTCTCCAGATATTACCGAATGTCCTTGGGGTTTAAAATGATCCCCTATTAAGCACTAACTAAGTTAGACCCTTTTGTTTCTATAAGTTTTCAATTTATTCAGAACTCGCTCATGTTCTCATCACATTTTAAAGTACAGATTTGTAAAATTCTTTCCTCAGAGGGGATAAAGGCATAGGGTCCAAACATAATGAGTTCACTGTTAAGAAACTTTTCACATGAAAGATATCAAAGTGTAAATGCACGCTAGGCAGCTACAGCTATGCGGTACATTTAGGGAAAAGGTGAATGCTAGAGATGGTCATCTTGGCGCTGATATTGTTTGCAACTGTGGGCGTGCCTACGGTAACCGAAAAAACTATAGCTAGAAGTGAGCAGAATGTAGTCATTTCAGCTAAGGAGAGAGTTGTAGTAAAATGTCGCAAAAGCAAATTCATCTGCGAAAAGAAGAAGATGTTAAGGATTAAGAAAGGTAATATATAAACCATGGCAAAATATATTGCTATGATACCAAAGGAATGCTAATAATTATAAACTCACAAAGTAATTGCTAGGTGACAGAAACTAAAAATAAGAGTATTTACCTGTATTAATTCACTTAATCTTTACAGCACCTATCTAGGTAGATTATCTTTGTTTTATAAATGAGAAAACAATGTCTCTCTGTCTGTCTCGCTGCCTCTGTCTTTTCAGACCAGCATACAGGTAAGTGAGGAAGTACCCACAATCTAAAGCCTGAATCCCTAGTCCAAGCCCAGCTCTGTGACCTGCTAACTATGGACTCTTGGATAAATCATTTAATCATTCTGTGCTCCAGTGTCCTCATCTGTTGAATGATTATTGTGAGGATTACAGAAGTTAGGACACATGAAGTGCCTGTCATATAGTGAAACTATAGCATATGTCATCTAATATTTTATGTAGGTTGTGGAAAAATATTTATCTATTTTGTTATTAAATGGTTTGAGCTCTTGAAAACCTCCTGGAACCTATTGTAGAATATAACAAAATAGCAAGCGTATAAATGAAATAAAATGAGATCACACACATACATAAATATCAAAGTGTGTAGTACTTGCTGGTCCTTAATGAATAGGTGATATCAAATAGAGTCTATATTGTGTAGGATTAAGGTTTAAAAACTGCAGTCAATCGACATTTGTGTGTCCTTAATGATCTGGCTGTAATACTAGCTGCTGAGTAATGAGAAATGATGGTAGCAAGTTGCAAGCCATACTTTTAGAAAGTGGGATGGAAAAACATAGGATGGTAGTTTTTTACTTTTTTTGTTTAATTTTTATTTTAGAGAGGAGAGAGAGAGAGAGAGAGAGAGAGAGAGAGAGAGAAGGGGGGATGAGCAGGAAGCTCTGGCAACCTCAGTATTTCAGGGTGATGCTTTATCCACTGCACCACCACAGGTCAGGCAACATAGGATGGTATTTTAAAAAGATGATAATTGTTTTCAACCTATTTCAGCTGCCTACTACCTATTAGACAGTATACTAAACTATATACACATTCGAAAGTGAATTATCTGTATTTCATACTCTCAAGAATTTCAAACTATATTGAGAGTCATCAAATTAATATAAGCAAAGAACTTTGAAATGAGAGAAAATATCATTCATCAAATGTTAGTTTATGTCCCTGGCTGGTTGGCAAAGTAGATAGAGCATTGGCCTGGAATACATACGGACATCCTGGGTTTGATTTTCAGTCAAGGCACACATGAGAAATGACAAACTGCTTCTCTTCCCCTCCCTCTCTCCTTTTTTCTTTCTTCCCCTGTCACAGCCAGAAGCTCCATTGGTTCAAGTGTTGCCCCAGGTACTGAGGATAGCTGGTTGGTCTAAGTGTCAGCCTCAGGTGCTAAGAATAGCTCAGTTGTTGAGCATTGGCCCGAGGTGGGGGTTGCCAGGTGGATCTCAGTAGAGGCATACACGGGAGTCTGTCTACCTCCTCTCCTGTCCTTTAAAAAAAAAGTAGTTCACTGACAATGTGGAACAAAATATTTATAATGGAAATATAATAAGTAGTACATATATTTATTGAGAAAGAACTTAATTGTTGATGAGAAAAATAAGTGTTCCTAATGAACAAAAGATAACAGGCAAATAACAAACAAGAAACACAAAGCAACAAATAAATATGTGATATTCACATATAAAATATGTTCAAACTCACTAATAAAAATACAAATTAAATTAGTAACAAGATTTAATTTTTCACCAATCAACTTGATCAAGAATAAATTATGTTCATAAATATGTGGGAAAATGGGTACTATCTAGCTCAGGGGTCCCCAAACTTTTTACACAGGGGGCCAGTTCACTGTCTCTCAGACCGTTGGAGGGCCGGACTATAAAAAAAACTATGAACAAATTCCTGTGCACACTGCACATATCTTATTTTAAAGTAAAAAAACAAAACGAGAACAAATACAATATTTAAAGTAAAGAACAAATAAATTTAAATCAACAAACTGACCAATATTTCAATGGGAACTATGCTCCTCTCACTGACCACCAATGAAAGAGGTGCCCCTTCCGGAAGTGCGGCGGGGCGGATAAATGGCCTCAGGGGGCCGCATGTGGCCCGCGGGCTGTAGTTTGGGGACCCCTGATCTAGCTGTTAGAAGAGAACAAGTTGGTCTAATCTTTCTGCAGAAGATATTTTTTACATAACTTGCATTATGAAAGTAAGCATTTGCAATTAAAAACAGGAAAACATAAAGGAATAAAAAAAGGAAGAAGAATTAAAAAAGAAGTCAAAAGAAAAGAGAGGTTGCTAAATGGTCTTCAGAAGTTAAGTGTTTAAAATTTGGCAAGACAGCTTACTCTGGGCAAATCTAAACCAGTTATTTAATTGAATCAATTTATGCCTTGCAAACTAACCAAATTTATTGTTTTGGTTCTGGGTAGACACATCCATATTTTGTTTTATATTACATTTTATTTTTGTCTTGATATTTGTTTTAGATAGTGTAACCACAACAGTAAAACAACAATCTTGAGATATATATATGGATCTCAACAGCTTTGAAAATTTCTAACTGCATAATATCCTTCCTTTCTGTGACAGCTTTTAAATAATAGTAACATCTTTTGCAAAATAGATGTAGCATAGTTTTATATTTTAGGCATGACTGCGGAAAAGAATCCATTTTTAAAAATATTTGGGTGGATCTGACCCTGTATAGTTAGCTCAGTTAATTAGAGTGTCATTCCCATATGCCAAGGTTGCGGGTTCAATCCCCAGTCAGGGCACAGACAAGAATCAACCAATGAATGCATAAATAAGTGAAACAACAAATCAATCTCTCTCTCTCTTCCCCCTTCCCTTATCTTTATCTATCTCTCTCAAATCAATAAATTTAAAAAAATTAAAAATAAATAAAAGGTGTGAATATATTATTTTTACAAATTATTTCAATGGTTTAAATAACAATTATTTTATTTAGCATCCCTTAAGTGATTTTTCATTTCTAGTTGTGAATTAATAGTTACCTCAAAAGTTGAAATCATTTAGTGCATTTTTTTCTTGTGAAGAGATGAAACAGAGCCATCTCTGTCACAGAAAAAAAAAGAATAAACCAGAAAATGTTTTCATATTTAAAAGAAAAAAATACTTTTTAAAATTTCAATTTGATTTGTTTAAATAACAATGATTAAAAGAAGTGGCTCTTTCATACAATTTTACAATATTGAGTAATTTAGATTGAAGAGGACTTTTCATCTTAAAAATGCTAATTTCACATTTTCAGGAGAGTGAAATTTCTTGAAAACAACAATGAATATATAATGTTCACATATATATGAGAGACATGCCCATGACTATATAAAATCCCACACCCAAATGTATCATCCCCATTGTATGGAAATGTCCACATGTTTGCAATCATAGAAATACAGATTTAAGTCTTTAGACTTTCCAGGAAAACGATAGCATAAAATTTTGGGACTATTTGCTCTAGCTTTGTCAGACAGCCTGCAGACTTGTATATTTGTCATGCTGATCACCATGAACATCTATTGAGAAAATAAAAAGGTACAGCATCTTTGAGTCTCTTTTAAGCTTTTCTTTTACATGATGTGTCACATCAGCACTGCCCTACAGGGAAATAATTAGTGAACTTTAATATAATACTGTGGTTCAGAAAGGAAACATGACAGCAGTACATTACTGCAAATTGTATTTAATGAGCTTCTTAGCACTGGGAGAGTGACTCTTTGAAACAGAAGCTATTCAATTGAGATCATTTTGATGATAATTAAATCATTTTACATTTACCACTGGGACAAGTTTAATCTTAATTAGACACTCTTATGGGGAGGTGAAGCCACATGATTTATATTTTCTTGATCATATAGTGTGAAAGATTCATAATGTAAAGGATTTAAAAAACAATATGGCTACTCTTTTTGAGGGAAAGGAAAAGTTATTTGAAGGCGATGAGTTGGGCAGAGCAATGTCAGTGTCTTGATTGTGGCATGGATACATGCCTATATGTAAATGGAAAAATAAGCAAAAATAAGTATTTTATTTTCTAGCCTGTGGCTTTTTCTTCAATACTGCAAATTGTGACTTGTGTAAAGGATTATCAAATTAAATGACAAAACTGCTTATCAAAATGAATTCAGTATATAGATTCTTGTTTTGGTAGAAAGTACACTTGACTGGGATTTCCAAGGCAATTCAAACACTAATTCTGTTGTTTGCTAGCTTTTTAATCTTGGACTAGTGCCTCAATCTCTGTAGAGCACATTTTGTTTCCTCTAAAGTAGTACTAATAGCTTCCTTTTAGAGTAGAGTGTGATAATTACATAAAAATGTGAAATTACATTGCATACTTAAGAGCAGTATATAAATTTAACTTATTAATGTTAATAAAAACACATAATGATTTTTTCATTTCTATAATTTATTCTATATAATGCTAAGATGTCATCTTTTTAAACATTCTTATTTCACACACTATATCCCTGTACAAAGGGAAATGAAAATTACAATAAAAGGAAAAGAATAATAAAAACCATGTCTATTTCTATAATTGATGTTTTTCCAACCATAAAACATCCAATGACTGTCTCATGTTTAAACAAAATGATATGTCAGGAAAGTGGATGGCTCAAGGGATTTCTTGAGGATTAATCTGTTTGGAGTTAGACACAAGCTGTAAGTCTACGCTAACTTATCTTCAATCATCTAAGACATTCTATCATTGCCCAAAAATTGGAACATTTGAAAAGCACTCTTCCTGTTAACTTTACATGGGAAAAATGGCTGCTGAAAGAATACCACGGAGGGTATCAATAGGAGATATTAGATAATGTTTTAAATTTTAAAGCCATTTTAATGGAAATGTCTTTTGCTAAAAAAAAACCTGTTTTTCAAATGGATTTTTAAACTAAATTATTAGAAATTTTATCTTTATATATACTTAATATGAAACTCTCTGTTTTTATTCTTAAGAAATATTTGTAACAGTGGCAGGTGTGTTGTAACTATCCTACAACTAAAATAGTTGGATTATTTAGTGGACTATCATTTATGCACATGGATATTAACTCGCATTATTTCTTTGAATAACCTTTATGCGGATGGCATCATGTATTTCTTTGTTTTATTACTAACACCTAGCACATAAATCTTATAATATGAATAAATTAATTGTGAAAGTATTATTTCTAAGACATTAAAATGGATAGTTACACTTTTAGCATATCCACTATTTTCCTATTAAAGTCAGAGGCTGCATAGAATTAAGAGAAATGCACGAGATTAGACTGAATTCTAATTTTCCTCATTTACTTACTACATGTCTTTGAGTGAATTATTGCCCCTTTCTCAATTTTGCAATCTCATAATGAAAAGGTTGGAGAAGAGCCTGACCAGGCAGTGGCACAGTGGACAGAGTGTTGGACTGGGATGCAGAGGACTCAGGTTCGAGACCTGAAGGTCGCCAGCTTGAGCATGGGCTCATCTGGTTTGAGCAAAGCTCACCAGCTTGGATCCAATGTCGCTGGATTGAGTAAGGGGATACTCGGTCTGCTGAAGGCCCTCAGTCAAGGCACATATGAGAAAACAATCAATGAACAACTAAGGTGTCACAACGAAAAACTGATGATTGATGCTTCTCATCTCTCTCTGTTCCTGTCTGTCCCTCTCTGACTCTTTCTGTCTCTGTAAAAAAAAAAAAAAAAAAAAAAAAAAAAAAAAAAAAGAGGTTGTAGAAGAAGATCATCTTTGAGCTCCCTTTCAATTTAAATAATCTAAAAATATTGCTGTGTTTTCTATACCTTCTGGGGGCCCTTTCTCTTATGGGCTGAGTCAATCTTTGTTTAGTCATTTGGTGTTTTGTTTTTTACCAGAGACGATTTGACATTTCTGGACAATTTTGAAATAGATCTATGGCTTTAGAGAGAATGAAGACAATTTACCATATATTTCCCATAAGTCTTTAGGGCAAGATTCTCTTGGAAATACTTTAAAATTCTTCAAAATTCAGGAGGCTGCAATGAATGAAGTTAGAGTAGGGAAGTCATGCTTTAGTTTTATTCTGTCTCCTGAGCTAGGTGTGAGTTGGGCAGAAATGGGTGAATGGAGTATTAAGGGACTCACCCATCAGAAACTACTTTTGCTATTTTTCCATTCAATTTTCTCTTAGCTTTTTTATTGTTTTTTTTTTTTTCTCTTTCTTTTTTTTTTAATTTAATTTTATTTTTTTACAGAGACAGAGTCAGAGCGAGGGATAGACAGGGACAGACAGACAAGAACGGAGAGATGAGAAGCATCAATTATTAGTTTTTTGTTGCGCATTGTGACACCTTAGTTGTTCATTGATTGCTTTCTCATATGTGCCTTGACCCATGGGCCTTCAGCAGACCGAGTAACCCCTTGCTTGAGCCAGCGACCTTGGGTCCAAGCTGGTGACCTCGAGGTCTCGAACCTGGGTCTTCCGCATCCCAGTCTGACGCTCTATCCACTGCGCTGCCGCCTGGTCACGCTGTCTTTCTTTTTTTATCAGAACTTTCCCTTTCTCTTCTTTTTCTCTTCTCCCCTTTCACATGCTTTTCTTGAAAATAAGGTATGTGTGGGAGAAGAGGAATAACATATCAGGATTAAACAGGGAAAAAAATACAGAAAAGAAATGCTCTTGATTCTCTGCCTTGAACTGAATAAGATTTTTCTCCAAAAGCCAAGAACTGAGAGAAAAGAAAGGAAATAAAAGTACATGAGAAACAGATGAAGAAAGTTCAACTTCATGCAAATTACCCTAATGAGATAACATTTTTGTAACTGTCACAAGAGCCAAGCTTTTAAAATAATAATGAATGTTAGAAAGAGTAAAGGAGCATTGTATTCCCTTTTACTATACTACACAATCATATGGAAAGTAATTAAAAAACTGTTTTGATATTCTTAAACATGTTATTATGAATATAACTTTTAAATATCACAAACGAGGACAATACCTGTGTCCAAGAGTACTGTAAAGGCTTTTAATATTAGCAAGAAAATTAGACCTGACCTATGGTTGCGCAGTGGTTAAAGCATCAACCTAAAATGCTGGGGTCGCTGGTTCAAAACTCTGGTTAAGGCACATATGGGAGTTGTTGCTTCCTGCTCCTACCCCCTTCCCTCTCTCTCTCTGCCCCTCTCTAAAATGAATAAATAAAAATAAAGGGAAAACATTTAAGTAAAAATAAAATTAGAAATAGCTAAGGTAAAAATTAGAATATTGGTTAAATATAAGTGTACCTCCTTATGACAGAATGTATTAGTCATTAAAATTATATTTCTAAACAATATTTTAAAAAGAATATTCTATAAATCATTGTAAGAGAAAAAAAAAGTCTTCAAGTGTGATTCTGAGGTTGTAAAATACACTCAGGATCAGAGCATCAGAAGAAATATGTAGCATCATTAGCAGTCATCTCAAAGCATTTTTATTGACAGATTTTTTTCTCCTTTGCTTCTTTTAGTATTCTCAAAGTTTTTAATAGAAAATTAAAAGTACGTACTATTAGAGAATTACATGTTCCTTAGTTAGAAGATAGTACTTTACATCCAAATAATGCCTAATTTTTTTTTTAATAATTTTATTTTTTTAATGGGGTGACATCAATAAATCAGAATACATATATTCAAAGATAACAAGTCCAGGTTATCTTGTCGTTCAATTATGTTGCATACCCACCACCCAAAGTCAGATTGTCCTCTGTCACCTTCTATCTTGTTTTCTTTGTGCCCCTCCCCACCCCCTATCCCTCTCCCATTCCCCCCTCCCCCCCGTAACCACCACACTCTTATCAATGTCTCTTAGTTTCACTATTATGTCCCACCTACGTATGGAATAATACAGTTCCTGTTTTTTTCTGATTTACTTATTTCGCTTCGTATCATGTTATCAAGATCCCACCATTTTGCTGTAAATGTTCCGATGTCATCATTTCTTATGGCTGAGTAGTATTCCATAGTGTATATGTGCCACATCTTCTTTATCCAGTCATCTATTGATGGGCTTTTTGGTTGTTTCCATGTCCTGATAATGCCTAATATTTTGAAAATCATTTCCATTTACACCATTTTACTTGTATCTAAAAATAACCACTCTCTTTCCTAGGGCAGTCTGCCCTGTGACATTTGTATTGTTTCTTAAGACTTAGTTTAAGGTCACTCTTTCATGAAGTCTTTGTTGAATCTGCTCGCCACTCCTTTTTAGATTATGTTTTACTTATCTGTGTACTATCAAAGCATGTGCCACACACACATATTAATTGAATAAAGGAATAAAGATCCCAAATGCTATATACTGAATGCTTTTGTGTTCCCCCCCTCCAAATTTATATATTAAAGCCTGATCCCCAGTTAGAGGTAAGGTCTCTGAGAGGTGGTTAGGTTATGAGAAGGGAACTTTCATGAAGGGATTAGTGTATTTATGAAAGATAGCCAGCAGAGCGCTACCTTCCTGCCACGTAATTTACAAGGAGAACCAGGAAGCATGGTTGGGGATCTTGAATCCGCTGGTCCCTTGATCTTGGACCTTGCAGCTCCCAGAACACTAAGAAATAAATGTGTGTCATTTAAGTCACCCAGTCTATGGCACTTTTGTTATAGCAGCCCAAACTGACTAAGACCTCAATAACAAACATGCATCATACGTAAGTTGTAGGATAGTTACAATTGTCTTCACCTTATAGAGGAGGTATTGAGGCTCAGAAAGTTTTAGTTACTTCGCCAAATGTCAGAATCATGAGATTCTAAACTAAAATACAATCTTCTGAACTCCAAACCTAGCACTCTTTTTAATATTCTAACATTTGGAACCACTGGGCCCATAAGAATTAATAAAACGTAAAACAATTATCAAGTATCTTTCTAAGTTTGTCTTAGTTTGGGAAAATATTGCTTTTTGGATCTGGTAAATTTAAACAGATACCTGGAATTACTCTCCATGTGCTTAAGAGGGTTCTGGAGAGCCTTACCAGGTGGTGGCTCAGTGGGTTAAGTGTTGGCCTGGGATGTTGAGAACCCAGGTTCAAAACGTGGAGGTTGCTGACTTGAGCGTGGGCTCATCAAGCTTGAGAGCAGACTCACCAGCTTCAGTGTGGGATCATAGACATGACCTCAAGGTCGCTGGCTTGGGCCCACAGGTTGCCGGCTTGAAACCCAAGGTTTCTGGCTTGAGCGAGGGCCACAGGCTCAGACAGAGCCCTCCCCGCCCCCCCAATCAAGGCATGTATAAGAAAGCAATCAATGAACAATGAAGCTGCTGTAGCAAAGCATTGCTACTTCTCATCTCCCCCTTTTCTGTCTGTCTGTCTCTCTTGCTCACTAAGAGAGAGAGAGAGAGAGAGAGTTGTGGAGAAATAAAAGATAGTCAAGGGTAGAAATTTGCTCCATTCCTTAGAATGGATTGAAACTAACTGAAAGAGGTGAATGCATGATAAACATAAATACAGGAGAGGTTGTAGCAAAGTAACAGCTCTGTAGAAATGTTCCTCTCCTAATCCCTGGAACCTGTGCATATATTACCTTACTTTAAAAAAAAGAGGGGAGGGACTTTGAAGATGTGATTAAGTAAAGGTCCTTGAGAAGGGAACATTAGTCTGAATTATGTAAACGAGCCCAGTGAAGTCCTGAGTGTCCTTACATGTAAAAGAGCGAGGTGTGGGAGGGGGTGGGAGGGCCTCAGAGAAGAAAATGTGATGACAGAAATAGCGGTCAGAATAATACAATTGCTGGCCTTGACAACGGAAGGAGGCCATGATCCAAGAATCTGGGAAGCTTCTAGAAGCAGAAAAGACAATGGCCTGGATTCCCCCATAGAGTATCTAGAAAGAAATGCAGCCCTTCCCAAGCCATAACATTAGTCCCATTTCCTATTTCTGACACCCGAAACTGTAAGGTCATACATTTATGCTGTTTTTAATCACTATGCTGGTGGTCTTTTCTGAGAGCAGCAGGAGGGAATTAATAAAGGGTTTTTTCTTTTTATTCTTTTTTTAATCAGTCTTTTACCTTTTGTTCTTCTTCCCCAGACTTCACAAACTAGTACTGGTGACACAATGATAATCAAAGCAATGCTGTCTCTGCCTGTAGTGGACTTCTACCCTGGCAGAGGAAGACAGCAAACACATAAAAATACTCGAGGATGGCACGGACATGAGGGCTGTGGAAGAAGTGAAAGTAGACGACCGCATTAGGCTGAAGAGAATCACTGGATGATTAAATAGGGAAAGGGCACCATCCATGCAAAATTCCCTCTGTCTCATCAGGGTCTCCCAGCAATGTGGGTCATTTTCTTCACAGTTCCCTCAGCATTTTTGTCCTCTTCTTTTAATCATATTAGAGTGAGTGGATGAGTTCCCTGACTGCAGCGAGCATGTGTAATATTTAACCATACACTGTTTACCTAGCACACAATAACCCCATGATAGATATTTGAGAATGAAGAGTTATGGGGACAGAGGGGGTAGGCATACAGTTAGGGTAAGATAAAAGAAAAAGAAAGAAAAGAGGGCTAAGAAAATGATGAAAGAAAGAAAGACATATTAATATGAGTATAGTTATGTGGGTGAACTCCATACATAGTATTCCCACAAAGAAGCAAGTCTACGCCAGTATAATCAGTGTGATGCTTCTGAGGGGACTCTCCTGTGCTGCCCTGCAGAGGTGCAACATTACATATGTTTTGTTGGCGCTGGGACTATGCTGTGTCTTTAAAAGAGACCATCCCCATTAGCCTAAGACATCCTGTTGCCTTGTGGCTCATGGAACTTGACTTCTATAATGTTTCTGGATAGCCATGGGAGTCAATAAAAGAAAACAACAACACAATTCTCTGACATTTTAAGGGGAATACATGAGTGTATAAAAATACAAAGGCAGCATTTAGCAGCTATTACTGCTAACAAACAGAAACTCGGTCTCTCTGAATTATGCTCATTGGTGAACTGTAATTGATTGCTAATCTTGCATCATTTATTTGAAAAAAAAAACTCAATAAAGGAAAGTGATGAGAAGGTGCCAGATGATTTCCACAGAGGGTAAGAATGCAAGAGCTAAGAAGGAATGCAGCCTCAATTCATAGACACTACTTCTTTTCTCAAATGCTGCTCCAGTCCTGGATGGGAGATTGTTCCTTTCTCCGTGGCGTTTCCGGACCTAATGGGTGAAGCAAATTTCCCTGATGTTCTGTTTATCTCCATCTTGCTTTTATTTCTTTTGATAAAGACCTAGTGGTATTAAAGATTGCAGGCAGGTTATTTCACAGTGAGATTCTGGTTCAATTACTTCCAGCTACATTGGTACATTGCCGGAAAGAGCTTCAAAAGGTAACAGAGCTAGTATGCATTGCCTTCCATCTCCTAGGTAGCAAATGCAATTGTTTTGTTTTTCACGGTCTCAAAATGACTAGATATCAGCAGCTTACGCCCCACAGGGCAAATCAAGATGCTGCATAAAGTGTTCGGAATTGCTATGTTGGCACTGATAGCAGAACAGTAATAACAGAATGTCTGGACACAATAGGGCTTTGGCAATGTCAACCGCCCATGCCAGGGTGGAGGCTAGACTGTGTCATTGTGTTACTCCGATTCACCTTTTATTTTCCCTCCTCTTCCTTGACCCGCAGAATTGTTTTTTAGGATGGATTAACTCCTCCTTCCTTGCCACAGACACAGTGTGATTCAGTATCTTGCTCTGCCACTGTATCTTTGGTTATGTAGCTCAAAGATCACTCTCTCCAACGATCGCCCTTCCCAATGGGTTCTGTGCTTCTCTGGCTCACCTCTTCTTCCAAGTCACTGAGCTAACTTACTAGATCTACTTAGCAGCTAACAAACGTCTTGATTGTGCATCCTTAAGCAGGGAAGAAGGGAGCGCTATAGGGAAAGTCCATAGATTATTTACCCTCCTACAGACACTCACAGACTTTGCTTTCTTTAGTGTGGTTTCACGCTTGGTTAAGCTTTTCATTCTATTCAGCCATCTTTAGCTGAAGAATTGCTGCCTTTGAAAACAAAATGGCTATAATTGCCAACACTGTACAAATAGCATGTTAATCATTCTCCTTAGCTAGTCATACTTTTAGCATTCTCTTTGCCCAAACTTTGAAATGTGATGAGTTTAGTCAGCCATCTAGATATTATTTTGTTTATGTCTTTATAGAACTCATATGAAATGACTCACCCGCTTTTCTCGAATGCCACACAGCCAACTTGTCTAATCATTTACTGAGGTATAAAGTACGTGTATGTGTGTTGCAGGAAGCAGGAACCATGACACATCCATAAAAATCTTCTGCAAGACTGCCCAAAAATGATAATCATCTGGTTCATTGGCTATGATGTTATAGAGGACTTCCAGTTTCACTTCCTGTATTAATTCCACAGACATGCTAAGTATAAAGTGTATTGCCTTCATTGATTTTTCCATAAAAAGCTTAGGTTATTACCTTTGTATTTTATTTTATTTTATTTTATTTTTTTACAGAGACAGAGAGAGTCAGAGAGAGGGATAGATAGGAACAGACAGACAGGAATGGAGAGAGATGAGAAGCATCAACATTAGTTTTTTGTTGCGACACCTTAGTTGTTCATTGATTGCTTTCTCATATGTGCCTTGACCATGGGCCTTCAGCAAACTGAGTGACCCCTTGCTAAAGCCAGCGACCTTGGGTCCACGCTGGTGAGCTGTGCTCAAACCAGATGAGCCTGCGCTCAAGCTGGTGACTTCAGTGTCTCGAACCTGGGTCCTCTGCATCCCAGTCCAATGCTCTATCCTCTGCACCACCGTCTGGTCAGGCAGGTTACTACCTTTTTAATGTATCATGTTCGTAGATAAGGCATTTCCATAGTGTGAATGCAGTTGTAATGGAAGCAAATGTGTGCTGTCATGGGATGAACATCAACTTATTCATACTATCCATACAATCCAAATAAGAGCCAATTTTGTCTCATTAATTCATGTATATATTATCAATTGGCAAGAAAAAAGAAATTGAGAAATGGGATTTGAGTGTTGCTTGGAGTGACTGATCTGCAGAGAATTCCCTTAACTTCCTACAATAGTGAGGTCGTCATCCCATGAACAAAGGGAATTAATTCTTCAAGGCCTCCTGTTTCGAAATGGTTTCTGCCATGAAAAACTTTTCCTCCCACCTCCTCATCCTCTAGTGGTTCAAAGTTTTTCTCTAACTTTCTTAGGCTTATTTCCACTTCTGTGTTGTTAAATTTTTATATTCCAAGTTCTTTGAAATGTGACCCGCATTTTTCAGAGAAAGAGAACTACAAAGGACTTACTTTCAAAATCATATGAAATCTACTAGAAATTGCCTACATTTGTGCTGTAAGAACCGATGGAGATGTGCAGAGAGCAGAGAGACATTCTGCTTTGTCTCCCCTTGTTTCTCTACCCCTCCTGCCTGGAGATTGAACACCTCCACTAACGCTGTCAACAAAGCTATTATTCCACTCATTGGTCAGTACCTGCTCATTTTCTGCTGAATGCCTGCGGAGATGATGCACTGTATGCTGATCTCTCCCTTTGGTTCATTTTCTCAGGGACAATAGTAGCAAATCTATATTATGCACATCTCTGATTATAAGGCTAGGACTGTGGGATTAAATCATAACTCGCCTTCATAGAAACTCAGATACAAAGATGCAAATAGAAATGATAAGCATCTGTTTTCTAAAAAAAGAGGGGTGGAGGCTGGTTACTGTAATCTTCTAAGAAAAGGAAATGTATGGCTTCTCTTCATGGAAACCTCTGCCTGTACATGGAGTCAGTGGTGAAACAAAGGAGTGTCAAATGCAACACACTTCCAAATCAGAGAGGCACAAAAAAAATATTCTCAGTCTCTGGACTGAGGAAAGAGTTTACACAAAATAAGCATATATTTCGGGAGAGCTCTGCCTATCATCAATTAAAGTTTTTGCTAAGAGTGCAAATATTTGATGTTAATATATATTTTAACTAATTCAAGTTCTTCTTCAAACTTGTAACCTGAGGCAAGCCCTAAGTTTATCCATTCCCGTCACTTCCGTTGAAGGTCTTCCTCTAAGTTCCCCACCTCAAGGAGAAGTAATTACCTTCATTATACACTGATTGTTTCTTTCCTGTGCATTTCCTCTGCACACCGGTGTATAGTTATTTCCGTATCCTCTTGCACAGTTTGCATTTTGCCTCCACTTTCGTGAATGCCTAAAGGCATAATAATACCTAACTCAGTGAGTTGCTGTGAAGTTTAGTAAAAGAACATATGTTGATTTCCACCTTCTGGTCCTGTTACAGCTCTGGAGTTGTAAAGGAAATTGGCTACTTGAAAAAGGGAAAAGCTTGGGTAACCTGTTGAACCCAGCATTGGTAAAGGGGGAGCTCCCTAGGCATCCCCTATGAGTATTCTGGGTTATTTGTCCATGCAGTCGTTCATATTGGTGGCTGGTAAGCCATGTTAGACTCACAGACAAAAGTTGGCTTTTGTTTGTTTGTTACTATCAAGTTTCATTTGTTATTTTGTTTTTGTTTGTTTATAAAATAACTCATTAGCATTATTTTATTTTATTAAATGAGAGGCAGACAGACAGACTCCCATATGCACCCCAACTGGGATTCACCTGGTAAGCCCCCCTAGTGGGTGATACTCTGCCCATCTGGGGCCACTGCTCCATTGCTCAGCAACCAAGCTATTTTAGCACATGAGGTGAGGCTATGGAGCCATCCTCAGCACCTGGGATGAACTCAATCGAACCATTTGAGCCATGGCTGCAGGAATGGAGAAGAAGAGAGAGAGAGAGAGAGAGAAAGACAGAGACAGAGACAAAAAGAGAAGGTGAGGGGGAACAATAGAGAAGCAGAAGGTCACTTCCCCTGTGTGCCCTGACCAGAATCAAACCTGGGACTCTGCACACCAGGCCGATGCTCTGCCACTGAGCCAACCAGCCAGGGCTCATCAGCATTTCAAAAGCAACAATTTTCATATAAATACATAAAACTGTCACACTTGGTTACCATCCTGTATGACTGAGGCTGGTTAAGAACACAGTTTTTCGATGAGTGTTCTTCGGTTTTTCACTCTCTCTTTACTTGCATCCTGCTTGCTTCATTCATTAGTGCTTCCCACTTGGACACTGGAACCACTGAGTTTGACACTCCTTTTTAGAGTCAGAACTTCTTCGAAAACCTCATGGTTTGAGATATCAGCATATTTTGCCCACATTCTTTCCTTTCAAATTCCATCTTACAATTCTATATGTTTGTTCTCCTAGGCTAAGAAAGGACATAAAAATAGGTTATGCTTCTCTTTCCTTAAATAAATAGTACAATGTTCTGAATTGTTATACTAATTTTATAATACCATATTAGGGGTTTATTTGCCTGATGATATATTCTTTTATGAAAAGTAAAGTACAATTTAGAGAGTGTGCTTTGCAGTAAAAATTCTTTGGTTCTGAGAAACTGAATATACCAACATACAATGGACAGACAATATGTGAAAATGGAACTCTTAGCCACTGCCTGCAGTAACCAGAACAGGAGCCCAACTCCCGACTTCTGTAGCAATCAGCCCCAGTCAGGACTTGATTAATAACTACCAACTGCTGTCCTTCTAACTTAGAACCAAGAAGGGAAGGCCAAATATGCTCCCTTAACTAATGACATATGATACCCCGCTTCTAGTTAGCCCACGTGCAGCTTCACCATGCCAACAGCCTTCTGATACCTCCTATGTAAAAGTTTTCTATCTTTTGTGTATGTGTGTGTGACAGAAACAGAGAGAGAGAGGGACAGATAGGGACAGACAGACAGGAAGGGAGAGATGAGAAGCATCAATTCTTCATTGCTGCTCCTTAGTTGTTCATTGATTGCTTCTCATATGTGCCTTGACCAGGGGGACTACAGCAGAATGAGTGACCCCTTGCTTAAGCCCAAGACCCTGGGCTCAAGCCAGCAACCTTGGGCTTCAAGCCAGCAACCTTTGGGCTCAAGCCAGAGACCATGGGGTCATGTCTATGATCCCACACTCAAGCCAGCAACCCCATGCTCATGCTGGTGAACCCGTGCTCAAAGCCAGATGAGCTCGGGGTTTCGAACCCGAGTTCTCTTCATCCCAGTCTGATGCTCTATCTATTGTGACACTGCCTGTTTAGGCTGTAAAAGCTTTTTAATGTCCCTCTCCTTTGAGCCTATGTCAAATGCAAGTAATGGCTGCTGAGTCCTCTGCAGTAGCAAGTTCCGCAAAAATAGCCTTTGCTTATTCTCATTTGGATCTTCTACATTTATTTCCATAGTTCAAATCCTATTACTGCCACGTATTACTTATATACCTTTGCGCATATTTCTGAATTTCTGTGAGTATTAATATCCTCATTCTGAAATGGAGATGTTAGAGTTACCTACCACATAGAATCATCAGTTAATAAAATACATGTAAAACTTCTAAAAAAAACTGTAAGGCCATAATGGTGCTTGACATTTTTAATCATTATAATTCTTCATTTTTAGATGTGAGTTAACAAACTAGAGAGAATACCATCCTTGCCCAAACTACAAGGAAATTATATGTCTGAGCTGGGTACAAATTCTCTGCTAGTTCAAGTCTAATGTTCTATCTCCTACTACAAGCAAACTCTCCATTGCATGCAGAGCACAATGAGCAAATGTTTTCTAAATGAGTATGTGAAAGAATAAGTAAATGACTGAGCAGACTAAATTGTTACATGTGTTGCAAATACAACTATGGATGAGTGGGGGAACCATTTAATCAAACAAAAAAAAAGTATGTGTCCAGAACCAACTGTGTTTAATGTTATAAGGAGGTAGAATGATTTTAGAGTTTGAGTGTACATTAGAGATCATTTAGTTTCATCATTTTCAACCTTTTGCAAACTCCACAATAATAGAAATTCGGATAGGAACCCCCCCCCATGCCTCCCTTTCCTCCCCCCACCTTCTTCCACACAAAAGCATTTCCCTTGCCCCTCTCTTCCTCCTTAGCTCTAAGGGATCCCCGAGACTTGCTGCCGGGGGAGCAGTGGGCAGCGGCAGCTCGTCCCAGCTGACTGCCTGAACCTGTCGCCAGGGCCCCCGACTCTCCTGCTGCACACCCAGTAAATTCTTCCCTTATTTGCTGCACTTTTGTCTCTTGATTGAAAACTTTCCTTCATGAAAACCAAATTTAAAAAAAATCAAAAAGGATAAGTTTCGACAGTAATGTTGCAGTAGTAACAAAATCAAACCAAATTTCAAGTATAGGTCTTTTGTGGTGATAAATGAAACACTGACAGGTATATTCAACTATTTTTTAACTTCATTCTTCCTATAAATATTTTTTTGTGAATAATCTATCACATCTACTGTAATTTTCAGAAAATGGATAAATCATGATCAGCAATAAGAAGCTACCGTAACACCCTGGAATGAAAGTCATGCTTTATAGTTTGCATTCCCTCAGAAGCAAACCCTGGGGCAAGGATCTGGGTATGTGTGGTTTACTTGAGAGACTGGTCTGGGGGACATAATGAGGTAACGGGAAGTGACACAGGGAATAGAGGAGAACCAACAAAACGTGTACTGATAAGCATATTATTGATATGGGTAACTGGGGTAAATTACCGTGGAGATACGCTGTGAGACGCTGAGGAATAGTCTACAGAATTAACTTGGGAGGTGTGTGGGATTGAGGGATGCTAACTCGCATGCACTTCCTGCTTTCATGTCCCAAAGATGACAGACTCTGATGACAAGAGAACATTTCCAGTCAGGGAGAAACAGGAAGTAACAAGTGTTCTTGGGCACTGTCTGCAGATGACCTCTGAGGTAACTCAAAGGGTGACAACCAGGGCAGCACACTGTCTACTACACAGTCTAAACTTGGGGGGAAAAAAAGCACTGATTAAGGTATTTAATCTTTATGTGTCTTTTTTTTTTTTTTTTTTTTGTATTTTTCTGAAGTTGGAAACGAGGAGGCAGTCAGACAGACTCCCACATGCACCCGACCGGAATCCACCTGGCATGCCCACCAGGGGGCGAAGCTCTGCCCATCTGGGGCATCGCTCTGCCACAATCAGAGCCATTCGAGCGCCTTAGGCAGAGGCCACAGAGCTATCCTCAGCACCCGGGCCATCTTTGCTCCAATGGAGCCTCGGCTGCGGGAAGGGAAGAGAGAGACAGAGAGGAAGGAGAGGGGGAGGGGTGGAGAAGCAGATGGGTGCTTCTCCTTTGTGCCCTGGCTGGGAATTGAACCCAGGACTCCTGCACACCAGGCCAATGCTCTACCACTGAGCTAACCGGCCAGGGCCATCTTTATGTGTCTTTATAAAAATTAATGATATTATAAAAGGCAAATGTAAAACTGGAGAAAATGTAAATATGAAAAAGGATTTTATCTTTTATACTCAAATTATGCATAAGGAAATAGCTGAAATTTTTTGAAAAAATGGCTGATAATGAAATAGGTAGAAATCATGAAAGCTGATTCATAAAAGATAGAATGAAAATGGTAAAGATACAGGGAAGGTGGTGTTTGTTGTTCTATTTATCTAAGATAGTTTATTAAACTTACATCTAGACTTCTCAGATATTCTGTCAATGGTTCAGTAAAAGGGACTTTTGTACACTGCTGATGAATACAGGCTTTTGGTAAACAGTTTAGTTCTCTATGTAAAGGGTTTTAAAGTTGTTTATTCCCTTTGATGCAGTTATTCCACTTCTGAAAATACAGCCTAGGGAAAACATGAAACTTTACAAAAAATGCATATTTTTTCCTTGAAACATTTGGAATAGTTTAAAACAATAAGCAATCAACATAGACAATATCACGCAGATGTTTAAATATATTGTAGAGCCATAAAAAGTGTATTATAAGCACTTTGTAAGGATTTCTTAATAACATGGAGTGTTGTAGGTCTCACTTGTTTGAAAAACACAAATTTCATGCTCAACATATACAAGATATAATACAACGGTGAGGGCTTGGTATACAGTCACTGTACTAAGTGCTTTTACACATACAAGTATTACATTTATCCTCTTCAAGGCCCAATGATGTGCTATTCTTATCAATCCCGTTTTACAGTTGAATAAACCAGACCACTGAGACACAATGTTGTCTAAGATTACAGCACGGAAATGGCGGTATTGGGATACACACCCAGGCACAGTGGGTACAAAGGCTTAAGACTCTCAACCAGTTCTTGACTATCTTTCAAAGGAGGCTGAACTAGGAATTCTGTTATGCCCTGGCAGCGGAAGCAACTTATATCTGTCTATTTCTCTTTCTTTCTCATTCTCTTTTCCTCCTTCTTTTCTTTTCTCCTATTCTCAGTCTCCACCAGGCTATACTATAGGGTACCAGACATTGTATGAGCAAGACAACATTTGATAAGTACCCATTCCAATTTAGTTCAAGGTCACTCCAGAGGAAAGCCAATCTAGAGCACACTGAGCTGAGAACATCCCCCTCCCCCCGAGAAGTTATGATTATTAATGACACTACTTATTAATGATATTTAATGCTTAGTAATAATTACTACATATTATATTTACAACATTTTGTACACTTTTATTCCCTTATATGATCATTACAATGAAGCATGTAGAATAGACACTAAAATCCCATCTTTTTGAATTACAGAGATTTACACATTACAGCTTTATACAAATGTATAAAGAATATAACACATTTATTACATGGTCACTGATTTAAGCCCAAAGGTCACTGGCTTGGAGCCCAAAATCACTGGCTTGAGCCCATGATCACTGGCCTGAGCGAGGAGTCACTCATTCTGCTGTAGCCCCCCATCAAGGCACATATGAGAAGGAATCAAGGAACAACAAGGTGCTGCAACTATGAGTTGATGCTTCTCATCTCTCTCCTTTTCTGTCTGTCTGTCCCAACCTCTCTCTCTTTCTCTCTCTCTCTCTCTCTTTCTTTCTTTCTCAAAAAATGAAAATAAAAATAAATAAATTGTCTCCAGACACTGCCTAATGTCCCTAGTTGAGGCCTACTGATTTAGGAAAATCTTTTTACTTTCCCAATGAAAAAACTAAAACTCAAAAACTTAACTTTAGTTTTCCAGTTTAGATAGCTAAACCAAAGTTAGAACTGGGTCAAGAATACAGGTTTCTGCAATTTCTAAACTTGGGCTCTTTTTAAATTATAAATTAGGAAAGCACAGATTTTTTTTTTTTAATGAGAGAAGGGAAATAGTGAGACAGACTCTTTCATGAGCCCCAACTGGGATCCACCCAGCAACCCCTGTCTGGGAACGAGGTTTGAATCAACCAAGCTATCCTCAGCACCAGGGCTGCTGTCAAACCACTTGAGCCACTGACTGACAGGGGGAGAAAGAGAAAAGGGGGAGGAGTGGGGGGAGAGAAGCAGAGAGTCTCTTCACTTGTGTGCCCTGACTGGGAATCAAACCCAGAATGTACATATGTATAGCCAACTCTCTATCTACTGAGCAAACTGGCCAGGGCCATAAAAGCACAGAATTTACAAGAACAGTAACATAAACCTCTACTTACACACTGATATAGCCATGGGTGACAAATCTGGAACAAAAGAAACATTCCTTGTTCTTTTTCCTGTGATACCTTCAGGAGGAAGGTGCTGTAACTTCTTCTACATCACAACCCGGAAACCTATAGTTCCTCTGCTCCTTGGGTTGCAAGTTGAATTGCTTCTGCTCTCTTGGTTCCTTATGAAAAACTCTTGAAAGTCACTGTGACTCTTTATATGTGAAACTCTAAATTGTTCTCCCTCCAATCAAACTTACCTCCTAATTATCGGTTCAGTGCAGATTGGCCTCCTACGTAACCTTATGTGTTATCTCTTATAACAAATTTTCTACTCATTCTACCATCCTGACTTCCCTACTGAGTTGGGAGGCATTCTGTGTTTACATAGCACCTATCCTGTGGTTATTGCAATCAGAGCTCTAAGCTGTCCCTATTATTGTCATCTATTTCTTTGATTTTCCTCCTCTGCCTTGTGATCTCTTTAGCATAACGTCTTGAGGCCTTCAATATTTGATGACTAATTCTTGAATTCCTAACTCAGTAAATGTTTAAAGGAATAAAAAGCTGCTAGGTTAGTCTACCCAGAAGATAATTATAAAAGGAAAGGGAAGTTTTTTTGTTTTTTTTTTTTTCTTGTTCTTTAGGAGATTGCTGTATTTCTTACCCTAATCTTGACTATGTTTACAGGAAAAGTTAACAGGAAAGTGCCTTGAAAAATTTCTATGAAACCAAATGTCTTTGCAAACGTTCAGGTTGGACATTCAGTTTCACATTCATCTAAATGTGATCTGTGTTATCTGGGTAACTCTGCGGGATAACATACCAGTAGCTTATTTTTACCTCTGCTCTGGGATTTAAAACCTGATTATGCAGTAATGAATTTGTAATGCCGCACAGAAGAATCTATTGAATGACTGACAAATAATTCTGATTCTCTTTATAAACCTCATTCTATTCATTGCCAGGCATCATGGAAACAATAGTGATTACAATATCCGCAGGAAAAATAATTTGTAAGACAAGGCTATGCTTATTTAAATAATGTTTATACAGGTATTTATTATCATAAGATAATGATCTTACTCTGAATTCGCTATCCAGTGAAATGTTCTGGTTGTTTGTAAAGTTTAATTCTACCCAAAAAGTAATCTTCGGATATAGTCATTGTAACAGCTAATGAATAAATATGAAGCTTATTTTCAAGCCATTTACACATTAGAAAATTTAGGTTTTAGCCCTCATTAGTATATCACGTTCAATGTAAAATTATATGCAAACTTTGTCTTGATAAAAGAAAGAATTTGCATGCATCAATCATAGCAAGAAAACAAAGTTTAACATTTCTCATATGTTAATACTGATGTGCAATTTGAATTTTAGCTTGAAAAGGCAAAGAGTATTTGGTACAATTAGTGTAGCTCTCATTGCTTGAAGTGCAATGTGTATTAATCAAGCATTATTTATTAAGCAATGATATTTACTGATCACTATAGTGATTGTTGGAGTATAGGGGCTTATAAATAATTTTAAAAGATCATCATGACTGTTAGAGAATTACAATCTCATTGAGAAGGGGATGGAGATATGTGTGAGAAAACTTTTAAGATGTTCTAAATTAAATTACAGCAGCAAGAGAGTGAGAGACAGGAATGATTGAATAGTTAATACCTGTGGTCTAAACAACAGACTGTTTACTGTTTACATTACTGAACATATATTGGAGTTTTGACTTAACCTCTGGGGCACAGGAGAAGACCACTAGCTGCATCCTGACTGTGCACAATCTTTCCTGACCCTTGTGTGTAACCAATCAAAAGTAGAAACTATTTCTTCCTTACAGACTATGCACCTATCACAGAACAGCCCCATCTTCACCTTTTTCCACACCCTTACTTGTAGCCAATGCACATTCTTTCAATACAGCTTACATATTTCTTCTCCCAAACTTAATCTGTGAAAGGACCTGTCAACCCCAGATAGCGATATGTTGCCTTCTCCACCTAATCTAACGCTGCTGCTGGTGGTTTAGACTGCGTGCCCCAGGACCAGGCTCTTTTCTGGCTGGCATGTGGCTCATGAAACCTTGCTTTTGAAAAGTTTTACGAAATGATAGTTTTGTGTGTGTGTGCTTATTGATATTTTAATTTAAATTTATTTATTTATTTTTTTTTTTTATGTCTAAGAAGTTCAGGAAAAAAAATGACCCAATGGACAATGACTTTGGATTCCTGGATTTGAATTCCAGCTCCATCAGTCTGAGCTATGTGAACTTAAGCATGTTATACAAATTTCTAGCCCACTGAGTCTCAAAACTGTTACATATCAAAATCACCTGAGATAACTTTGAAAAGCCCAATGCCCAGGCATCAGGAATTTTGAAGATATAGATTTCAGGGTAATTTCAATGAGCACCCGAGATTGAGAATGACTA